>NC_074711.1:39646012-39976262 GCF_947242115.1 Biomphalaria glabrata
CAAGCCAGTTGAATTTACAGACTTCAGCAGCTAATGGACGATTAGAAAATAGCTTGTCTTCCTGGGTACCCAGGTATTTATTGAGCATCTTTATTCTAATTGGAAGGTTTCTTTTTCCATTTATTTTTTAATGAGAAAATACTTTTAATTAAACTAAGTAGTAAATCCTCAATACATAAAATATATTTTAAAATATAAATAGAACCAGCATAACTTAAAAACTTAAAATTAAGGATAACATAGTATCTACAATTTTACCAAAACAGTGTTTGATCATTTTATTTGTTTCTATGCCAGGTATGGTTAAACAAGTAAATACTTTGTAGGTTTTAAAATATTATTTGGTTATTGTAAGGCTATTAAGCTTCATTAATTTTTCTAGCTATTTGTTGTCTTGCTTTTATAGAGGCAAATGGGAGTCATCCATTGGGCTGTGAATTTATTCAAAAATTTAATAATTGATCTGGGCTCTATTAGATTAGATTTGATGGATCATTTTATTTATTATTTTAAAAAGTATCATAATTATATCTATAAATGTACTTGCGCAGCATGTATGACAACTTCCCTTGGCACCAAGTGGATTTCAAGACACCTCAGAATCTCTCTGGTGTTATCACTCAGGGAAGTCCAGATAGTGAAAGATGGGTGTCTTCTTTTACAGTCAGCACTAGTATGGATGGCCTGACATTCTTCCCTGTGCAGAATCAAGATGGCCATGATATTGTTTTCAGTGGAAACCAAGATAAAAACACTTTGAAGAGAAACTATTTCCCACATGTAAGCAGTGGAATCATCTTCATAAAGACTGTATTCCTGTTTGTAATAAAGATCAAAAGTAGTGATTCTTTTTGATAATATTAATTTTTTATAAACTATTTAATTTTTATTTTTGTTTTCATTCAGTAATATGGAGGTGCTGTGGCTGAGTTCTAAAGGGCTTAGCTTCTGAACCAAGGGGTCCTGGGATCAAATCCTGGTGAAGACTGGGATTTTTAATTTTTTGATGTTGAGGGCACCTCTCAGTCCACCCATCTCTAATGGACACCAAACATTAGTTGGAGAAAAATAAAGGCGGTTGGTCATTGTGCTAGCCACATGACACCCTCATTAACCATGAGCCATAGAAAAAGATGATCTTTACATCATCTGTACCATAGATTGCAAGGTCTGATAGGGGAACTTTACTCAATATATAAAATATGTGAAAATTTTATTTCATTTTTCTTTTGGCCTTGCATCATTGTGTTCACTCATCAATGCATTGAGAACATCTTTGGAGTTTGAGTTAAAGTTTTGTGTTTACTCTAATAGTGCCTGCCAATATTATTTAGGTGCCAAATTTATGCTCATAAGATATTCAATCCTAATTTAGGTGTAGATTAGACAAACAATGGCTCTATTTTGACTTTCTCTCTCAATAGAACAGTGGGACACTACATAGAAAAGTATCAGGAATAGTTGGCAATTAAGCTGAAATGTAAATAAAAATGTGAAACTAAGCTTTACATATGTTTAAACATAAAAATTACCAGGGTATAAATTTTCAGAACATCTGAAATTAGCAGGTTTTCAGAAACAATTTAAAATTAGTTCTCCTAATAATAATGTTTTGCTAATACTTTTATTTGCTTTTTTTTTTTCTTTCTAGATAATTGTTGCTCGCTTTGTGCGCATCCAGCCACTCTCTTGGGCACCTAATGGACCAGGTCTCAGGCTCAACTACATTGGCTGCTTCTCTTCTCTTGTCCCAACAGAAAGGCCTCCACTAGAGACTCTGACTACCCAGACACCACCAGTGGTTGTTGGACCAACAACAGTTACACCCACTCCTCCACCACTGATCACACCCACTTCTTATGGAGTTCCGAGTATGTAGACAATGTTTAAACTATTTTTATAAATGTAAAGTTGCTTACTTCTATAAGGTTTTATTAAAGATCAATTAAAGGTTGAGCACTAGAATATGGTTTACTATAAACTCGCCATATAAGCAGACCTGGATACCTCTCTTGAATTAATATCTTATGTACACTAGCTTGTAGATACTAAATAAAACTTATCATTCACATTTGTAGCATTGAAATCTACTGATTTCTAAAACTAGAATATCTATTTTCCTTCATATTTAGTGTGTTTTTAATGACTTATTTTACAAATATTGCCAAAGTAATGCATGAGCAATGAATGTAAACAGATATTAAACATAAAACACAAAAAAGTTTTTTAATGTCTAGTAAAATTTTCCTTTCTTCTTCAGTCTGTACCAAGAGCATGGGCTTGCAGGATCAAAGAATTGTCGATGATCAGCAGTTGTCAGCAACCTCTAGTGACAGAAACCATGAACCTAAATATGCTAGACTGTCAGAATATGATTATCAAAGTTCTTGGATACCCGGGTAAGCTTTATTCACTTTTTTTTTCTCCTGTTTATATTTAATGAATTTAAGTGTTAAACAATATAGAATAACAAAATTTTTTTTTAGTAAGATGTCAAGTTGTGTATATCTCCTACATTGCAATCAAAAGTAAACAATACTAAAATAGCGTACATTTATTTAAGAGCTAAACCATCCACTAAAGCCATTAGACAGGTATATGTTTCACTTTAAAATAAATAGTGATCCCTATTTCTAGGACAATTCAATTTTATATTTTTGATGATTAGGTACTAACACTGGTGTCAGAATTGAAGATGCATTAAGAAATTTGAAACTTTTTAGCTGTACAATTAATCATTGAAAAAACAATCTGTGGCTTACTATTACATTATTGTAACACAATATTATTGATTCATCTTAAGCAGAGCATTAAGAAGAAAAATAAAAGAGATTGCAACAGTTTTAACGATCTAAATTAAAAGCATGCTTCTTTGATCTATTTTATAATATTTGCAAATATTAAGAAGCAATATGTAATAGAAATTGAGAACTTTGTATTTGTTATTTGATTGTTATTTGAAATACTTCTTTGGAGAAGAGGAACTAAGTACACCATCAAAAACTACTATTGCCCACCATCATCAACAGCAGAAATAGACATACAACTACCACACTACACAAGGACAATAATAGCTGGCGACTTCAATGCACACACACCTTCCCTAGGCTACCCACACTACAACAAGCGTGGCAAAGAAATAGAGGATGTAACAAATGCCTCTAACCTACAACTTCTGCAAAACAAAACTTCACCTCCAACTTTCCTCCACAGAGCACACAACACAACTAGCAGACCTGACCTAACTTTTATCTCAACAGACATTACCGACTCTTCTAAAATAACAGTACTTGAAGACATAGGTAGTGACCACAGGCCTATACTCCTCAATATTGGAACGGCAGGTAGATACCAATCCAGCAAAACAACTAGATGGAACTATAAAAGAGCTAACTGGGCAGCTTTTTCACAAGAAACAGACACAAGACTATCAAGCATAATGGAGACAGATGTCAACTCAACCTACACAACTATAGTCTCCAACATCTTACAAGCAGCAAAAAAACACATCCATCGAGGCCAAGTTAAGAAATACAAACCTTTTTGGACACCTAAATTAGATAAATTAGTAAAAGAAAGAAACATGGCCAGGAAGACTATAGAAAAAAAACCTACTAGAGAGAACAAGACAACATACAACAAATTGACAGGGCTTATAAGATACAAAATTAAAACAGAAAAAAAGAAAAAGTGGACCACAACATGCAAACAACTAGATCTAAACAAGGATGCTCGAAAGGCCTGGACCCTTCTGCACCGGCTAGCAGGAAAGAAACAAATAACAAACCCCCAACCTATAAAAGGCACTGACGACATAATAACAGAAAACCTTAAAAAGGCTGAAACCTTCAATAAATATTTTGCCAGCATTAACAAGTCAAAGCCAAGAAAACAACTGGACCAGGCCTTTAGTAATATCTTAAAGAAAGAAGAAAAAGCTCCAACAGTCAACTGTCAGATCTTTGACACTCCCTTCACTCTACATGAGCTCAATACTGCCCTAAAAAGCCTCAAGTCAAGAAAATCCCCTGGACCCGATAAAATAACAAATGAAATGATCTGGGGACTAGGACCACAGGCCCAAAACTGTATACTTAACTTTATCAACCATACATGGAAAACTGGAGACATACCACAGGAATGGAGAACCGCAAACATAATACCCATTTTAAAGAAAAATAAACCACCTGGAGACCCAAAAAGTTATAGGCTAATATCTCTAACATCCAACATTGGCAAAATGGCAGAAAAAATGATCAATAACCGACTTTATTGCTGGCTAGAAAGTACTAGCTCACTCCACAATGCACAAGCTGGCTTCAGGAAAGCAAGTAGAACAGAAGACCACCTCTTTCGTTTTATCCAGGACACAGTAGAAGGGTTTCATAAAAACAAGCACACTACAGCAGTATTTATAGATTTGCAGCAAGCCTATGATAGAGTGTGGAGAAAAGGTCTATTTTTGAAGATGAAAAAAATGGGCATCCATGGAAAAATGTACAGCTGGATCAGGGCATTCCTAAAAAACAGAACTATCCAAACCCGATTTGAAGGTGCCATCTCTAGTAAAAAAAGTTTGGAAGAAGGACTACCACAAGGTTCAGCCCTTAACTGCACTCTCTTTCTAATCTTCATGAATGACCTCCCGGACCTCATTTCGGTCAATAAGGCACTTTATGCAGACAACCTTTTAATTTGGACTACAGAGAAATATCCAGTGCTGACTAGATCCAAATTAAATAGAGCCCTCACAACTATCTCCACATATTCAAAATTATGGAAAATGGAAATAAACAAAGAAAAGTCAGTTTATTCAATCTTTAGCCACAGCAACAAAACAGCAAAAAGAAACTACATCCTAAAAATAGACTCACAGCCAATAAATAAAGAAGAAAATCCAACATATCTTGGTGTAAAACTAGACCAAAACACTTTATGGCAGATTTAAAAGAAAAAGTATCACAAAGATTAAACATAATAAAACACCTAGCAGGAACATCCTGGGGAGCTGAAAAGAAAACCTTAAGACAGTTATACACTGGATACGCCAGATCTGTAATGGATAACTGTCTCTCTATACAAGTAGCTGCCAACAAAACCTATCAATCATCATTAGATACAATCCAAAACCAAGCCTTGTGGCTAATTAGTGGAGGTATGAGAACTACTCCCACAGCAGGCTGTGAAATAGACTCCAATATTGAACCTCTTAAGTTAAGGCGCAACAGAGCAGCATTAGAAGCTATTGAGAGATACAGAAGGTTGGAGGACGATCATCCAAATAAATTACTAACACAGAGAAATAGGAAAAACAACCAAAAAAAGCAAAGGACTCTGATCCAACTTACTGACGAACTAGCCCTAAAACACCACCTACCCAATAACAGAGAAAAAATTACCAGATTTTATAACATTACACCCGGACTAAACTACAAACAACCAACCACCAAAACACATTTACTAAATAACACCTAAACAAAAGAATCAAATCCACTGGAGCTCAAAGTAGGCACGCTTGAAACAATTGAAAGCTATCAAAAAACAGCTATCCATATTTATACAGACGGATTGGCTTTCAAAGCCACCATCAATGCTGATCTTGGTGCCTTCCTGGTCTTCCCTAAAAATAAACACTTTGAGATAAGCGCACCCTGTGGCAATTACTGCTCAAACTTCCAAGCCAAAATTGAGGCAATTACCATAGCACTACAGACAGTGGAAAACAAATTATATGAAGGAGTGCAACCACCATCAGATATTGTTGTCTTTACAGACTCCAAATCTACTCTGCAAGCACTTAACAGCAGCACCTCAAACAGCCCAAGAGAGTTGACAACACTCATTGTGATAATCCATCAGATGATATCAAAATTAAATATCAATATCACACTACAGTGGATCCCTGGACACATTGGCATCATGGGAAATGAAAAGGCAGATAAGCTATCAAAGGCAGGTTCATCTATGGAACAACCAGATAGACCTGTTAACTACCTCACCCTAAGGTCAATGTTAGTCAACAATCACAAAGAGGAGTGGCTCAACCAATGGGCATCAGGAAACACAGGCAGAGCCATGTACAAATAAATGACTACGCCTAACAAACTGGACAGTATTAACTTTCTCCCCCGCAAAGAACAATCTACAATCTTCCAACTAAGAACAGGACACACAGCACTATTAAATTACCACCTGAACAAAATAAACTCCACACAACTCCCCCTTTGCAGACACTGCGCCCACCCCTTTGAAACCGTAAACCATTTCCTCTTTGAATGCCCCTCCCTAATCCACCTTAGGCAGACCCTACTTCCACTACAGCCCAACATAACCAACACCCTGTACGGCAGTGCTGAACAACTGAAGAAAACAGCACACTTTTTTTCCTTGGCACAGTCTGCAAAAGAGCTCACAGCTCAGCAGCAATAAAGCTGGATAGAAGAAGAAGAAGTATTTGTTAAGTGTAAACAAACATTTTGAGAGTTTCAATTGTAATTTTCTCTATTAACAGTATTTAAATAAAAAGTTTTCTTTTCTGTTAAAAAACAAATGTACTGCAAAGGATGGGATGAAATAAAACCACAAATATCAACTGATTTTTCCCCATCTCTTTTCATTGAGTCCCAAAAAAACAAGTAATTTAAAAAAATGTCATCACAGAATTTTGTTTTCTTTTAATATTTAAATTGCAAAGAAACATTGGGATGAGGTCTAGCACATTAAAATAATTTGATCATCTCCTGTGTTACCAGGTTAAGTGATGTGAGACCATATATTCAAGTGGACTTTAAAGAACTGAAGTTCCTGTCAGGTGTTGTGACACAGGGTGAAGGAAGAGAGAACAGATGGGTCTCAGAGTATAAGGTACTGTTAAGTACAGATGGTGTGAGCTTCTATCCTTATTCTGAGAGGCAGGACGGTACTGCTACTATTTTCCCAGCCAACTCAGATACCAACACACCAGTGACCAATTATTTCAATAAAAACATCATTGCAAGATACATCCGCATTGTGCCTGTTTCTTCAGAAGGAGGTGTGGCATTAAGGTAAATTATAGACTAATACATTTTTAAAGCTTAAGACTAATCATTGTAAGCTGCAGTAAGATTATGTTGTTCATTAGCTTGATTGCAAAGTGGACTAGTAAAATGTAATAAAAAAATTATTAGTGGGCTCAAATTGTCTTGTCCTGATTCTACTTACCTTGACACTTCTTCAGTATAAGAAATGAATAAAAATGTTTTCTCTTCTCTTGTTTTGCCAAAGTTTCTCTTGATTAGTTCAAACATTTTATATCACCATTTAACTTGTACAGAAACAGAGAACTCATTTGTTTTCATTGATAAAATTCTTCTCTGTTGTAAACTGGTGTTTTTTTTTTGAATGATGCTGCATTGCATTCTTTCCATCAAGAGATTTCTGATTCTAAATCCTAGTTTATTCTAGCTTTGTTATCTTCAAATGCTGTGTTTTTCAAATGTAGTGATTTTAAAGTTACAAGTCTTAGTCTTATATTTTGAGTTTTGTACTGTTACATTTTGCAAGTAGACTACTTATTTTAAAAAAATTAAATTCCTTTGAAGTTGGTTCAAGAGAATACCTATCAGCATATAATCAAATCTAATTCTAAAATCATTTCACTAGAGTAGACTTTATTCTAGTTTCTTGTATATATTCTATTAGTTACTATTAGACATAATTAATTATCTTATTTGAAAATTTGACATGCATTAACAGGTTTGATGTCTTGGGCTGCAATCCATCAGAGCCAAATAAGTTAATAACTCCACACCCTACCCCTTATCCTACTTTGACTACCACCACAACAAAAGTTACAGAAGCTCCAACTGTGTCTGGTCAAACTAGGCCATCTACCCTGGCTCCAACACCATATATTTCTGAGACGGACATACCAAGAGGTGAGAGATTAGAATTTTATTAATAAAGTGTTATTAATAGTTATAATATCTTCAAGCATATGATGCATAGGGCGTAATCATCTTCTTTTTTGAAGTAACATCTTTATTTTATTATAAAATAAGGTCAGAAGGTGTCAAGTTTACTCTGTTACAGCAGCCTAATATAACTTAAAAAAAGAGATAGCACAAGAACCATGTGCTTTTTCCTTTTGTCAACTAGTTTTAGGTTTCCTTTAAAACTAGATTAAATAGATGATATCCATAAGGAATTACTTGCATTGGGAATTTTAAGCCCATTGGTTTTGAATGTCAACTTTTTACTTCATTAATAATGCCCTTATTTTATACATTTTCCTCTTTAATAAAATATTATAATATATATTTTCATTAGTTTTAAAAACGTGAATTAAACTGAAAACTGTGTTGTTGTTTTTTAGTTTGTTTAATACCAATGGGATTAACTGACCATTATGTTGTGACTAATGACCAACTAACATCATCCTCCAACATTGACCAGACACACACAGCAGCAGATGGGAGACTTTACAACACAAAGTCAAACTCATCCGGTGGATCATGGATCCCTGGGTTTGTTCATTATTTTGTTGTATTTTACTTTTAACTATCTCATAGAAATGTTGTATGTCTATCTTGTAGGATTAAGTCTTCTATGCTGTTTTATCTGGCATGTTTTTACTTTCTTGGATTCACTTTTATTCACTTTTTCATTAGATATTGTTTTTACTATTGCTATGATTTAGTTTCTGGTAATCATTTATTTTTTTTGCCATCTTGTATATTTATTTGTACTATTTCATATGTTAGTATTTACTATCTTGTATGATTATGTCTATTTTCATTGAATTGAAATTGCAAGAGCAAAATATTTAACATTTCTTTTTTTAACAACTTTTAGATCTGAAACAAATCAATGGATCACTGTTAAATTTGATGAGCCCAAGCTTTTGTCTGGAGTTGTGACACAAGGCAGCCCTGATTCTTCTCGTTGGATGAAGACATTCTACATCTATTACAGCGTCAATGGTGTTGACTTTATTCCATACACTGAGTACCCTGGTGACCAAACACCTCATCTGTTCCATGGCAACACTGACAGTAACACACCTGTGACTAACCTCATGAACCGTGACATCATTGCCCAGTACATTAAGATTGTTCCTGTTGAGGCAGGACCTGGTGGTATTGGTGTTAGATTTGATGTTTTGGGTTGCAAACCAGATATACCAAAACTATTGATCTCTACTCCAGCTCCACATGTTTCATCAGTTCCTTCTGGAACAACACAGGCCCCTAAAATAGGTAATATACTTGTTTATATTTCTTTCAATAACCAAGTCCAAGTTATGCTAAGTCATAGTATATCATCATCTCATCTGTCCTTCACTTTCATAGTAGGGTTGCTGTGACAGTTTGTGTAACTAAATCCCTTCACTTTCATAGTAGAGGTGTTGTGGCAGTTTGTGTAACCAAATCCCTCCACTTTCATAGTAGATGTGCTGTGACAGTTTGTGCAACCAAATCCCTCCACTTTCATAGTTAAGGTGCTGTGGCAGTTTGTGCAACCAAATCCCTCCACTTTCATAGTAAAGGTGCTGTGGCAGTTTGTGCAACCAAATCCCTCCACTTTCATAGTAAAGGTGCTGTGGCAGTTTGTGCAACCAAATCCCTCCACTTTCATAGTAAAGGTGCTGTGACAGTTTGTGTAACCAAATCCCTCCACTTTCATAGTAAAGGTGCTGTGGCAGTTTGTGCAACCAAATCCCTCCACTTTCATAGTAAAGGTGCTGTGACAGTTTGTGCAACCAAATCCCTCCACTTTCATAGTAAAGGTGCTGTGACAGTTTGTGTAACCAAATCCCTCCACTTTCATAGTAAAGGTGCTGTGGCAGTTTGTGCAACCAAATCCCTCCACTTTCATAGTAAAGGTGCTGTGACAGTTTGTGCAACCAAATCCCTCCACTTTCATAGTTAAGGTGCTGTGACAGTTTGTGCAACCAAATCCCTCCATTTTTCTTGGTCAGCAGTTGTTCTTAGCAGGATATCAAGACGTACGGACTTACTTCTATAAAAAAAATCTTTTCCAGATATTTATGTCAATCTAATGATTCTTGTTAATTAGGTATTTTAATTATAGTTCATGCAACCTACTCCTTGTTATATGTTCTAGAATTTAAATAAGAAATGTATATGTAGCCAGGTCATGATGAGGTCAGCACTAAGCTGCTTACAAATGACATTTCATGTATGTTTGTTTCTACAATGTACAAATGAGACAGTTTGAAAGAAATTTCATTGTAAAAATATCTTAAACCTATGAGTTGTGAACATTTTTAAAAAAATATTTTAACACAGTCTGTGACCTCTCCATGGGCGTCAATAATCCATTGATTATTGGAGACAGTCAGCTATCTTCTTCATCATCCCTTGATTTTTTCCATGGACCATCAAGAAGCAGATTAGACACTGTTCAATTTGGATCTTGGGCTGGTGCCTGGTCACCAAGGTATTTGTTTACTAGTACCAAAAATATTTACATTATTTTATAATACCTTTTATACATTTATGTAACATTAATTTTAAAAATTTATTTATAGATTTATTGACTCCGTGTAACATATAAATTATTAAACTAAACAGTGACAGATCTTTGGTCCAATAAGAACTATGATTAAAAATAGATAAATGAGTTAGTTGGGGAAAGTGATGAATGGCATTACTTATCTAACGTATGTTATGAAAATGTAAGAAAGCTAAATTATTATTGACCATCTATTTGGATTCAGTTGATTGGGAGCCCTTCACCTCTCAACCTCTTACAATCCAAATATCCTTTTTTTAGAATGGAATTCATATGTTAAAAGAGAGCTTTAATAAAATTGATTCTAGTTTTAATTCCAATGCATTGTGAGACGATTATCTTGGTCCTACTAACCAGCTGGTCAGGTACAAGAACTTCAATTACAAGATGGCCTTGTTACTTAACTAATTTGGTCTGAATAATCAGATGGTTAGATTGCCGGACCTTACTGTATTTAAACCCATTAATGTTTTGCATATTTTAAAGTTGTTTTTTGTTTAGTGATATATTTTTGTTGTTGTCAATACTCGACATCATTCTATTTTAAACATATTCTTATTTCATCTTCCAGTACCACTGATGATACACCTTTCATCCAATTAAACCTGTTGTCTTCATATCCAATCTCTGGAGTGACCACTCAAGGAAGTGCTGACCAACCATCCTGGGTCACCAAATACACAGTGTACTACAGCAATGATGGTACCAACTTCCAGCCAATCAAAGACAGCTCAGGAAACCTTGTGGTGTTCAATGGCAACACTGACCAGTACAGCCCAGTAACCAACTTTTTCCCTCAGGTGTCTGCGCAATACATTCAGATCAGACCACTGGAGTCCCACAATTCCATAGCACTGAGGTTTAACCTTCTTGGCTGCCACTCACCAACTCCATCTCCTCCACCATTCCAGACACCCAGTACTCCCTCCATCACCTCTCCAAGTGTTCTCTACACACCACCAGGTAATTTCATCTTCTACCAGTTCTTTTATTTTTAAACTAATTAATCTAATCATAAAATAGGCTGGAATAATATATTGTCATATTTTACAAAGTTTATTATATCATATTTGTATTTTGTCTTAGGATTTATGTCATTTTTATTAGCACATTACTTCTCATATAAGTCACTGAGACTCCATTATTATCTAGTGACTCATGTTAATTAAAGATTCAAATGAAGTGAATCCACACAATTAACTAATTCACAATTTATCCTAAGTAGGAAAAAGTTTATTTTCCTAGAACAAAATCAATTGAAAAAATATAATTGTCCACAATTACATTAGACAACTCATACATAGGAAAATAACACTTTTTAAGAATAAAAATATATTTTTTAAAAGAATTCTCATTAAGCTTAGATTGTATTATTATAATTCCTCTGATAATTCATCTTCTTTCTTTTATTATTTCTATATGAAATAAACTTTTTTTCTCAGATATTTATTGTAACATTCCGATGAATGTTGATCGACCATCCATGATAACCAATATCCAGCTGACATCATCTAGTCAGTATAACTCACTAACATCAGCTGCAAATGGAAGACTTGAAAATACACTTTCTTCATGGGTCCCTAGGTACACTTTGAAATTTTTAAAATACACAACAACCAAATGTTAAGTTTTTTTTTTATTTCAGATAGAATTGTGTTTGCTATTAACTGGGTTTTTCCTCTGTATAGCTTCAGTGATAAAAATAGGTGGCATCAAGTAGACTTCTTGACTGCCCAGAACCTGTCTGGTGTTCTTACTCAAGGTAGTCCCAATATGGAAAATTGGGTGACATCTTTCACACTCAGTACAAGCATGGATGGATTGACATTCTTCCCTCTACGTTCAGATGATGGAAATATCATTGTCTTCAAAGGAAACTCAGATAAAGATTCAATAGTTAGAAATTATTTCCCTCATGTGAGTAAATATAATTTTTTTTCTTTAAATCCAAGTTGTTGTTTTTAAAAATGCTGGTATAATTTCTGTTTTGAATAATTGTGGCTTTATTTTATATTTTTTCTAGACAATTTTCACAAGATATATTCGTCTAGAGCCATTAACTTGGGCTCCTGATGGCGCTGGACTAAGGGTTAACTATATTGGATGTTTCTCATCATTGGTACCAACACCACGAGCACCTGTACCTGTAGAAACTGACAGTCCAATACCAAAGACCACAATGACTACACTGATACCTATAATTGTTCCCACGCCAACATTTTATGGCACTTCAAGTAAGCCTCATATACTGATAATTGGGGCGATGGATTAGAATATCATATTAAACTAAACAGTATCAAACATAATGTTCAATCCTTGTTGGGGTTTGAAGTTATATTAAAATCGATTGAACAATTCAATAAGATGCCATTTAGTCTGATGAAGTTTAGTCATTACCAACTTAATTACTAAACATTAAAATGACTGGGTTTTTTTTTTACTTAATCCTTCCACAAAGGTTTGTGGGATGTTATGAAACATAGAATATTCTTTTTTTATTGTTACTTTCATTTCATGTGAAGAAACAAGCTTGTTCTTTGTTGGACCATAAAAATTGTCTGGCATCATTTATGTCATGAACTGTAGCTTTCTATTTATTATTCATTGGCATCTGTTTTCACAAATGTTTATTCTCTGCACTTTGTAGAGAGTTCAGGTCTAGCACATGAGTGTAGAACCATAATTGGACTAAACATTGCAAAATAAATAAATTGATATAGTTAAAGCAAATAT
This sequence comes from Biomphalaria glabrata, assembly GCF_947242115.1. Taxonomy (NCBI): domain Eukaryota; kingdom Metazoa; phylum Mollusca; class Gastropoda; family Planorbidae; genus Biomphalaria; species Biomphalaria glabrata. Next base: position 39,659,264 of record NC_074711.1, read on the forward strand.
TTTTTTAAAAAATAATCAAAATACTTACATATATAATGTTATTTGATTCTTAAATAATTATAATGTTAATGCATAACTTTCATTCTTTATTTCTAGTCTGCAACAAAGAGATGGGCTTACAAAATCAAAGAATTGTCAATGATAATCAGTTGACTGCGTCCTCTTTTGTAGAAAGTCATGAGCCTGTATACGCCAGACTTTCACCAGATAATTATGAAAGATCATGGATGCCTTTGTATGTCATATTTCAAATTGCTTTAGTCTTCTGTAAAAGTTTTTCTGTGAATAAAATATATTCTTTTTAATAGAACTATCTACACAATTCTGTTTTTTAAACATAATTTAAATGATTCTTTCTGTCCTTCAGACGAAGTGACAGTAACCCTTACATCCAAGTTGATTTCAAAGAGTTAAAGTTCTTGTCTGGAGTTGTAACACAAGGAGAAGGAAGAGAAGAGAGCTGGGTTACTAAGTACTCAGTCTACTACAGCACTGATGGTGTGGACTTTTACCCTTACTCGGAGAAACAGGACAATGTGGCCAAAGAATTCACAGCCAACACAGACACCAATACTCCAGTTACCAATTACTTCACCAAGAATATCATAGCTAGATATATCCGTATTGTACCAATCAGTAGCCATCAAGGTGTTGCACTAAGGTATAAAACACTATTTGAATTTAGTTGTATTTAATATGCCAGACATTCATAGTTCCTGAAATTAAAGAAAATTAGTTGTTTTTTTTAAATTGCTTTTGCATAGTGCTTAATAGCATGCTCATAGTGCTATAGTCTAACTTCTTTTGTGGACTAATGGAGTAGGGGGTATCTGGGAGGTTTCCCTGCTGACTTTAGGTGCTCAGCAAACACAACTCTGCTTGAGTCTGGATTAGAACTCAAGCCAGATATATATAGCTCTGACCCTGATTTTGCTACAACATTTGCATATAATATTTATAATCTTCTGTCTTGTGCTTCTCCACATTTTTTTTTAAAGATTTGTAATCTTTATCATCGAGCTGTTATTGTTCTTTTAAGGAGAAAGTGTATGTATCTGTTTTATTTTTTTTTCAATTATTTGATATTTTTGAATATCACTGTCTGACAGATCAATTCATTTCCATTTATGTCATTAAAATTTTTGACTCTCAACTTTCTTCCCGCACCCAAAAGAAAACTTTTTGTACATTATATTTGGTACAATTTTTAAAGAAATTTATAAATATTTTCAGGCTTGAAATATTGGGCTGTAATCCATCATTGGAAATTCCACCACTTTTAATTTCAACTCATCCAACACCATATCCCACCATACCAACCACTACAACAGTAATCACTGATATACCAACACTACCTGGACAGACCAGACCAACAACTTTAACACCCTCACCACAGCCACTGACGACTACCTTTGGTGAGTACATTAAAAACTGCAGTTAGCGCCTATCTGTGTATTTAAATAAATCTTCCACTGTAGACGAGCGAAGGTTTTCTTAACTTTGTTGGTGAACTGTGTTAATGTAAAGATTTAGATTTGTTTGTAGTGAAGTGAAAAGGGGCCTGTCACGATAATAATATAACATCATATTTCATTATGATAACAATTATATTTCTACATTGTTTAATGTAAAAACCAATCTCCACAGTATGTCAAATACCTATGGGTGTCAGCAATCACTATCAAGTGACAAATGACCAACTAACTTCATCATCTAATTTGGACCAGAATCACACAGCTGCTGATGGAAGACTGTACAACACAAAGTCCAACTCATCTGGTGGATCATGGATACCTGGGTGATTATTTTATTCTTACATTTAGATGTTTGACATTATGAGCAGAAGATATTCTTACATTTTGATTCTATTTTTATGTAAGTTTCATATGTCTTTAATTCTATTTCCACTCAAATCTTTTGATCTCTGTATCTTTAGTTCTTTGAATCAATGTTTTTATGCTTCTTGCATAAAATAAAGACAATAATATTTGTTCTTAAAATAAATTGTTCTTTTTGTGCAGGCCTGGATCTGATCAATATATCATGGTGAAATTAAGTGAACCCAAACTCTTCTCAGGAGTCATTACACAAGGCAGCCCTGATTCATCTCGTTGGGTGAAGACTTTCAACATCTACTACAGTGTGGATGGTGTTCACTTTATACCATACACTTTGTACCCAGGGGACCAAACTCCTTACCTGTTCCATGGCAATAATGATAGTAACACACCTGTTCAAAACTTGTTCAACCGTGAAATTATTGCCCAGTACATTAAAATAGTTCCAGTGGAAGCAGGTCCTGGTGGTATTGGTCTTAGATTTGATGTCTTGGGATGTAAGCCTGAACTTCCTCCACCAACTATAGTGACACCAGTCTTGTTTACAGGCCCAACACCAACACCTGGAACTGGCACAACTGTTGTTCCAATCCTTAGACCTAGCATCAGTAAGCTTTTGTTTCAATATTCATCTAGTTTCTATAAATGATTTTATTATTTGGCCCTACACAACATAGCTAAAAGTAAAAAAGTAACTTTAAATTTGTTAAATAATATATTTTTTTTAATTGAAATAAAAATTATTTGAAAGTATTTGTTGTCACTTTTGTTTTTAAAGTTTTTATTTTTTTTTTTAATGTGTAATTATCTTCTCAGGGCCACAGTTCATATTTTTTTTTTATCTGATAATAATCTGTTGTTTTTTTTAAATTCTTTGCAATATTATATGTATGACAAAATAAATTAATTTCAAAACTTGATTAATCTCTTTGTTATTCAGCATGTGATCTTCCAATGGGTATAAGTAATCCACTGGTAATAAGTGACAAGCAACTAACAGCTTCATCATATTTAGATGCCTTACACTCACCAGCTACAGGAAGGCTTGAGATGATGCAGGGAGGCTGGACACCAAGGTTTGTATATTAGTGTGAGCATGTTAGCTTAGTTGTTTTGCATAAATGTTTTTTTTAAAGCATCAAGTTATCTGAATAGTTAAACTAGTTTTATTAACTTTAAAGGCATGGCCTTTTTTATTTTTATTTTTGTAGGCTATTTTTCACTAAATAAAATTACAGTATTTTAAGATTGAAAGAATTTAAACATCAATTGATCAATATGGTTTTGTTCTTTTATTGAGCTTAGGAACTTTTAATTTATGTCTGTATTAATAGTTTGTTGCTTTTAGTTTGTGCTTTAAGAATTTTTTGAAGATTTGGTAACATCTTTTTGCAGCACATCTGACAGGTCACCATACCTCCAAGTGAACTTTTTGTCTCCCCATTCCATCTCTGGAGTGACCACTCAAGGAAATGCTGACCAACCATCATGGGTCACCAAGTACAGAATCTACTATAGCAATGACAGCACCAACTTCCAGCCTGTCTTAGATAGCTCTGGTGACATAATGGTGTTCAACGGCAACACAGACCAGCATACACCAGTGACCCACTTCTTCTCTCCAATCACAGCTCAGTATATTCAGATCAGACCTGTGGAGGCACATAATACAATAGGGCTTCGATTTAACTTACTTGGTTGTCAGACACCTGTTCCTACTCCTGTATCAGTGATTCTCAATCCTACTATTGGACCCCCTACACCTTTTAAAATACCAGAAGGTACTTTAGCCTATTTAATCTTGAACATCGATTTAGAGAAAAATATATAGTCTAGAAGGCAACTTGATGTAAATTTCACTATTAGCTTAGACTTTAATAAAACAATTTTAGTGAGTATAGACTTGAATAAAACAACTTAAGTATTTCTCTCTTAGGCATTGACTGCAACATCCCTATGAATGTTGACAAGCTTTCATTGATGCAGAGTAGCCAATTTTCATCATCTAGTCAATTGACCTCAGTCACTACAGCAGCAGACGGCAGATTAAACTCAGTTTCTTCTTGGATACCAGCGTATGTAACATAAGTCTACTATAATACAATTTTTGTTTTACTTGTGCAGTCATTTTGTAATTTTGATGATAAAAATGGAATAATAAAATATAATACTATATTTAGGAAATATATTTGATTGCCATAGCTTATTAAAAATGATAGCTTATGACTGAGAAATAGGAAATGTTGATAAGAATGACAAAGCTGCTAGTCTGTATTTTACAATGACAAATTAGTTATTGTAAGATAATATGATAAGATTATACACATTAGACTCTAGTAAACATGGGATTAAAATTAAAGCAGCATTGAAAAGTAAATGCTGTAAATTTTTCACTATAGAGTAAAAGTAATAATAACTCATTAATCTGATATATGAAGGTGCGGTGGCTGAGCAGTAAAACGCTTGGCTTCTGAACCAGGGTCTGGTGTTCAAATCCTGGTGAAGACTAAGATTTTTAATTTCTGGATCTTTGGGCACCTCTGAGTCCACCCAGCTCTAATGGGTACCTGACATTAGTTGGGGAAAAGTAAAGGTGGTTTTTTGTTGTGCTGGCCATATCACACCCTCATTAACCGTAGGCCATAGAAACAGATGACCGTTACATCTGCCCTATAGACCACAAGGTCTGAAAAGAGAACTATACTTTTTTTTTTTACTAATCTGAAATGTAACATTAGTAACAGCTAAGTAAGTTTATCACTTTTTGCCTCTTCATTTTACCATCTAATTTGAATCTCTGTGTTGTTATTTCAGCTTCTAATTAAGCTAGTTTAAATCTTTTTATTGAAGGCTTACTGTACAAATACATTCTATAATACTTATAGTTCAGCTGACAGAAACCAATGGCTTCAGGTGGACTTTTTGACAAAACAGAACCTCTCTGGCATCCTGACACAAGGTAGCCCCTTTGCTGGCAAGTGGGTTTCATCTTATACCATCAGCACAAGTCTGGATGGGCAAAACTTTTATCCCATCAGTGACCAGAATGGTAATACGATCGTCTTTGCTGGAAATTCAGATGAAAATACAGTGAAGAGAAACTATTTTCCAAATGTGAGTTTACTTTATTGCTTACTTAATTTGTTGCATTGATGGCATGCTGGCTGAGCGTTAATGCACTTAGCTTCCAAACTGGGAGTCCAGGTTCAAATCCTGCTAGACTGGGATTTTTACTTTTGGGATCTTTAGGGCGCTTTGAAGTCCACTCAGCTTTATTGGGTACCTGACATTAGTTGGGTAAAAGTAAAAGGGGTTGGTCATTGTGCTGGCCACATGACACCCTCGTTAACCATGGGCCATAGAAACAGATTACCTGCCTCATAGATAACAAGGCCTGAAAGGGGAACTTTCCTTTTTTTTCATTTGTTACATTCGTTAAGCAGCAGAAAGCAAAGAGCAACTTTATTTCATAGAACCTCAAGTAACTGGTTTGATGCTAGATGTATTCAAAATGTGTATTATGGCATATATACTATTGGAAATCTTGCTTATAGGGATGATGATGTTATGATCAGGGTTTGATAGGATCTAACTGAATATGGCAAGCATTAAAAAAGATTTTTGTTTTGTAAAAAAAATTATATAAAGTTGTTAATTATAGTTTTTTTGATTACAGATGATTGTTGCCAGATATATTCGTATTTCTCCAATGACTTGGTCAGTTAATGGTCCTGGTTTGAGACTTAACTACATAGGCTGCTTTTCTTTATTCTACCCAACTCCACGACCAACCCTGCCAGCTATATTTGAAGAATCAACTGTGATTACAGTCAGTCCAACACCACATGTTGTTCCTCCACTGGATGTACCTGGTGGGTTATTACTTGTCAGATCAGTAGTATTGATATGACATGGCTGTAGTATGGATTTGACATGGTTAAGTTAGGATTTGGCATGGCTGTAGTAGAGACCTGACATGGCTGTAATATTGATATGACATGGCTGTAGTGTAGATTTGGCAAGAATGTAGTATGGCTTTGGCATCGCTGTAATATGTATGTGACAGTTGTTGTGTTGATGTGACAAATTAGTATATGCTATATAGATGAAGGTTATTATTACTTTAGTAGTATTAATTGACAAATCTAAATCTCTAGTATGGATATGAAATAGCTGAAGTTTGGATGTAACATAGATTGGAAAGATGACATTAGATAGCAATAACTTATCACAGTCCTAATCGTAGCATAGAAATTCTATAACAACGACGTTCACTAGAATGTTTTTTAAATTTCAGTTTGTTCTAAAGAAATGGGCCTAACAAAGCAGACTATTGTTGATGACAAGCAAATAACAGCATCTTCAAGTAACGCCAGACATGAGCCTCAATATGCCAGATTGTCAACTTGGAATTACCAGAGTTCTTGGATGCCTAAGTAAGACTTCAGATCAATTTTACTTTAAATGTTAAATGTTCTTAGTTTATATTCTTAGTAAATGTATACAAATTTATATTTCATGAGTTTTTTTTTTAGAATATGCCTCATACAGTACTCATTTTTGTAATCAAATTTTTTAAAATTTTTATATGAAGTAATGATATTTATATTTAAAATGCACTGAAGTTGACTGTTTATATACAATGTAAGAATCTGCATCTTACATTAACTTGTGAGGTTAACCTTCAATTAAGAAAGATTGAGTTAAATGACAATAAATCTCAACGTTAATTTACACAGTAAACTTTCTTTTTAAAAATAAAAAAAAAAAATTAAGGTTTATTTCAGAATGAAAAAATAATATACCAAAAATATCTAGGTTTCATATCAGAATAGAAAAAAAAAAAAAAAAACAAATGATATATTTGGGTTTATTTCAAAAGTAAAATATTTGGTCAACATGTATATCTAGGTTATTTATTTCAGAGAGTAGAAAAAGTGGACTGCAAAATTTCCCTTTTTGTTTCTTCTGTCCCTCAGACCAAGTGACAGTAACCCTTACATCCAAGTTGATTTCAAAGAGTTAAAGTTCTTGTCTGGAGTTGTAACACAAGGAGAAGGAAGAGAAGAGAGCTGGGTTACTAAGTACTCAGTCTACTACAGCACTGATGGTGTGGACTTTTACCCTTACTCGGAGAAACAGGACAATGTGGCCAAAGAGTTCACAGCCAACACAGACACCAATACTCCAGTCACCAATTACTTCACCAAGAATATCATAGCTAGATATATCCGTATTGTACCACTCAGTAGCCATCAAGGTGTTGCACTAAGGTATAATACAATATTTGAGCTTTCTTTTTGTCACTGCACAAATGAAATATCATTTAAACAAATTAATCAATTTAATCATATCAAATCATTGATTGAAAATCTGGTTCTTAAACACGAAAAAAGAAATCTCATATGTTTACTACAGAATATTTTTTTATTTTGGCAATGTCCAAGCTTTTTTAAACACACAAATTATTCACATTTATTTATGCTGAGAATATTTTGTACACATCTGTTACACATATCCACATATTGTCATTGGATGCTAGATTGTATCAAAGAAGTAAGTTTGAATTGAAAGTCATTAGTGTGGCTGTGGGCAAATTATGAGAACTGAATGTTGAAAATTCCCTTTTGAGATGCCCTGTTAATAAATATCAGTTCCATCCTATAATGAAAGCCTAACATTTTATAATTTCCTTTTAATCCTTTTACATTTGAAATACTATACTGTAAATCAAAAACAAAAATAACTTCTTTGTTTTTCAAATTTAAAAACAACATTGTTTGTATATCTTACATGTTGTTAGTGTAAAGTGTTTAAAGAAGTAAACAAATATTTTCAGGCTTGAAGTACTTGGCTGTAATCCATCCATGGAAATGCCACCACTTTTAATTTCAACTCATCCAACACCATATCCCACTATACCAACCACTACAACAGTAATCACTGATATACCAACACTACCTGGACAGACCAGACCAACAACTTTAACACCCTCACCACAGACACTGACAACTACTTTTGGTGAGTATATTAAAAACTTTAATTTCTTTTTTATTTTAATGAGACTAGGAAAAACAAATCATGCTAATTGATAAAATGTCTGATAGGCTATTTTAATGCTTGAACACTATGTTATATGTCAGCTTAGTAACTGTATAATTAAATGAAACTTTATAGCTCATCCAAAGAGTACTTGGAGCTAGTCATGATTTATCATTTTAAACAGATTTTTATATTTCATTCATTGGTTAGAATCAAGTATTTGTATTTAAATCTATTTGTATTTACCAGAATGTTTGATTCCAATGGGTGTTAGTAATCACTATCAAGTGACAAATGACCAACTGACTTCATCCTCCAACATTGACCAGACTCACACTGCAGCTGATGGCAGACTTTACAATATAAAGTCCAACTCATCTGGTGGATCATGGATTCCTGGGTGAGTTTTTACTTTTTAAAAGTATATTTTTCAGGCATTTGATACATGAATATATGAAGATCATTCAGACTATATATCTTCCAAGTCACAGAATAAATAGAGAAAAAATATTTTAAAATAGATATCTGAAAAAAAAATTGAACTATTTATCATCCCTAAAATTCTAGTGTCCCTTTTATTTTATTCAACATAATTAATAATCTGACTTGATGATATTTTCATGATATTCATGAGTGTTTAGTAATTTTTAAGTCATGACCTAAAAGTAGAAAATTCAATTTCTTTTACATCCTTAAATGAGGGGCAAATAATGTTACCAGTTGAGACCCAGAAAAATTTACTTTTTTCTATACAACTCATGGATAAGGACACTATTTCCTCAATAATACATCTTCAGTTAAGCCCACATTATCTCTGTAAACTTCAATTATTTGTTTAGATTACTTATGGATTTAAATATTTGAGAACATAACTATTGTTCATAGGAATATTTTATTATTTATACAGGCCTGGATCTGATCAATATATCATGGTGAAATTTAGTGAGCCTAAGCTATTGTCTGGAGTTGTAACACAAGGCAGCCCTGATTCCTCTCGTTGGGTGAAGACATTTAACATCTACTACAGTGTCAATGGTGTGGACTTTATTCCATACACTTTGTACCCTGGTGACCAGACCCCTCACCTGTTCCATGGCAATAATGACAGTAACACACCTGTTCAAAACTTGTTCAATCGTGAAATCATTGCCCAATATATCAAGATAGTTCCAGTGGAAGCAGGTCCTGATGGTATTGGTCTTAGATTTGATGTCCTGGGATGTAAGCCTGAACTTCCTCCACCAAACATAATCACTCCCCCTCCTCTGATCATTGGACCAACACCAACACCTGAAACTGGTTCAACTGTAGGGCCAACACTTAAACCAGAAATAGGTATAACTTGCATTATATCTGCTTTTGTTTGTGTGTGCCATTCATAGCTTGTCAGTAATATAGCTGGATTAGATTTATATGTTAAATAACTCACATTTATCATTTTCATACTAGTGACTTGTAATTTAAAAACTTTTGAGAATTCTTTTTAGTTCTGATAAATTAGTGCATTTTATTTTCAAAGATAATTAATTACATATGTAGTATCCATTATATAATATCCTTGGTTGTAAAGTTAGATGATATCACCATTATAGATCTTATTGCTTTGTGAAATTATTAACTATATGATTATGATCCATTTTACAAAAGATTTGAGTTTTCATGCACTAGATAATTTTTGTGTGTGCAACTTTAGCTTTTATAAAGTTTTAATGCAAAATATAAAAAAAAAACTAATAAAATACTCAGAGACAAAGATAAAGGCACAATTCTTATTTCATAATCTAGGACATATTCATATATTCATACAAGTGCTCCTTCTTCCCTTGTGCCATTAGACTATGGAATGGGTTGCATGAATAAGCCAGGAAAACCAATTTTTTTGTCACTGATTAACATGCTTAACTAGATTGACACATGGATACATTTAAGACATAATTATCCTCTCCTTTGAAGGAAAGTCTGTAATTTATAAGATTACGAACTTCTAGCTTTGCCCTGTGTCTGACAAAAAAATGACATTCTATTTCTATAGTTCATAGAATTAATAAAAATTGAAGTCTGAATTTTTTATTTTCAGTTTGTGATTTGCCAATGGGAATAGTCGACCCACTTGTTGTCTCCAATAACCAGTTGACAGCCTCCAGCTCATTGAATGGCTATTATGGACCCTCTCGTGCTAGACTGTATTTAAATTCCAATGGTCCATATTCAGGTGGATGGTCTCCTAGGTAAAACATTACTATGGCTAGGTTAAAAAACCACAATTTATTGTTCAGTAGGTTACTAATGTCATTCTTAGTATTTGTAAGTTAGCCTTTTATGAAAGCTGGAAGGTTAAACATCTAGATGACATTAGGGAGACCTATTTAAGTCTTCAATTTGGCCTTTGTTTGTTGAGTTTAATTTAGGATTAGTTACTTGGACAGGAAGATATTGCTGTGTTTATCTCCCTGAGCATATTGTAGGCAGGAGGCATTTATGACATACTGCTCTATTAATAATAAAGGATAAAAAAGAAAACAGCACTTTGAAATTAAATTAAATTTATAAAATGTATGTAATAATTTTATTTAAATCTGACATGTAAATATTGATTGTATAATTTCTACATGTGTATACTTCTTCACTGTTCTTCCTAATCTCCTCCCCATTTCACATTACATTTTATGTCATTTTTGTTTCTACAAACACAGTAAGTCAGATAATGCACCCTACATCCAAGTGGACTTCCTGTCACCATATCCAATCTCTGGATTGACCACTCAAGGAAGTGCAGACCAGCCATCTTGGGTCACTAAGTACACAGTATACTACAGCAATGACAGTACCAGCTTCCAGCCAATCAAAGATGCCTCTGGCAGCCCTAAGATTTTTGGTGGCAATATTGACCAATACACTCCAGTGACGAACTTCTTCCCAGTCATTGCAGCGAGATACCTCCAGATTAGACCAGTCGAGTCTCATGGTTCCACTGTTCTGAGATTCAATGTTCTGGGATGTCAGACTCCATCCCCAACACCTATCCCACCTAAACATGAGTCAACCACATTATCACCTACAACTCCTACTCCACCTCCAGCCCTCACTGGCAGCACACCTTTGGTTTTGACACCATTCCTTATTAAGCCAAGTGAGTACTTACTGTACCTTAGTTCACTTTACTCCAGTTCATGGTTTACTGGACATTATATGTCACAAGAAGATGCAGATGTTTATATGACATTCTACTAGGTGAGGAGCCTGATGGAGCAGATGATTTTCAAACAAAATATTGTATTAAAAGACCTACCCCAATAGAAAACAATATTTAAATGATATTATTAATTTAACTTTTTAATATATTCATAAATGATCTATTTTGATACAATTGAAATTGAAATTGAAATCAATGGTAATATTGAACTAGATCCCTATGAAAAGTTAATCATACAAAAAGTATTGAACTAGATCCCTATGAAAAGTTAATCATACAAAAAGTATTGAAAAGTAAATAATACAAAAAGAATTGAACTAGATCCCTATGAAAAGTTAATCATACAAAAAGTATTGAAAAGTAAATAATACAAAAAGAATTGAACTAGATCCCTATGAAAAGTTAATCATACAAAAAGTATTGAACTAGATCCCTATGAAAAGTTAATCATACAAAAAGTATTAACTTCTTAACATGCAAATGGCTGGCTTTGATTTTAAGAAATGACATTCACAATCCATGTTTATCTCAAATGTGAGGAATGACATACAAATGTATGTTTTTCTCAAATTGTGTATTATAGAAAGAAATACAAAAACAAAAGCTAAAAAAGACTGATCGCAGCAAAGATGATATACTTAGCTAAACTTAAATACTATTTCCTTTTTTTTTCAATGATGAAAAAGCCATTTTATAAATAAAACTTTACCCATGCTTTAAGCTCCACATAAATTTAACTGAATTATTGTTTTCACTACTGTCTCAATTTTTATAGGAAAAAATATTTTTATGCTTTGATATATAATATAGATATAAAATGTATTTGACACAATATAACTTTTTAATGGATTTTTATTCTAGATGTTCTGTGCAATATCCCATTGGAAGTGGACCGACCTTATGTAATAGCTAACAATCAACTCACATCCTCCAGTCAACTTAGTCCACAGACTTCAGCAGCTGATGGAAGATTAGAGAATACTTTATCATCATGGATACCAGGGTGGGTTTCTATAGAAAGATATCATTTAAGTAGCAATGAAATTCTTTATGGATTGAAACTTAATTTTATGAAACTATTTAACAATATTTTTAAGCATTATGAGCTGTTAGTCTGGTAATGCATTCAAACAGTTTATCTGGTAATACACACAGTACTTAAAAAACAAAATAAAATTTCATTACTAAAAATGGCTGTGTTTTTTTCTAGATAAAAACTGTTGGCCTGTGTTTGAACATTAAGATTTTTTTATCTGTCATGTATATTTCTTCTTCAATACTTTTATACATTTCTATTAGGCGTCTTTGTAATTTTATTTACTTACTTTACTCTGAACTAATAATCAAGATAGTCCAAAAAAATCAATTTAATTTTCTTTTAATAGAACTACTGATAAACATTTGTGGCATCAAGTTGACTTCAAGACACCTCAGAATTTATCAGGCATTCTCACCCAAGGAAGCCCAAATGCTGAAAGATGGGTGACATTCTTCACTGTCAGCACAAGTATGGATGGTCTCACATTTTTCCCAGTAAAAGATAATCAAGGCAAAACTGTCGTGTTCTCTGGCAACTCAGATAAGGACTCCATCAAGAGAAATTATTTTTCACATGTAAGCATGATAGTACCAATCATATTATATTCAGTACTGTGCCAGGGAATTATATTGTCTTATTTATTAACTGTTTATAAAATAAGATTTCTCTTTTTATCTCTGTCTGAATATGTTGTCTACATATTTTGCCTCATACAGTGCATACATGTCCATTGTCCACAGGCAAATAAGACATGGTAATATAGTATGTTTCTGCTAAATAGATAAAGGCCAGGATTTTTATGTTTCTTCTAACTGTAATAGGACACTACATTAATGAGTAGAGAATGGCCATTCACTTTAGAGACTACATATTTTTTACCTACAATACTAAGACTAAGACTGCTTTATTGATCCTTACGGAAATTTGTTGTGATTACAAGGACTCGTTTCTCATATAAAGACAACACAACAGAAAAATACACATAAATACAACAGACACAACATAGAGAGTTCATTCAGCGACTACACACAGGCATCTTGGTGAATTTCATGTTCCCTGATCAATGAGTGGCAGTGATAGAGTCTGACCGAGTGAGGTATGAACGAGTTTTTGTACCACTCCGTTCTTGTTTTGATTGACAGCAGTCGCCCACTTCGCGACGACCTGGCATAGTTCTGATGGAGCGGGTGGCCGTTGTCTTCCAAGATTTTTTCGATTTTTCTTAGGCACGTTTGTTCAAAAAGTTCCTTTAAATGTGGTAATGTTGTGAGTGTAATTTTTGATGCTTTTTTAATGATGTTTTCTAGGTGTCGCAACAGTTTAGATGAGGCGTTGCCTTGCCAACAACTTATATACACTGAATATATATGTATATTATGTATTACATGTTCTCAGTTTACTCGATATGTTGAACATATTTGTCGTTCTCTTACATAATTCTAACCCTAATTCTGTTCCTGAAATTAAGTTTACTTTTAAACCAGTTGTAAGTTAACTATGCTTTTTCTGTTTATAGATGATTGTCACAAGATTCATTAGGGTTGAGCCCCTTGCTTGGGCACCAAGTGGCCCCGGCCTTAGGCTAAACTACATTGGCTGTTTCTCAACAAATGTTCCAACACCCAAACCAACTGTGCCTTTCATCATAGAGACACCTGCTCCACCTTCTGTTACGCCTGGACTTCACCCGCAGATTACACCAACACCTAAACCTATTACATTGGTTACTCCGCCAAACATCAATGAACTATGTAAATATTGCTTACTTAAACAAATGTTTCATTCTGTAGTTAGACTTATTTCTGATGATAACATACAAAGAGTCTGCAGCATGGGGAAATATGACATTGAGTTTTAAGTCTTTTGAAAGACTGTGAAAAGTGAAGGGATTTGGTTATGTAAACTGTCACACCACCCCTATAGCAAAAGTCAAGGGACAGATAATGATGATGATGAAAATAGTGAAAACAATCTTAAAATTAAGATTCTTAGTTTATAGTTATGCAATTTTACACTTTAACAGAAGTTCTTTAAAAGGGTTACTGGTTCTTAAAGAAATTTTAATTAAGAAAATATAACAGATTTTAACATTAAATAAATTTCCTTATAATGAAATTCTTTCAAAAGTCTTGCTGAACCTCTTTTTAATCTTTATCTTATACCATTTTGTGAGACATCAACACAAATAATGATTGTTGCTAGGAATTATTAGTAACTTTAATACGTCAACAGTGTGTGATAAAGAAATGGGATTACAGAACCTCAGAATTATTCAAGACAGTCAAATTACAGCTTCATCTAGTAGCAGTCATCATGGACCTGAACTTGCAAGACTTCTAGAAGGATCCTATCAGGGTTCTTGGATGCCTTTGTAAGTTTATTACTTTGAATAGAAGTCATTGTGAAATTTATAGGGCATTGTGGAAGAATGCTTCTTTGTGAATAGAATAGAAATCATTAATTAGGGTCATTAAATAATTTTTTATTCGATGTCAATCAATTTTGCTTCTATGTACATGAACAAAGCAATTTTTGTTTACAGGAGCACTGACACTGCACCTTACATACAAGTAGACTTTCAGGAGCCCAAGTTTTTGTCTGGCCTTATAACACAAGGTGAAGGAGCTGAGCAACGGTGGGTTACTTCCTTCCAGTTGTTTACCAGTCTTGATGGTGTGGATTTCACTCCTTACTCTGAGAAGCAGGATGGAGTCACAAAGACATTTATTGCAAACACTGACACCAGTACAGCAGTCACCAACTATTTTGTCAAGAATATCATCACACGCTATCTTCGCATTGTCCCCACCAGCAGCAACATTGGGGTTGCTTTGAGGTAATTTGTAATTCATTGTTTACATTTGGAGCTTGCATAAAATCTTGTTAAGATTTCACTTTATGTTTTATGTAACAAGGATAAATAACCATTGCAATTTTTGTTAGACCTGTAATGTTCTTCTGCTCTCTTCACTGTAAGATTTGAAGTTCTTGGCTGTAATCCTTCCTTGGAAGTGCAAAGCATCTTCACCCGAGCACCTATGTACTCCACCACAAGTACAGCAGCACCAACACTTCCATCTGGACAAACCTTTGCACCAACCTTTACAACACCACTAGAGATTCCACCACCCAAAGGTTAGACATCATTTTTACTTCAGCATTGGTGCAAGTTTTACTTTGACTATTATGCCATATTTACTTTGGACAAAAAATTTATTTAAATGTTTTAATTTTTTTCTTCAGTGTGTCTGATTCCAATGGGACTTACTAATCATTACATTGTTACAAATGATCAGATGAGTTCTTCATCCAACCTGGACAAGACTCATACTGCCTCAGATGGCAGACTCTATAGTACTAGGACTGAAAGTACTGGGGGCTCTTGGATTCCTTCGTAAGTTTTTTTCTTTACTGAGACTTTCAAATAACTTTTTTTGTCATTTATAAGCTTTTTTACTTTAACGCTAACATTTTTTTTAAATTTAAAAAAAAGGTCTACAACAAATCAGTGGATCACTGTCAACTTTAATGAGCCCAAGCTATTGTCTGGAGTTGTAACACAAGGCAGCCCTGATTCAGCTCATTGGGTGAAGACATTCAACATCTATTACAGCTTCAATGGAGTTGACTTTTTTCCATACACTGAACACCCTGGTGACCAAACACCTTACCTTTTCCATGGCAATAATGACAGTAACACACCTGTAAGAAACTTACTCAACCGTGAGATCATTGCCCAATACATAAGGATAGTTCCAGTTGAAGCAGGCCCAAGTGGTATTGGGCTGAGATTTGATGTCCTAGGATGTAATCCTGACATCATGGTCCCAACCCTACCACCTATTCAAACAACAGTAGTCACTCCAACTCCTGGTACCGGGCCAACACCTAGTCCTAATACTGCAGTCACACTTGAGCCGCCAACCTTACCACCTCGCATCAGTAAGTGACTCTCACCTGAAATGATTATTTTATTATGTTTGTAATCAATATTTCTTATATAGATTTTTTTCTTCGTTAAAAAAAATTTGTTTACACTCCTTGTATATCATATATTTCTTATAAAACATATCTTGTTATAATCATTTGTTTAGTGCTATACTCAACTCTACATCTATAATCCAGCAAACACATTCAGTTAGTGTTTGATTCAAAATTTATTTTGAATTGATGCTTTTTCTAAAGTAATTAATATGTTCAACATAAAGAACTTATTTTATGTAAAATTACATTTTTTTATTTATATCTCTAAAGTAAGTACAGTTTAATTAAGTACAGTTTAATTCTTTTCACTATTTGTTTATTTTTTTGTATTCCAGTCATAACCTTGATGCCTAAATGTTCTAATTCATGGATTAAAAGTATCTATACAACTTTTGATCATTGTCTTTGATATTTTTAGCGTGTGATGTACCTATGGGCTTGACAAATCCTTTCGTCATTGGTAATCAACAACTGACTGCTTCCTCCTCACTTGACATATATCATGGACCAACAAGAGGAAGACTTGACACCAATACAGATGGTTCCTGGGCTGGAGGCTGGTCCCCAAGGTATACTTAACATAAAATAACAAAAAAAAATCATTTTATATAAAGGGTCTGCTACAAAAGTCCTTTTTATTTTTATTTTTTTTCCTTATTTATTGATTCAAAAAAGTTCCTCATCTCTGTAATTGTTTATTTTTAGTCTCAGTGACAGTAGCCCATACATCCAAGTGAACTTCCTCAAGTCATACAAGATCTCTGGAATCATCACACAAGGCACTGCAGGAATACCAAACTGGGTCACAAACTATGCTGTTTACTACAGCACTGATGGCACCTTCTTTAGACCGGTGAAAGATAGTGCAGGCAATCCCATCATATTTAATGGAAACACTGACCAGTATGCCCCAGTGACAAATGTTTTCGCACCTGTTGATGCCCAATATGTGCAGATTCGACCTCTGGACTTCCAGGGTACACTTGGTTTGAGGTTTGATGTCTTGGGATGTGAGAGCCCTGTGCCAACTCCACCCACAACTATTTCAACTCAGTCCACTCCCACTGCCAAACCGACATTTGGAACTGGCACCACACCAACACCACCCACTGTTCATTTTGGCAGTACACCAACTAACCTTCCACCATTTTTGACACCGCCAGGTAATTTTTTTTCCACTTTCTCATGATGACACTGAAAATAAGATACCAGAACTAGAACTAATTTAGTTCATAGAATTTAACTAGTCTAATGACTTTGTCTACTCTCATGGCTTCAAGGATTTAATATTGGAAAATTTGTTTGCAGGTATCATGTGCAATGTTCCCATGAATGTGGATCTGCCAAACCTTGTCCCAGTGAATCAATTTTCTTCATCATCTAACTTGGACATTATGTCTACTGCTTCTGCTGGTAGACTTAATAACAAATTGAGTTCTTGGATTCCAGAGTAAGCTTTATTAATAAATTAACTCTTAACTAGGGATTGACAATTTTTAAGTCTTATTAAATGAACCAATTACTTGTAGCAGTATACTAGCATACATAATGGTGCTTTTGTATAATTTTACTCTTTTCTATTTGCATAAGATATTTTCAGTTATCCCCATGTCCCATTTCACAAATCTGCATTGTAGATATAGTTCTGTTAATGCCTGTTTTTGACTAATGAGGTATTAAACACTGGTATTTGAAATTTATTTGCATTTTTTTAAATAGTTGTTTCATTCCTTAATTAAATATCTTTTCTCAGCAACTCTGACAATTATCCATGGCATCAAGTGGATTTCTTGCGACCTCAGAATTTATCTGGTGTTCTAACACAAGGCAGCCCTAATACTGAAAGATGGATTACTGCATTCACAGTCAGCACAAGCATGGATGGATACACTTTCTACCCTGTACGTGGAAATGATGGAAAGATTACAGTCTTCTCTGGAAACTCAGACAAGGACTCTATCAAGAGAAACTATTTCCAACATGTGAGGAACATTTTTTGATGCTATTGTAAAGTTGGCTAACTTAAAAGGATACAAATTTTGAATTTCTATTATTTTTTATTTTAACTACAGTAAAGACTTTGGATTTCAACATTAAGTTTAGGGAGAGAGAATCATGCAGCTAGATATATGGCTTCACAAGCTTGATAAAGAAAGCTCCTGAACACTGTTTTTCCTCAAAACAAAATTATAAAATTATCTTAAATTTTTTTGTATGTCTTAACCTGGGTTTTTTTTTGAAGCTACATTTTCTTATGCTGCTTTTTTTTTCTTTGCTTTAGCCTGTCATTGCAAGATACATTCGAATTGAACCAATCTCCTGGTCACCTTATGGTTCTGGTTTAAGAGTCAACTACATTGGATGTTTTACCACCTCTTATGCAACTCCTCACCCCACAGAAAAATTTGAACAGCCACCTGTGGTCATTCCTACCATTCCAGTGGGTTCAACAGTTTTTACTGCTACCCCAAGCCCAGTAAGCACAGTCGGTTCCACACAAGTTCCTGTTCCCACCTTGCCACCTTGTAAGTTTTGTTTTGTGTAACATTTCTTACTTTACTTTGTTATGAATAAAAGTACTTTGCACTAAGCACTTAGGAATAGACATTGTATATTGCATTACATTTGAGCTAAGGAATACACTTTGTACAATACTCAGCCTTAAACATTGTCTAATCTTATACAATTGTGCTCAGCAAAATCAATTTGTGGGATGTAACACACATTGGGGAGTCACATGATGCAATCTAATAAACATGTGCTAAGAAATTAGCAGTTTTTAATTTCATACAATAAAATTTTGTATAGTCTAATAAATTTGTGCTAGGCAATAAACATTTGTACAATACAATAGTGCTAGGCAATAAACATTGGTACAATACAGTAGTGCTAGGCAATATACATTTGTACAATGTTATACACATGTTTTGAGCAAAACACATTTTAAAATGTAATATATTGTAATAAATCTCAGGAAGGCAACACCCAGATAGTTATTTATAGTAGTCTCAAACAACCTGCCATAATTTTAAGGAACATTCTGTAAGGTTTATCTGTTTCAATGGCAATCATGCCTCACAATTACAGACCTAGTATATCTAAGATATCTTGATAGATATTTGTACTTAGTTAAATCATCTTAATAGCAGTATTGATGAGCTTTGATACATGTGAAAACAATATATTTAAAACAATTTTGTACTATAGAGGCTATGTAAATGAAGATTCATTTATCTGTAAAATTCAGTTTAAAGCGTTGATAATTTCTTTCAGTAAAAAAAAATCTCTCTCAAAAAAAAATTCAATATTCATGTTTTATTGTTTTACATCAATAACCTGTGCTCTAAATTTTAAAATTACTCAATTTCTTTCATGAGCGGTACAGTAAATATTTTTATTTGCTTCTTTTTTTTTAACCCACAGTATGCCATGTTCTTATGGGAGTCAATGACCAAACAGTAATTACAGATGACCAAATAATATCTTCAACAAACTCGTACAAACATGGATCAGAGCTAGGCAGATTTTTACAGAATGGCTACCAAGGATCATGGATGCCATCGTAAGGAAACATTTATAATTTCATTCTATATTATTTTTCTACTCTTCACCAATGTTTCTCCTTTAAGGCATTTTGTCATCAACCAAAGATTTTAACAAGAACTCAACATAGCTTAAAATTGTATCATTAACAAAAAAATTTTACGCACAAACTTTAAAATCAATAACTCATAGTTCCTTTATTTTTTCACTTCCATAGGAACAATGACAATGACCCATTTATTCAGGTGGATTTCTTGGAACCTAAGTATCTGTCTGGTGTAGTGACACAGGGAGAAGGTGCAGAGAACAGATGGGTGACACAATACGAAGTCTACATGAGTGTCGATGGTGAAAACTTTTATCCTTACTCTGAGAGACAAGATGGCGAGCCCACTACCTTCAAGGCTAACAATGACTCTAGTACACCTGTAGCCAACTACTTCATGAAGAACATTCTTGCTAGATACATTCGCCTGAAGCCATCTGGTAATCATAATGGTACAGCTATGAGGTAAAAGCAAACATTTTTTTTTAGTAACTTAGTAGATTCTGTTTAGTTTTAGTAGCTGAAACGTTTTTTTTTACCTTACAATACTCGAGTTCAAATACAAAGTTTGGTTTTTATTATCACGTTGGACTTTAAAAGCCTATTGTAAACTGTAGACTAGAGAAAAGAATATTTTAGTTATCTCTATAATACTTAGCTTTAAAAAATGAGTTTACTGTTATCTGTTTAATATTTCGTTTAAAAAATTACTTTACTGTTAATTCCTTTTTACTTGATATAAATGAATTCTAATTTAATTTTTGATAAATCGGAAATTCCTAATGTTGTGTTCAGGTTTGATATTATTGGATGTAACCCATCCAAGCCAAGTCTGTTGATCTCAACACGACCCACAGAGTACTCTCAGCCACCAACCATTCATCCAACCACTTTACCTTCTGGAGCTACACCTGGAGAAACATTGACCACCATACCAATACCAAAAACAACAGGTTCATAGTTCAAATATCTACACATCTAAACAACTGATAAGACTTTTTGTTTGGCTGTTCTTGTCAGATTTCAAAAATATTGCCTGCTTATAGTTTACTTTTGTAGTCAAAACATTTCTTTGGAAGTCATTTCTTGCACTTAAACTTTTTGTTTTCAATGACAGTTTGCCTAATCCCCATGGGTGTAAACAGTCATCACCTGATTCTGGATAATCAGCTGACTTCTTCCTCCTACAAAGACATCATGCACTCTGCTTCCCATGCTCGACTTGACAGTCCAAAGACACCAATTTCAGGCGGATCATGGATCCCTGGGTAATGCATTCCTTTATTTTTGTTTAGTAACTGATAATGAAGAAGGAATTATTTTAAAACACAATATAGGCTTTATTTTCTTTAACTTAAAAAGATCTTTTGTTTAACACTTTGATGTTAATTATGTTTATTTTAAAAAATGTATGTTTTTAATCCAGTGGTAGAAAACTTGATATGTAGACTTACTGAAATAATATAAATATATTTTTTTTCATTAATAATGTTTGTTTTACTTATTAGACAAGAAAGCCAGTCTTGGATCATGGTGAACTTCTTGGAGCCTAAACTTCTTTCTGGGATCATTACTCAAGGTAGCCCTGATTTTCCTCGCTGGGTGGAGAGATACTCAGTCTACTACAGTCTGAATGGTAAAGACTTCACTCCCTACACTGAAAGTCCAAATGGTAGGACACCATATGTTTTCTATGCCAACTCAGACCAAACTACACCAATAAGGAACCTGTTCAATCGTGACATCATTGCCCAGTACATTAAAATTGTTCCACAACAGTCTGCACCAGCTGGTGCAGGTCTGAGGTTTGAGCTGCTAGGATGTAATCCAACGCCATTCATGCCTCCTGTGACTGAGCCTGTGCCAATAGGCTTAGAGACTACACCAACATATGGACCACCAACTATGCCACAATGTAAGTGTTATTTCTGTGTTTTTAATTTAACTAAAAGGTCATTATAAATTAGCCTAGTGTTGATTTTACTTCATGAAATAATTACATTAACCTTCAATATTTAAAAATAAAAATAAAAAGAATCTACTTTGAATTTAAGAAGTTGTTTTTATTTTGAATTATGAACATATTATTTATAATTTGCTAAGAGCTGACTTTCTTAAATGCCCCTGAACTGTTTGATGCTAGTGTTATGGTATTTGAAAATACATTTTTGTTTCCTCATGTAGAAAAAGGTTGTACTTTATATAACCTGTCCAATTTGTGCAAATTTGTTTTTGAATTTAATTCTGCATGTAATTCTGCATATTATATGCATGCATTTATAAGAGAATGTGAAAAGGTATATTGAAAAAAAATTTTTGTGAAAATATTATTTCATAATACCATTTCACAATTGCTTTTATTTTGATCAGAGGTGCAACATTTACTTTTGGTCTTCTGAGTGTTTACCAGTTGTTGTTTTTTAATTCAATATGCACATAAATATAAACGTTTTTAGAACAAGACACAAATAACAGTGTGTGTTATGCATAGTCTTACAATGAACTATTGAAAATTTTCATAATGTATGTAACATCTACTTATAGTTTACCAAAAGTGTGCCCTTTGTTTATAAAATAGGTTTTCTCTCCCTACAAAGTCACTTGTGGCCTATCATTCGTCTATTTATAATCACTGTTGTGAATGTGATGTAAGTGTGTATGAAATGTGTGAGGACCACTGCATGCAGCTGCTACTCATGAGATTATGTCACACAGTTCTCCATCATCTTATTAACCTTTACATTTTTACTTTTGTGTTTACCAGACTGTGATGTTCCAATGGGTCTTACCAACCCTTTAATAGTAGGTAACTCTCAGATAACTTCCTCTAGTAACATGGATCATTTGCATGGACCCACAAGAGGTAGACTCTACACTGATGTAGATGACCCATTGGGAGGTGCATGGTCACCATAGTGAGTACATTTTTTTGTTTAAACCATAAATTAATGAAGAAGGAGCTGACTGGAGGTTTCAGGTTATAGTAAAAGGCAGATTGAATTGGCCTTCCTTTGGTAGTGCTGTGTACACAAGTGATCATTTGGAGATGATGATAATAATAAAATAGTCTGATAAAACATTTCTTTGCTTTGTCTAAACTGTTTGGAATTGAAGTTTGTCTAGTAAATGAAAGAAACAATTATTTGAAGAAAAGTATATGAGGAAGATTAATGTCAATTCAATTTGAGATTTAGGACAAAATCTTCCTATTGGTTAATAAATTTGGTTGAACTCTTCATAATAGAGAAAACATTTACAGAACCCAGTGTTCTGTTGTGGCATATCCGTAGTCGAGTGAACATGAAATTAAACCTTTTAGAGAATATTGATATTTGAAAATTTGAGTTAAAAATTTAAGTTTCAAAACTTTATAAAGCACTTTATTCAAATTGGATATTCAATACTGGAAGATTATTTTATCCTTATTCTAATATGTATTTATCCACATTGTAGTGTGTCTGACAAGAATCAGTACATTCAAGTGGACTTCCTGGCACCATACCAAGTCTCAGCAGTGGTTACACAAGGGTCACCTGAGTTTCCTTTCTGGGTAACCAAGTACACTGTTTACTACAGCACAGATGGCATCAACTATTACCCTGTGGTCGACAGCTCAGGAAAGCCGACTATCTTCAATGGTAACACAAACCAGCACACCCCTGTGACCAACTACTTTTCCACTGTAGTTGCCCAGTTTATCCAGATTCGACCAGTTGACTTCAGTGAAGCCATAGGTTTGAGGTTTGATGTCTATGGCTGCAAATCACCCCCTATGACTCCTGTCCCAACAACGAAAACCACAGAACTAACTACAACTCCAGCCACCCCACCTCCTCTCTGCATGTCAGGTTGGTCGTCATGGATAAACAGGGTTGATCCTGCAGAGGGCTCTGGAGACTTTGAAAAAATGACTGCGGAAGAGGCAGCCAAATTTTGTCATGGAGGCATACTTTCCAAGGTGGAGTGTATTGATGCAGAGACAGGTGATAACTTTGAGAGCCTTTCTGAAGCCACATGCACAGTTACTGATGGCTTGATCTGTAATAATGACCCAGAATTGAGCATTGTCTGTCGAAACTACAAGATACGTTATGAGTGTCAGTGCACAGGTAAGGAAATCATTTTTAGCATAAAAGATATTAGGAATATTTTTTATTGATGCTATTTACAAGTTAAAATACATTCATCACACCTTTTTTAAAATTAAATTTCAGCAACACCAACACCAGGTGTTCCCCAGGAAACTAATCCAACTACTAAAATGCCCATCATAACACCTCCAGGTAAATATACACTTTTATTCATTTGTGAGATCATCCTAAAGTAATGAGGTAATTTGCAAGAAATAGGCAGAGTCAAGTACATTGTGTAGCTTCCTGGATGATGATATATCTAGCTTTCTGATTGTGATCATTATAAAAACAAGATGATACAATCTCCCACATTCCCATTTCTATGTTGCAAAAAGAATGTAGGAGCACTACAATTAGAAACATTTTTTAACTATTGATAGTAATTTGTGTAAACTTCAACTTTGAATTCACTCTATATATTTAATCTTTCAGGTGTCTACTTGTCTTGTAATATTCCCATGAATGTCGATCTGCCTGTTTACTTACCTGATAATAAAATTACTGCATCCAGTAGTTTAAGTCCTCAAACAACAGCACATAATGGTAGACTTCACAATGAGTATACTTCCTGGATACCAGCGTAAGTTGCGTTTTAGCATATTTTTTTGTTTTTTTCTATCAAATTTGAACTCAATATCAAAATATTTATCACATTTGTAGACTAAAATAATATAATAGAACAGCTTTATTGATTTTATAAAGAGGAAGAACTCTGAATTTCTTGATCTCAGTATTGCTGATCAGTACCAGTGGCTACAGATAGACTTTAGCTCACCCCAGAACCTGTCTGGTGTGCTAACACAAGGTAGTCCCAATGCCGAGAGATGGGTCTCTTCCTACATTATCAGCACCAGCTTAGATGGCCACACATTCTTCCCTGTGGTTGACAGTGATGGCAATGTGATTATTTTCAATGGGAACACAGACAAAGACTCAGTCATTAGAAACTACTTCCCACATGTAAGAGATTCCTTTTTATTTGAGTATATGATAGCATTTATTTTAATTATATTTGTTATATTTGTAACAGTAATTTCAAGAAAGCGTTTAAAGTACACTTCCCTTCAAACTGAAATTTTTATACATTTGTATTTTTAGGTTATGGTTGCTAGATATGTTCGTCTTCAGCCTCTTACTTGGTCTCCTAATGGCCCAGGGTTAAGACTTAACTACATTGGATGTTTCTCAGTGATCACTCCAAGGCCAGAAGTAACATTGCCCCCTGCTACAATGTCCACTCCACCACTTATTACTTTCAGTACTATCACAGCTGAAATCAATGTTCCAACTATTCCTCCATCCTTCACTACTCAAGCCCCAGGTAAGTGGCAATAAATGAGCAGTTAAAGTTAATAAAATAACTAAACAAGATCTATATAATAAAAAATTTGATACTTATTATATACTTCTTGAGAAATCAACTATGATTACTTACTTTACTTAAAAAATAGATGATTTAACACAATAAACATTAATGGCCCACTTCCATGCCATCCAGTATTGCATTTCTCTTCCAAACAATCAATGGTTTCTCTTAAATCTCAGAAAAATACTTTTTTTACTCAAGCTTCTCCTTTAAATTTCATTCCAAATCATTATCAATCATGCAATGCTCATAGTCTCAAAGATTGAACCTATTTCATCCTATTTTTATCAATAACCTTTTCATTGTTCAAAGTTAAATGGTAATCTTTAATTTTTTTGTTAGAATTCTTCTCTATATTTATTATAAATTACATTTTGTTTTTCTCTCTTTCAAAATGAGGATTAATTATTTATCATAATTTTTTAAAATCTTTTTTATATCTTAGACAAATGTGAAGTAGCCCTAGCACTGTATTCCAGTTAGATTTAGTTTGCAGTTAAATTTACTTAGATATTTTTATTAATTATTTCATATTTCTGTTTTAGTTTGCAACAAAGAAATGGGCTTGCAAGATCAAAGAATTGTTAGTGATTCTCAAATAACTGCAACTTCTGGTAAGAGATTCCATGGCCCTGAGTTGGCAAGAGTTTCAAAGACATACTACCAGAGCTCTTGGCAACCTCTGTAAGTTTCTGACCTTTAATAGCAAGTATGGGAGCTTGGGTCATATGGAAAGCAACAGCTAATTATTCATGAGACATGGTAGCTAATATAATCATACATTTTAAAAAGTTGTATGCTTAAACTTGAGTTGTTCAGACCTTTACCCAGTTTATTATGATCTTAAAAAAAATGGGAAAAGCAGTTAAACACTGCTGGATACATAATAACACTATTTAAAATAATAAAAAAGGTCATGTACAAAGTGAAAATCATTTTTTATTTAAAATATTTTTTTTTTTATTCAATGTCTCAGAGACTCTGACTTTTCACCTTACATCCAAGTGAACTTTTTGGAGCCAAAGTTCCTTTCTGGCATTGTTACTCAAGGCGAGGGTGCAGAACAGATATGGACTACTCAGTACGAAGTCTATTACAGCTACAATGGTGTTGACTTCATTCCCTATTCCGACAAACAGGATGGTTCACAAAAGGTGTTCACTGCCAATACAGACTCTAATACTCTTGTGACCAACTATTTTTCTAGGAACATCATTGCTCAGTACATCCGTCTGGTACCTGTCAATGGACACAATGGAATCGCCTTAAGGTACATCAAACTGTAGAATAATTTTTAAAACATTTACAACATTTTGGGTTTATGTACTTCTTTTGACTTTGCTTTGGAGATGGGAAAAGGAAAAAAACATCTTCTAAAACAAGAAGTTTTAATTTTTACATCGCCATTGCAGTAAATGTCTTACTTTCTTGAGATCACAATTAAATGTCTCCTGACTAGACAATTGTCTTTGGGTCATAAATTTGTATATGTAAAAAACAAGAATTTCTTTCTGAAATCCAAATTTTATGTATTAGGAAAGTAAACTTTTCATATAGAAACAGCTGCTGACTGGGAAAAGTGAAATGATTTGGTTACATGACCTGTCACAGCACCCCTCCGATGAAAGCCAAGGGACAGATGATGATTATAATGATATGTAAATTCCAATTCAAATGCCAAGCCATATAAAATACTACATACTCAAATTGAAATAAGATATGAATAAAAATAATGAATGTATTTATTGAGTTTTTATGTTATGCTTATCTCAGATTAAAAGTTAACACATTCCATCACTAATTCTGTCTTCAGGTTCGATGTCCTTGGATGCAACCCATCTAACCCCTCTACACATGGCACAACCCATGCTCCACCATACTCTACTCCCGCACCACCCAGTACTGAAGCTCCAACACTGAAGCCACCAACTCTTCCACCAGGAGTGAGCACCCTCACACCGCCAACTTTAACACCACCACCATCAAGAAGTAAGATACTCGCTATTGTTTGTTTTTGTTTTTGGCTGGGAGGGGGCATATTTTGAGAGGCATGTTTGACAATTTTTTTTAGTTTAAGGAAAAAAAAAAAGAGTAGATTCACATCTAAGTTATCAGAGTGACTTGTATCAATTCTTTGGTTACTTTAATAATTCAGCTGACATCCAGGAGGTGACATAGATGGCTCTCTGTCAAACTCTTGATATACTGAAATGTGCTGAAATTGTATGTAGTTCTACTTTCCTATGGCAATATTTGTTTTTTAATACCATGGTGCCTTATCTGCATTTCTAGCCTGCCAGATCCCAATGGGACTCAACAGCCATTATTTAGTGCTAGATGAGCAGCTGACTTCATCCAGTAACATTGATGGTACACACACTGCTTCTGATGGTAGACTATATCAGAGTCACACTAACACATCTGGGGGCTCATGGATACCAAGGTATGGAATAGTTTTATTTGAATCACATGAAATAAATTAAAAAGAAATTCTTAGTAAAGTAAGCTTTAAATATCTGTGTAATTTGTATTGATACTTTATGTATTCAGCTATTTGGCAAACTGTTCAGTACAATAATTTTGCATATATATATATATATATATATATAAATTATTATCTTGAAAAAAAATAAAACAATAGACTATTTAAAACATATTTATTCATGTTTACTCAGTTTTAATAAGGGTCACTAGAATGGTTAATAAATAAAACCTTGTACCTTCATATTATGCTGACTATATAATAGTATAGTTTTGGCCTCAGATAATTTGTCAAAACTAATTCCCTTGCTATACAGATCACTTCAAATAGAAAGATATGCTTCCCATAACATTTTGTTTTTACAATAAAACCATGTATGCTTTAGGTGTTTTTAAACCAAGTATATATTTACAGCTCAAGCACACAACAGCAGTGGATTATGGTCAACTTCCAGGAGCCTAAACAAATTGCTGGTGTGGTCACTCAAGGCAGCCCTGATGTGCCTCGATGGGTGCAGTCTTTCAATGTCTACTATAGTTTGGATGGACTTACCTTTTCACCATACACGGACTACCCTGGTGAGAGCACACCTTATCTCTTCAATGGCAACAAAGATGGCACCACGCCAGTAACAAACCTGTTCAACCGTGACATAATTGCACAGTACATCAAGATTGTCCCAGTCCAGAAAGCTCCTGGCGGTGCTGGTTTGAGATTTGATGTTTTAGGATGCTACCCTAAACAGCCGACAGTGACAATATCACAAGTGACAATCACACCACCCCCTCTAAATGTTCCTACAACACCTGGATCTGGACCCACACCAAAGCCCACTTTGCCTCCAACAATAAGTAAGAGTTTTTGTCTACTGTACTTTTTCCCTAATCACTAAATAGATTTGATTTCAACAAATTGTTTTTAAATGTAATGTTAACCTTTATGACTTTTTTTTTAACTTTATAAAGTGAATCTTAATTGGTTACAACTTTTATTATTGATATTAACATATTAGTACATTTAGTTCTAAAGCTACTATTCTTTTAATCTTTTGTGAAACATTCTAAAAAATTATATTACCAAGTTATAATTGTCAAGTCTTTGTTTAATCATTAAACTCTTTTTTTCTATTTGATTCTAACATAGTTAATTTAATAATATCTTCATCAATCAATTTATTGATATTTCAAATCATTGTTGTCTGTTTTCAGCCTGTGACATACCAATGGGTGTTACTAATCCTCAAATTATAATTGACAAGCAGCTGAGTGCCTCCTCCTCTCTAGATGTTAGCCACAATCCATCCAGAGGAAGATTATACTTTGACACTGATGGCACTCTGGCTGGAGGCTGGTCACCTAGGTTAGTTGTATTATTTGTATGTTGGTCAACAGATGTTCAGGTAGATAAATTTTACTTTTGGTACACTGGTCAAGTGTTTGGTTATTTATATATCTCTTACTGAAGGAAAATATAAAAAAATAATTCTATAAAAGTGTTAATACCACAGTGTATAAGGTCAACCTGGGAAATCAGGTGTTTATAAGGCTTCTTTTTTTTTTTGCTCTTCAGGTATTTTGCTTTTAAGGTTTTGAAGGTATATATTTTTGATAAAGACATAATTTTCTTTTTTCTATTTTATTTATTAAAAAAAAATACATATTTCTTGAATTCCATCCCTTTACTGGAGAGTTACAAATGTTTAGAAGACAGACACATGAATTAGAATTGGTAGGAGGATGTACAACTTTTATTTATTTATAAAAAAAAATTAAAATGAGTTTTAAATTTCAAAACACAAAAATAGCTCAAATGCTATGATTTGTAGAACTACACAACAATTGAAGACACTGTTGAACTAAGTCTTACACTACAGCATAACTTTTGTTGAGATTTATATTATAAAAGAAAATTATTAGCCTCTAGTACTGCCTTTCATTATGATTCTTAATCAGATTATCTTCCCCGGTCTATTTTTTTCCTGTTTAAGAGCTGTAATTCTTGCAAATTTTGGTTAATGTTATTATTATTATTTTGGAAAAATGTATTAAGACATTATCAAATTTTCACATGTATTATGCAATAATTTGTTTCTAAATCAATAATCACTATAATTAGGGGATAGAATTTCAAATGTTCAAAATAGGAACCCCGGCAGGATTCCATTTCTATTAATTCTAGTTTTTACAAAGTTTATTTCTTCGCTTATGTTTTAGTGTTGCTGATAGAACACCCTATATCCAAGTGGACTTCCTGTCTCCATATCAAATCTCTGGAGTGACCACTCAAGGAAGTGCTGACAAACCATCCTGGGTTACCAAATACACCGTGTACTACAGCAATGACAGCATCAACTTTCAGCCTGTTAGAGACAACTCTGGCAACCCTCTTGTGTTCAGTGGTAACACTGACCAGTACACGCCAGTGACACATTTCTTCCCAACTGTTTTGGCCCAGTACATTCAGATTAGACCAGTGGAATCCCATAATTCAGTAGCTCTTAGATTTGATTTGTTTGGCTGTAGAGCTCCCACTCCTACACCTATCATTCCACTAATTCAGTCTACCCAAACTCCTAATATTCCTGGCTATACCACCCAATCACCATCTCCTGGTGTCTTTGGTAGTACACCGACTCCTGGAGTACCTTTCACAACAAAACCAGGTAAATCATTTTTTTTTTCAGTTTAATATTATTTCTAAGTGAGGATAAGAAGTCTAATTGATACAGTTCAGGTTTAATTCCTGTTTTTTTATTCCATATTTATGGATTTTACCATCCACTTTCAATGAATATCTGATCTCAGAAAAAAAATTGTTTATCAAGTTAAATACATAATAAACATTCTTGTAAAGTATTGGCTACAGGATCTTATCACTATCATTTGCATTTAAATTTAAAATGTATGTATTATCATTTTCTATTTTATTTTGTAGGCAAGGGAATTAATAATGTAGTTTTTGTTGGCTCTTATTTTGAATATAATTGCCTGATTTTTTAAACTGTTTATTTCTTTTCTGTCTTAGGAGTAATCTGTAATGTCCCTATGAATGTTAACAATCCAAGTATCATACCTAACACTCAGATGACATCTTCAAGCAATTCAGGACCACAGACAACAGCAGCAGATGGTAGATTGGATAACAGATTGAGCTCTTGGATTCCAGGGTATACTATCAGTCAAAAGTTTTTTATTTTTAATATATCTACTTAAGTAGCTCTAATTGCTTTATACTGCTAATACTGATTTTTGTTGCTTTAAATACAAACAGAATAGTTGACATGTACCAGTGGCATCAAATAGATTTCAAGACACCACAGAATTTATCTGGTGTCCTCACTCAAGGAAGTCCCAACTCTGAGAAATGGATCTCATCATTTACCATCAGTACCAGCATGGATGGCTACACTTTCTTCCCAGTAGTTAATGACAACAAGCAAGTTGTTCTGTATAATGCCAACTCAGACAAAGATTCAATCATTAGAAATTATTTCCCACGTGTAAGTCTACACAATTTTTTTTAAAATTTACACAACTTGTTCTAAACTATTTTTTTTAATATTTAAAAGTGAATATTGCATAAAAAAACTGATGTTTGTAAAATGTTTTACATGTTTGGGATGTTCCTATAAAATTGAAGATAATCTACCTCCTAGTCTAAACCTCCCACAAGAGAACGGGTTAAGAATGAGGCAGGGTATGAACCATAAAACCATAGAATGACAGTCCAGTGCACTTACCGCACAATCGGGCAGCCTTCTATATGATATAGGAAGCTGATAGATCAATCCTATAACAAAATTATTTTTTCTCATTCTAAGTGTTTTGTTTCAGATATAAACTAATTTTATATAAAAAATGCTTCTTCATTTGTGTACCATTGTTTATTTCAGCCAATTGTTGCTAGATTTGTGAAATTGATTCCTGTCACATGGGCACCAGATGGTCCTGGGTTAAGAGTGAACTACATTGGTTGTTCATTTGAGACTGGTGTACCCACTGTGCCATTTGTAGTCAACACTCCACCGACCATTCACCCACCCATCACTGTTAGCCCAACACCCATGGGAGGTGTAAATACAATAGAACCAGGTCAGAGGACAGTTTATCACCTTTATTTTTTTATGTCTACACATAAAGCATACATTTTATGTTGGACTCTATCTATAATGAATGAAATATGTAGCTCAATAAAATAGAGGTTAAATTCAGATAATCTGGATTCTGCAAATTGTATGTGGAAGCCACATTAACTAATTATAAGCCTACTGACTCTTAGCTTAGATTTCTTTTGAAAATGCCATTTAAAATTTGAAATGAATTGTGACTTCATTTAAATAATTAATAATAATAATTATTATTTTTGGCATATTATAGTGTCTTTGAAATGGACTTTCATATAATTACATTAAAATAGTATCATTAATATTTGTTAACACAAGTTGAAGATATTGCATGTGAAAAATGGAAAGGAGTTATGTATATATATTTTTTTAAAGACAAATGCTTATTTATTTATTTCAAATCGTGAAGGAATTAAAATGTTGGCTCATCAGTAATTAAGTTTTCAGCTGATCACTGCAGTCATTAATTAATTTCATTTAAATTATTGGAGTCAGTAATTTGTAAGCTTTGTATTGTAAGCTTTGTATGAAAAAGTATCTAAAAAATTAAAGGATTTTTATATTGTTACATCATTTTCACTTATTTTAAACTAGTAATAGTAGTAACAGAAGTCAGATATCTAGACTTAGAGCCAATAGATTTAAAGGTGTGATGCCACATTTAAGATAGTAGGGCAATAACTTACCTTTTTTTTTTTTTTTGATGTGTTGAAAACTTTTCAGAAAGCATCAATAACTAAGTAATTACTTTTAGAATAACTATTTTTTTTTACAGTACAGCATTAAATATAAATTATATAAAAATTACCACAACTTTCTTTTTAAGTACAGAAGTTTGTAAACAATGTAATACTTTGTTTGACTTGACTAGCAATATCATTTATATTAATTAATTAATAATATGCTTTTAAGTAACTTAAGTATGCAATTAGTAATTTTTTTGTTTAACTGTTTGAATTAAAGGTTGAAATTGTTTATGTTTGTTCACCAGTATGTACAAAGAGCATGGGCTTACAAAATCAAAGAATCATCTCAGATTCCCAAATAACAGCTTCATCCAGTGCCAGTGGTCATGGGCCTGAACTTGCCAGACTTTCCAAGTTTTATGAAGGTTCCTGGATGCCAGCGTAAGTTAAACAATGAAATGGAAAGCATTAAAACACTGTGTACTGTTTAGAAATAAGATTGTTTTGTTAATGTGTTAATGTAAACCTGAACATAGCCTCTCCTCACTGGATTTGTTTTGTTTGTTTCTTAGCATCACAGATACAGCACCTTATATCCAAGTTGACTTCCAAGAGTTGAAATATTTATCTGGTGTGATCACACAAGGTGAAGGTGTGGCTGACAGATGGACTAGGGAATATGAAGTCTACTTAAGCACAGATGGCTCACACTTTTATCCATACTCTGACAAACAGGACGGAGTGCCCAAATCATTTAAAGCCAATGCTGACTCAAATACTCCAGTCACAAACTACTTTATGCAGAATGTTTTTGCTAGATATATTAGAATTGTCCCCATAGACAAACATTTTGGCTATGCCCTCAGGTAATAATTAAATTATATAATTTTATTAATTAAAAGTTAAACTTTAAGCTTTATATTTTTTTAAATCGTTTAAAAATCTAAAACAGCATCTAAGTCAGAGATGCAGTTATTATAAAATTCTAGTTTCTTTTCCAAACCTACAGTCTATTAGGGAAGGCTAAATAGAGTTTAACCATTGCATGGTCAATATTTTGAGAGGGTGTCCTGGGGCCTGCACTACCATGTATTTTCATTACTTCCCTTAACAGATTTGAGATAACGGCCAAGTGCAACCGCATCTGTGACTTTTTGACAGTCTTGTAATATTTGGTGGCATATTTTTCTTGGAATTTTGTTTTATGTTATTTTTCATCTCTTCTGCTATTTTTGCATATAATAACTGTAAACTAGGTAGACAGTATGTGTGTGCATTGACAATCTGAAGCCTTATACTATTGGGGAAGGAAGTGTAAAATAAAGTTATCTAATTGATTAAACTGATAATGTTGTATCAATTAGGTTCGATGTCATTGGATGTAATCCATCACAAGAAATACCCTTACTGACAACAAGAGCACCACTTTATTCTATACCTACACAGCCAACAACTCAAAGTCCAACACTCCCTGATCATCAGACTGGAAGTACTTTAGCTCCATCACCATCAACTCTTCCACCTATTGATGGTAAGATATTTTTGAGCATTTATCATAATCAGTGGCATCTGGCAATGTTCTTTGCCTTAAACTTTAATATTAGCTTTAACCCTTGTTGTTCAGCCAATATATAGCAGCAATGAAATCTCTGCTGTGTCTCTAATTTAACTTAAAAGTTGTGGGTCTGTGTAGCCATGGGAAAGACTGCAATCTTCCTTAATGTATGGATAAGCTTTCTTTATTTACTTTCTTTTCATTTTTACATTTCTGATAGTTTTCCCTTCCTTCTCCTTTCCATTGGGCCTTGTTTTCCCTTCCTTCTCCTTTCTATTGGGCCTTGTTTTCCCTTCCTTCTCCTTTCCATTGGGCCTTGTTTTCCCTTCCTTCTCCTTTCCATTGGGCCTTGTTTTCCCTTCCTTTTCCTTTCCGTTGGGCCTTGTTTTCCCTTCCTTCTCCTTTCCATTGGGCCTTGTTTTCCCTTCCTTCTCCTTTCTATTGGGCCTTGTTTTCCCTTCCTTCTCCTTTCTATTGGGCCTTGTTTTCCCTTCCTTCTCTTTTCCATTGGGCCTTGTTTTCCCTTCCTTCTCCTTTCTATTGGGCCTCGTTTCTTTTGATAGATTTTCATTCCTTTTTACTGTTGATTATTTTAAATGTTACTTTTAAAAAAATGAGACTTACCATGTGGAGGTTTATTTACAATTACTTGAAAGGGTTTTTCATTCACCTTTTTTAACTTTTAAAAGTTTTAAGAGTCAGTTTACCATACATCCAATGATCAGGTAGAGGTTAACATTACCACTAGCATTACCACTTTTTTGTTCTAATTAGATTTTAGGAGGATTGGTGGTCATTTAGTATATATGGAGCTATTGGTCCATCTGAGAAGCCAAAACTGCTTGATTATGGCTTGGCCACCTAACAGGGTGCTTGAGTTCAATGTCTGACTTGAGCAGAGTTGTGTTTGCTGAGGGCCCAAAAGCAGCACAAAACCTTCTTCCAGATCCCCCATTCTCCACTGATTCACAAATGATCCAGTGCTCTATGGTCCTATCTCATTTGTGAATTAGTTTCTGTATAAAATGGTTAGCTATGGATTAGCTGATATTTTATCCTGAACAGGAGAAACTAAAAGTGTCTTTTTTTTGTTACTGACACAATAGTTGTTTTTTCATTGATTAGTCTTAATTTACATATAACCTAACAAAATTCTTTCACAGTATGTCTTGTTCCCATGGGAGTGAGTAGCCATTATCTTGTAAGAGATGACCAACTGACCTCATCCTCCAACATTGACCAGAATCACACAGCAGCTGATGGCAGACTGTACAACACAAAGTCCAACTCATCTGGTGGATCATGGATACCTGGGTTTGTAGACACATTATTAACATTTTGCTTAATTATATATGTTGATTCTAATTCTAATCCCATATAAAAATTTAAATATTTCTAAGCAAGAGAAGTAACTTTAAAGTGTCAACTCTTTACAAGGGTGTTTCTGGCAATAACACTTTTCTTCCACCTTTTTTTTCAATGCTAAACAAATGGTGAATACTTTTTTAGAGCAGCATGGGTTTACAGTTGAAGGTCTTTTGATTGATGACTGCCAAGATATGAGAACATGTCTGAACTATTGAGATAGAATGAGTTCAGTAATCACACAACACCATCGAAAACCAAAATCATAGAAATATTAAAATAGATATAAATGCTGTGTAGACTAAACTTCACATCCTGTTTTATAATATAGTTTATAAGTGCAAGAAATGGAAACATTTCATGTGCTTTCTTTAATTAAAAATTGATACAATAGAATAATCTGAAATCATATTGATTGAACATTTCCTTATTCCAGAGCACAACAGCAGCAGTGGCTAATGGTAAACTTTAATAAGCCAACACTTCTGTCAGGGGTAGTGACACAAGGCAGCCCAGATTCATCTCGTTGGGTGAAGACATTCAACATCTACTACAGTGTCAATGGTGTGGACTTTATTCCATACACTTTGTACCCAGGAGACCAAACACCTTACCTGTTCCATGGCAATAATGACAGTAACACACCTGTGAGAAACTTACTCAACCGTGAAATCATTGCCCAGTACATTAGGATTGTTCCAGTTGAAGCAGGACCTGGTGGCATTGGCCTACGATTTGATGTTCTTGGATGTATTCCACAAACACCACTAATTGTGACCCCAATACCACATGTCATAGAGCCACCAACACCAACTCAGGGAACTGGGTCAACACTTGTACCAACATTGCCACCTATTATTAGTAAGTTGGGTTTTTTTTACATTTTTTAGTGAAACAATTCTATTCCCATCATGATCTAACAAGTATAATTAGTTTCACCAAAGACCTTATAAGTAAATAACTAGTGAAGAAATGTGACGAACAGTTAAAGAAAGAGTTTGGATTTTCTTTATATAAAAAAATACAATAATATTTGGACTGACCTTAATATTGTTCTGAAATGTTTATCTAGGTCATAGAAATATATTTGTTTCATAGAAAAGGCCCTAAGCATAGAAAGCTTAAGAATATGATCAGATCCAAAAATACATTTTTATCATCCTCTGCGGACAAGTCTAGACTTCTTGGCTTAGTAGCCTAGCATTTATGCTCCTATAGAGATCCCTAACTTCAATATATACTGGTATTGCCTTGAGTCATCCTTACTTTCAATGAGACAATGTGCATTTGATTTCTGCAGCCTGTGATATACCAATGGGTGTGACAAATCCAATGGTTGTCCATGACATGCAGCTGTCATCTTCTTCAGTATTGGATAGTTTGCATGGACCAACAAGAGGAAGACTCAATACTTATCAAGATGGTTCTCTAGCTGGAGGATGGGCCCCAAGGTAGTGCTTAAGCTTTATAGGCCTACATTTTTTCTTTATTAACATAATAATTAACAATTTATAAAAAGAAAAAAACATGTAAATTACTGTTACTGTCATCACTGTTACTTTCATTATTTTAATTTTTAATGTCTTTCTATGAGCATTTAGTTAAGAGTGAAGATTTTTTGTTTTAAATCTAATTTGAACAGAATCAAATTAAATCTAATTGTAATTGAGCTGTTTGTGTGAAATTAATGCAATATTTTTCCTCAATTGAAATACTTAAATCTAACATTTCTTTTTCAATAATATCAAGAGATCATTATTATTATTATTATAAGTTTTTTTTTACTTAAATTACAATTAAAGAGTAAATTTATCACAACTAAAAATTTTTTTTTAAATTTCAGCAAATCTGACAATTCACCCTTCATCCAAGTGGACTTCCTGTCTCCATATCAAATCTCTGGAGTGACCACTCAAGGAAGTGCTGACCAACCATCCTGGGTCACTAAATACACTGTGTACTACAGCAATGACAGCATCAACTTTCAGCCTGTTAGAGACAACTCTGGCAACCCTCTTGTGTTCAGTGGTAACACTGACCAGTACACGCCAGTGACACATTTCTTCCCAACTGTTTTGGCCCAGTACATTCAGATTAGACCAGTGGAATCCCACAATTCAGTAGCTCTGAGGTTTGATTTGTTTGGCTGTAAAGCTCCAGTTCCTCTGTTTGTTCCACCAATACACTCAACCTCAACTTTGGTGCCTACCATCAATGAAAAAACAACTTTAACACCACCAGCAGGTCACACTGATACCACTAAAGGACCTACAGAAGTTCCAATACCTACTCTGCCAGGTAGACAAATCACCTTATGGGATCCATCAGCAAAGCTGAATCTAATATTATCTTTTAATTTATTCAATTTATGAACTAATTGTATTACTACAACAATAACCTAATAACAAATAATATTTTTTTTTTTCCATTTCTATAGGAATGACCTGTAATGTCCTAATGAATGTAGATAAACCAACTGTATTGCCCAACAGTTTACTTACTGCTTCAAGTACTCTTAACTTACAATCAACTGCTGCTGATG
Organism: Biomphalaria glabrata; assembly: GCF_947242115.1. Taxonomy (NCBI): domain Eukaryota; kingdom Metazoa; phylum Mollusca; class Gastropoda; family Planorbidae; genus Biomphalaria; species Biomphalaria glabrata. Next base: position 39,697,201 of record NC_074711.1, read on the forward strand.
GACGTCTAGACAATGCATTGTCTTCATGGATTCCAGGGTAAGATTATAAGGACAGAGTTTTTGTGTTTACTTTTTTCTTAAAAAGCTTGTTCAAACTTTCCTTCTCCTTGTTTTAGAATGCATCTAAAGAGTTGAACTTTGTGTCCTCTTAATGTTTTTTTTTAGTTTCATTGGTAATGCAAAATTTGTATAGAAAACTCAAAGCTCTAATTATGCAGTTGATTCTTCTTTGTTTAATCTAAAGATGTTAAGCAATTATTATTATTATAATTGCCATTCCTTGAAAGCTTAATCGTTTGAAAAGTCCAGGTGTTTTGTATCCTAATGCATGCACACCAGTTGAAACTTTTTTAAAAATGAGTATGGCCTACATTTAAATTTGATGTTTCCATTCTTTAGAATTATTGACAACAATCAGTGGCATCAGGTAGACTTCCAGACACCACAAAACTTGTCTGGTGTCATCACCCAAGGTAGTCCTAACACTGAACGCTGGGTCTCGTCCTTTGCAATCATGACAAGTATGGATGGTCTGACATTCTTCCCAGTAACCAATGTGGATGGCTCTGTTGTCATGTTTAATGCCAACACAAATAAAGACACAGCAATTAAAAACTATTTCCCCCATGTAAGTAGGTTTTTTTACAATAACTCTATTCAAGTCAGAACTTCATGGAATTCAGGTGGGCGGAACCTGAACAATGATCTCAAAAATGTCTCTTAACAATTTTTCTAGAAATTTAACAGTTGACGTATATAGTTGAGAAAAGAATTACTAGCTCCTCGACCACATGGGGAAAACTCTAGTTTGACCATTATAATTTTTCAAATTAAATAATTAAAAAATGTAAATTTTGGCTTGAGTACTGGACTTAGATCTAGAGCCAACATTGGTTTCTTGAAAGGACTATTGCATTCAGAAATTTCAGAATGTAAGGCCTTATTGATTCAAGATTTAAATTAATTAATGTTCAGGAAAATCGTCTTCTAAGTCTAGATTTAAAGGCCTATCATTGGAATTATTCAAGAAAAAACAACAACAGTTGTTTATTAAATTAAAGTTAATTTTATTGATAGATTATCTAAGCTTTGCTTATATTTTTATGAAAATCTAATATAGATTCTAGAATTAGATCTAGACTAGATCTTAAGAGTTGTATGTGTTATAAAGTTGCCAAAAATGATTGGTTATTCTACAATGCCTGCTAACCTAATTGGTAAAATCATTAATTTGTAACATTATTTTAACAATTCAGTTTGTATATTCATTTTAATTTTAAGTTCTGTACATATATTGCTTTGAAATCTTTATTAATTCTACCTAATTAATATTGAAAGTGATTATAAAAAAGGGGAATGTAAAAAGCAACTTGTAGAAGCTAAATATTGATATCTTTTGTCTCCAGACCCTGGTTGCTAGATTTGTGCGTCTTATACCCCAAACATGGGCTCCAACTGGACCTGGCTTGAGAGTGAATTACATCGGATGCTTTTCTTCTGCCATCCCAACTCTCCATACTGTTCCAACCAGCATACTACTTCCACCAACCACACCTTTGATATATATAGAAACACCACCTGTCATAAACAGCCCTACTCCAACTCCACAAGTCACTTCAGCTCCACAAGTCACATATGATCTTTGTGAGTAATGTACATGATGTCACTTTTCTTTTCATTTAACTAGTTCTTTCTCTTAACATAATAATAATAATATATTTGTTTGCTGGTGGTTTGCACTAAATTTAAACATTGTATTCATAAAATGCTTTTCAGTATGTTCCAAAAACATGGGTGTACAGGATCAGAGAATTGTTTTAGATTCTCAAATAACTGCATCTTCAAGTGCCAGCAACCATGGACCAGAACTTGGCAGACTCTCAGAGTATTATGAAGGTTCCTGGATGCCTCTGTGAGTAGTTTCTTTCTTTTCTTTACTTTTCCTTTTTTTTTCAAATATACATACAAAATATATATTTGTTTAAATCTCTATAATAAGAATGACACAACTGACATACACATGCATAAGAAGAACACATTTTGGAATGCAAATCTGTACATTTTAAATTAAAACAAAAAAATTCTGAATACATAAAAGTAAAGGTGTAGCTTAATTTTACATAAAAATATTTGTGTTTTTGTTGTTGCTTTTTTTTTGCTATAAGTATTTGATAATTTAACAAAAATAATAGTCAAAATATTATTTAGAGTAAATAAGTCTTGAATTTTTATTTTTTTTAGCTATTTTTTTTATTCCTACAAGTTTTGTATACTTTGATTTGAATTGTATGTTGTTTTGTTTTTAATATGTGAAGCCTAACTGATCAAGAGCCCTACATTCAAGTAGACTTCCAGGATCTGAAATTCCTGTCTGGTGTCATAACACAAGGTGAAGGTCAGAAAGACAGCTGGACATCAGAATATCAAGTATACTTAAGCACCAATGGCAAGGACTTCTATCCCTACTCTGACAGACAAGATGGCATTCCCAAAGTGTTCAGCGCTAATGATGACAATAACACACCTAGAACAAACTATTTTGTCAAGAACATCATTGCAAGATACATTCGTATTGTGCCCATTGGCAGCCACAGAGATGTGTCATTGAGGTTTTTAATTTTATATTTCTATTGCTTTAATTATTGAGTCTTTTAGCATGACATTTTATGTAAATACAAGGGTGTGTGCAAATATTGAGTTTTAACCATTTAACTTAGAAATTTGTTGTCCTTGCCATATTTAGGACTTGTGTCTATTTATAATGCCTACATTTATTTAATGTAAATTTTAACAAACAATAAAACAATCTTCTTGCATGAATACAGGTTTGAAATACTTGGCTGTAATCCTAACCCAATTTCTCAAGTCACAATACGAGTACCTTTATATGTGTACACTACTAGCCCAGTACCATCCACTCTCACACCATCCATCCACCAGGGTGGCAGCACACAATCTCCAACACCACCAACCTTGACCACTCCTGCTGGTAAGTAAATAATTACAGATGTTGTTGTGCACTGGCATGTGTATTAATTATAAACAAGCATAATATAAAAAATCCTTTGTTAAAAACAAAGCTTATCTAAAGCAGAAGAATTTCGTATTTAAAACTATATCTACTTATAATGTACAAGCTATTTCCCTTATTTGATATCAAGCAAAATAATTAATTACCAATAATTAATTGACTAATTAACTTTTTGTATTTATTTATTCATGTTTTGTTAGGTACAAGAAATAATTTTTTAAATATCAACTTGATTGGATAATCCATGAAGGAGAAATAGCATTATTTAAGGGGACTAAACCTAACAAATTTAGCCATATATGTGAACACTGAAGTATTAGTTTCCCTTGTAGCTACTAAATGAAATAATTAATTACCAGTAATTAATTGTCTAATTGGTTACTTTTTTATATTGATTCATGTCATGTCAATGAAAAATTGTGCGCATGTTTAACTTGATCCAAGAATGAGAGTGGGTTTGGGAGAAAAAACATGTACACAATTTTTACCAGACAGACAGACAGAGTGAGTTGATATAAGCTTTGTAGAAAGAAAAAAAAAAGGCTGAGAGGAATGTTTCAACTTGTATCTTAAGATGTCAGACACTGTTGGTTAGTTTCAAGCTAACAGGTTTTAAGTTTAAGCAAAGATTTCCATGTCAAGACATATTCACAAACAAGATTTTGAAAAAGCTTTAACAATTGTAGATAAGATTTCTAAGATATATGGAGCATACATTTCTTCATAAATGAAAAGACTTTTAGAAATCATAGATTAAACCTAAAAATTGATTTCCCTACACATATTACATTTGTATCTCAGAATGGCTTATGATGGAATAGTGCTCTAGCATGTTTATATTTTAATAGTTAAAACTGTTTAATAGTGGATTACTCATGTTTTTTAACATAAGTTGAAACTGTTTAATAGTGGATTACTCATGTTTTCTAACATAAGTTGAAACTGTTTAATAGTGGATTACTCATGTTTTCTAACATAAGTTACAACTGTTCAATTGTGGATTACTCATGTTTTCTAACATAAGTTAAAACTGTTTAATAGTGGATTACTCATGATTTCTAACATAAGTTAAAACTGTTTAATAATAGATTACTCATGTTTTCTAACATAAGCCAGTAAATGTGTATGACAGTACCATACTTTTTTATGCTGGTAAACTGTATTCTTGTCTTCAGTATGTACCATCCCCATGGGTCTGAGCAGCCATTACCTAATTAGAAATGACCAACTGACCTCATCGTCCAACATAGACCAGACACACACAGCAGGTGATGGTAGACTTTACAACACAAAGTCAAACTCATCTGGCGGATCATGGATTCCTGGGTTAGTGAATATTATTTTACTTTTATTTTTTAAACTTTTATTCAAGCCAAAGAAATTCACCAATAATTAAAAGTGTTTTTGTATCCTAATACCATCAACTGAAGGACTAGTTTATGGTCTAAAAGAAGTTGAGATTCAATCTACTTATCATATTTTATTCTACCACTGCTAGCAAATAAGAGCTGCAATAGTATTGAGCAGAATATTTGTTGTTAGACATCAGACTTTGTGTTGCTTTCACTCTTCAATCTCTTATAAATGTTTTTTTTAGCCTGTATGCTTTGTATCTGTGAGTATCTGCTCTGAGGAAAGGTTTGTTGGTAGTGACCTAACCAATAGAATCTTTTTTTCTGTTTTCTATTAGGTATTGTACTAAACATCCTTCGAATGGGATCATTCCTAAGAACAGTAAAAATTTCAAAAGATTTAAACTGATTCTGATATTTTTAAAATTATTTTTCTACTAATATTTTTTTTTATTTAAAAAAAGGTCTGAAACAAATCAATGGATCACTGTCAACTTTAATGAGCCCAGACTTTTGTCTGGAGTTGTGACACAAGGCAGCCCAGATTCAACTCGTTGGGTGAAGACATTTAACATCTACTATAGTGTGGATGGTGTTCACTTTATACCATACACTTTGTACCCTGGTGATCAAACTCCTTACCTGTTCCATGGCAACAATGACAGTAACACACCTGTAAGAAACCTGTTCAATCGTGAAATCATTGCCCAGTATATTAAGATTGTTCCAGTGGAGGCAGGGCCAGGCGGCATAGGACTAAGATTTGATGTCTTGGGATGTACACAGCTACAACCACCTATACAGACCCCAACACCACATGGTGTAGTAATGACAACAACACTAACACCTGGAACGGGCACAACATTGGCACCAACTCTACCAGCTACAATAAGTTAGTCTGTTTTCAACAAGCTGTTATAACAAAATCTGTAGTTTAAAGTTTAGTATTAAACATTTTAAAAATATTCTAAAAAATATATATTTATAATTAATCAGGCTAACTAGGATTCTGTGACATTTAATCATTTCAGATTGTGATATTCCTATGGGTCTGACCAATCCCATGGTTATCAATGACAAACAGCTGTCATCATCTTCAGTACTGGATACATTACATGGACCAACCAGAGGGAGACTTTCAACATATGCAGATGGATCTCTAGCAGGAGGATGGTCTCCAAGGTTCTATTCTATACTTCTCATTATAATTAAAGAGCACTACATTTTTCTTGTTAAAAACAATTTTAGACCAAATTATCTTGTGTATTTTTCTTTAGTTAATTTGGCAATTTTTTAGACTCTGTAAGATTGTAATATTGGTTTGTTCAATAAAAAGTATACAACACAATTTACAAATTAACTGCATACTGATGAAACAGAATTTATCCAACAGACATTGATGTGAAATTAAGAGTTAATTAATAAAATAATAAGAAATAACCTAATGGCAAAACATAAACATTTTTCAGCACCACTGACAATACTCCATTCATCCAAGTGGATTTCCTGTCCTCTTATCCAATCTCTGGAGTAACCACTCAAGGAAGTGCTGATCAACCATCCTGGGTCACCAAATACACAGTGTACTACAGCACAGATGGTACCTACTTCAGACCAGTCAGAGATGTAACAGGCAACCCAATTATCTTCAATGGCAACAGTGACCAGAACACACCAAAGACCAACTTTTTCCCTACCATCTCAGCACAATTTATACAAATTCGTCCAGTTGAGTCCCACAATTCAATAGCGCTGAGGTTTGACTTGTTTGGCTGCAAAGCTCCAAATCCAACCTTTGTGCCTCCCACGCCCTACTCACCAACTCTGGCGCCAACAATTTCAACAATCACAACTGCAGCACCAAACACTGTAAATCCTCCATCCATTACCACTCATGGACCTTACATATTAGTCCCTAATGGTAAGCTGAATAAGTGTTGATACTGTATAACAATGAATATTCATTTGACAATAAATTTTTGGGCTTGCAGAATACTGCAATCTTCATTATTTATTCAACTCTTAGCCCATTAAATTAATATAATTTAATTGATCACATTCTTTTCAAATAGTGACAAAGCTTAATAACATACTGCTATAATTTTCAACTACCTCTTCCAATTAAATTCATTCTATTTGATATCTGTAGTTCCTGACATGTTATGCAACGTGCCCATGAATGTTGATGTGCCCACTATGATGCCCCCAAGCCACTTCCAGTCCTCCTCTCACTCTACACCACAGACAGCAGCTTCAGAAGGCAGGCTTAACTCTGTTTCATCCTGGATACCTCTGTGAGTAGAGAATTGTATTAGTTTTCACTTACACTCTCTCATAACAGAATGGAGATTCTTAACATTTTTAATGTAAAAATATTACTATGTACTTAAAAGTAACCTTCTTCATTTTTCTGTTTCATTGATATTGAAATGTTTTATTGTTACTTAGTTGAACTCACTTGTAGGAACACTGTTAGATCTTAAACTTTTATAATCTAGGCAGCTTTAATTGTGTTCAACTTTTATCAAATGCTTTTTATCTATTAAGTTCAAAATTAGTGGTATTATTTCTACAACTATTCTTGATACTTTAAAACAAATGTTTGCAGTCTTGCTGATCAGAACCAGTGGCACCAAGTTGACTTTGGCACTGCTCAGAACTTATCTGGCATATTAACACAAGGTAGCCCTAACGTTGACCGATGGGTTTCATCATTTAGTATCAGTACCAGTATGGATGGCTACACTTTCTTCCCAATCAGAGGCAATGATGGAAAGCGTTTGATCTTTACTGGCAACTATGACAAGAATACATTGGTTAGGAACTATTTCCCTCATGTAAGTTTGAATAGTATATTCTATTTCTGATTGTTTATTTCATTTTTTTTTTCCAAAAATGATAACAAACTTTATGTGTCTCAAATACCTAGAACACTCAAGGAAAGTAATGTTTAAAAGTCATTCATTTTTTCTGGAGATACTCATGCATTTAATGGAATTAAGAACTCACAGATGAAATTCTACTGTTCCAGAAAAGAAGAGCATGTTTTAATTTTAAAACTGACTTAACATCTCTTATACTTTGTATTTTTTAGTGTCATTCTGTGATGTTATTTTAAATGCAAATAAACTAGCAGTAAGAAGAATGTGGAATATATGAAGGATTTGGTAAACAGCTAAACCTCTTTAGTTACAAATCTGGAATATGCTGGGATATGGATTTAAGAATTTAGATTGTCAATTCAGCCTAAGTAGGTATTTGACCTCTGACCTTTATTTTAGAGGTTAAAGGTGGTTAGATGTTGTACTAAATCCAAAAACCATTATTGAGAGTTTCCAACAGAAACATATTAGCTTTTTATTCATTGGATCCCAAGGCTCTTTTTGGGGAGATGAAAGGCTTAGTTGTTTTTTATTTTTTAAATTGATTTTTACATATATTGGTATTTTTATGTGTTTTGGTTGTCTATTTTCTGTACAAATGTAATCAATCATTGCCATTTAGCAATAGGAAAATGTCATTTAATATTTACAGCTTATTGTGGCTCGCTACATACGCTTGGAACCAGTAACGTGGTCACCCAATGGACCAGGGTTGAGGCTCAATTACATTGGTTGTTTCTCTGTTGCTGTGCCAACACCTAGACCAACTCTTGCAGCCATTACTCTAGGACCAACATTTAGCACCCCTAAAGTGACTACCACAAACCAACCACCTTCTGATTCTCCCATGCCTAGCACAAGAGCACCCACAGAAAAACCATGTAAGTATTGTCTTCCTCATTGTGTTTATGTCCATAGTCATCTTTTATTATTTGTGAGACATCAAGTTGAATGTTATTCAAACATGTTTTACTTTAAGAATATGTTAGTTATCTAAAATATATATATTACACCGAAATCTAACAATTAGTACCATTGTCCTTAATTTGAGAACATAGCTACTCAGAACATATACTTTAAAAATTCTGCATGAAATATTAATGATAATACTAACTTTATTATCCCTACAATGGTAAAAAATTTTACTCATAATAATATTACAATGTCGCAAATGAACTTTAGGTTTATACAACAGTCTTAAGCTTTTTAAGTGGAGTTTACATCAGAAGTTTGTCTTTTTTTTAATAATATAATTGCTATGGGAGCATGAGTTCTTGTGTTTATTTGTTCAGTGATTTGTGACTTATATCATCTCTTTAATGTAAAAGCTTAAAATAGTACCTATGCAGTGTAGTAAACCATTGTTAAAAATGTGAACTGACCACTGGATCATGATGTATTTCATCTGCTAAAAACAATTTGTTTATTTTCAAAAAACATTTTTTTTTACTTCTAATGCTTATAATTATGATTTTTTATTTCATTACAATCAGTGTGTATTAAAGAAATGGGTGTACAAAACCAGCAAATTATTCAAGACTCACAAATCACTGCTTCATCATCAACACCTAACCATGGCCCAGGATATGGAAGGCTTTCACCTAGTGACTATCTAGGATCTTGGATACCCCTGTATGTACAAAAAAGATCTTCTCATGTTGTCATTTGTATTGTTATTGTTATAGAACATGGCCCTATCCATCTTATCCACATTTCTATTGTTACATTCTTGTAGTGCAACTGATCAGTCCCCATATATCCAAGTGGACTTCAAAGAAGTTAAGCTGCTCTCTGGTGTTGTGACACAAGGTGAAGGTCATGAGGACAAATGGGTTTCCAGCTACAAAATAGAGACAAGTGTAGATGGTGTCCACTTCTATCCATACTCAGATAACCAAGATGGTGTGGCCAAGATATTTAAAGCCAATGTGGATACTAACTCACCTGTGGCCAATTTTTTCAACCTGAATCTACTTGCTCAGTTTATACGCATCATCCCAGTCAGGAGCCACTCTGCTGTAGCCATGCGGTAATATTGTGTTATTAATATTTAATCATGTTCATTTACAATTAATTTCTTGTAGTTAATATCCTTATTTTACAAGTTAATGAACTCATTCATTAAAAAATAAACTTTTTATTCAAATTGTCTAAACATTTGTATAAAAATAATCTTATTTTGTTATTGTTTCTTAACAGATTGGATGTTTTTGGCTGTAACCCATCTACTCCTAGAATTGATGGCAGTACTCATGCTCCGCTGTATACCACACAATCTAAACCAACCACAGGAGTTCCTAATATTCCACCACAGTTATCTGGTAAAGCATTTTTTTTTAAATTTATTTAACCATGATTTGCTGTCTCCATAATCTTGTGGCATATATAAGAGGCTTAATTTCATGGCGTCAGCTTCAAAGGGTTAATTGTGTAATTGGCTATTAAACTTTTACAAAAAAATGGTTAGCTCTTGATTTTAAAATGATTTAAGTACAAAATACTATTTTCTATTTACTTTGTTTATCAAACACTACTAAAACTGTGAACTTGTACAAAAAAAATTGTATTTTTAGATTGACTGTTTGCATGGGCGTAGCCAGGGGGGGTTCTTGGGGTTCAACCCCCCCCCCCCCCCCCCCGAAATGAAATCCCCCCCCCCTGGGGGGGGGGGGGGCGGACGGAATTAAGGAACTGATTTTTGCTTTCATTTTGTTTATTTTAGGTGAGATTTTAATACTAAATCATCACTTACCACAGCACAGCCAAGGCAGTTTTGAGTTTAAATCCCCCTACCAGGGGGTTTTGAGATTTTAAAAATGCAAACAATCCCCAAATTCCAACAGCACAGTTGAGGAAGATTTTGATTTAAAAAACCCATCCAAAATTTACGATAACCCCATCTTCAATATAAAAAAAGCAAATTACACACTCAAAATTCTATGAGCGTAGCCAAAGGGGTTTTGAGTTTAACCCCCCTCCCCCTTCCAGTTGGGGTTTGAAGCTAAAAAGTACCTCTTCAATATAGAAAAAAGCAAATTACACACTATAAAATCTATGAGCATAGCCAAAGGGGTTTTGAGTTTAAATCCCCCTCCTCCAGATAGCTTTTTCTTTAAAGTTTAAAACCCCTCCAGATGGTTTTGAGTTTAAAATTCCCCTACAGAGCGTTTAGAGTTGAAAACCTCTCTCTTCAATATTATTTTAAAGCAAACTACAGTCACCAAATTCTATGATCATAGCTAAATGGGGTTTTGAATTAAAAACAAAACAAAAAAAACAGAGATTTTTTAGTTTAAAACCCCTCAACAGATGATTTGACGAAAAAACTTTCCTTTTGGATATAAAATCTAAAGCGAAATACAGGCATGTAATTCCAAGAGCGTAGTCAAGAAATGTTACAAATTTCTACCAGTGGCTTGGGCTCCATTAATTAAGTGTGAATAGTCTTCTGCCGAAATTGAAAATCATTAAATGTGTCTCAACAAAGATGGCTAAGACAGATTTTAGGAGTCAGTCATAGAAATCGGGTCTAAATCAAAGAAATCATATGCCGAACTGGGAGTCGAATCCTTAGTAAGGTTGTGAAATAGCGTCGCATGAGAGTTTTGCGGGACATGTTTTCCGACAAAATGAATTACGCAAAATAAGAGTTGCGGAAACAGCTTGCCGGAAAATGCGCCCAACGGCGCTATAGGGTCTAAGTCAGTAACAATAGCACATTAGGTTTTGAAATAAAACTTTTTAATAGCAAGATAATGCACTGTAGATACCTCAGAATATGCATTTTGTTGGCTTTCAATACCAGAAATAGTGCCCGCGCTGGGGGAGCGCTGCGAACTCCCCCAGACCCCCTTGCTAGCGAGGGCGGGGAGTCTACAATAAACAATAAACGTCTTCCGAAAAGGTCAGAATGTAATAAAGATTAATTATGTACACACACACACATATATATATATAATTTTTTCCGCGGGGGGGGGGGGGGGGTAAGGTAGGGATTTCCCCCCCCCCAAACCCTCCCCGAAAAAAAATCCTGGCTACGCCCATGACTGTTTGTATTATCCTGTTAACATTTAGAATATGTTTCATTGAATAATATTTTGTGTTAATATTAAATGCACTTTCTTCTCCATGCTTTTACATTTGGCTGTGATCATATATGTTATTATTACTTTATTGTTTGATATTGTACTATTTCTAATGTATTACTTCAGAATGTACTATACCAATGGGTCTGTCCAGCCACTACTTGGTAACTGATGACCAAATAACATCCTCATCTAACATTAACACCAACCACTCAGCTTTTGAGGGAAGACTCTATAACCAACCTTCTACCACTTCTGGTGGATCGTGGATTCCAAGGTTAGACATCTTGTGGTATCTGTGATCTTGAAGTGTCTGGGGTTTTTTTTAATACTTGCAAATTTGACGGATTTAACACCTTTCTTAAGATTAAATATCCATGAATGCGTCTGAATATTTTAAAATGTATTTTCAAGAAAATATACTAAATTGACAAGCTTTTAAGTCCTTTTTTTCCTTTAAAAAAAGTTAATATATGAATAGGTGAAGAATTTTGTTATTTATACATTCTGAAATTATATGTATACATTGCAGCTAAAATCATTAGGTCTATCTGATCATGATATGATCTTATTGGTAAAGGAATATTTTACTATTAATGATATCTTCCAGTTCTGGAGTCAATCAGTGGATCACTGTCAACTTTAATGAGCCCAAACTTTTGTCTGGAGTTGTGACACAAGGCAGCCCAGATTCTTCTCGTTGGGTCAAGACATTCAACATCTACTACAGTGTCAATGGTGTGGACTTTATTCCATATACTTTGTACCCAGGGGACCAAACTCCTTACCTGTTCCATGGCAACAATGACAGTAACACACCTGTAAGAAACTTACTCAACCGTGAGATCATTGCCCAGTACATTAGGATTGTTCCAGTTGAGGCAGGACCTGGTGGTATTGGTTTAAGGTTTGATGTACTTGGCTGTCAACCACCAACACCTCCACCCATCATTCTAAAACCCCCAATAGATGTTCATACTGGATCAACACTAGCACCACATCTGACTACTAAACCAAGTAAGTAGATCTAAATATTCACATTTATAATAATAGTAATAATAATCTTTATTATCCATTAGGAAATTTGTCTTACAATTTGTGCATTTCACCAAACAAAGGATTATAAGTATAGAAAACCAAAATGTACATTCACACCAGACTCACTCATAATTTACATGGGAAAAGTTTATATCAGAGAGTTTCTATTTAATGGTTTGATTGCCATGGGAACAAAAGAGTTTTTGTGTCTGTTTGTCTTTGCTATCTGTGTCTTGTATCTCTTTTGTGTTGGTAAAATCACAAAATTCTGACTCGAAGGGGAATTTTTTATTTCTAGAATCTTTTTAGCTTTTTTATGGATGTTTGTCTCAAACAGCTGCCCAAATGGGGTTTGTTTTTGCCAATGACTTTACCAGCAGCATTTAGGATTCTATGAACATAAGTTATTCAGTAGTTTGTTTTCCTTGGGAATGGGGAAGGGCTGCTTGATCATGTGCTATTCACTCCAGACTGCTATCACAACAGTCCCAGGTTTGAACCCTGTCTGCCATCTTCTGCTGTCCTCACATAGGACATAATAATCTTATTTCTGAAAGAAGTTTTTTTCTAGCTCAATGTAGTATGTGATTTTTTTTTTATATACGGCATGATGAAATGTTTATAAGTTGTTGATTCCTTTTGTTCTAATACAGACTTTTGTACTGGGTGACTTTTATAGCTAGATATTTTCTTTAACTATTGTTTCTTTATCATCACAGGTCTAATTCTAATAGTATTTAATGACTTTCAGAGCTAGATATATTCTTTAGTGTTTTTTGTTTTTTTTTAGTGTGAACCTTTTTACCTAGATATATTGTTTGTTATAGATATGTTTTCTAAGCAAAAATTTTCCTAAAGTAATGTTTAACATTTGTAGCTAGGATAAAAGTGGGTGGTTTCTTTGGATAGCTTACATTTTTAGAAGTGTCTAATTGATGTAGATACAATAGATCAAATGTATCATTTTTTGTCAAGTCTTTCAAATTTCTTTAAATTAACTTTACATGACTTTGGATCATGATTTTCTATTTTCTATGATTTTTCTTATTTTTGTGTTTTATGCATGTGTCACTTACTTCTCTGAACTATTTTCAGCATGTGATATTCCAATGGGTCTCACCAACCCTCTGGTCATTAGTAATACGCAGTTGACGGCATCCTCCTCCCTTGATATCCTACACTATCCTTCTAGAGGTAGACTCTACACAAGTAAAGATGGCTCACTAGCTGGAGGCTGGTCACCAAGGTGAGTCATTACATGCATTAGGTTTGTCTAAAAAAATATTGGTGAAAAATGTATTAACAAAAAACATTCAAAACTGCTTAATACCATTTAAGTTTTTAATATTTTTAAATTAAAGTTTGTTTTCAATAATTCTTGTATAAATCTTATTTGTAAAAAGTAGGCCTATAATTTATATATATATATTTATATTTCAGTACAAGTAAATCACCAGCAGTCAAATTTATCTATTGTTAAATGAATGACACTATTTTATTACTGATTATCACTTCGTGTTTTGAATTTACTAACATGGTTTAATTTATTTTGTAAGCTATAGTTTATTGCCCAATCAGTTTGAGGATTCGGTGTTAATATTAGTCATTTCAAATATTACTTAAATGTTTTTTTTCCATTTTAATCCTACTAACTTGCTGAACAAAAAATGCTATTAAAAAATTCACAGAAATTTTTGAAAGCTCGATTTTTTTTATTGTGACACATATTTAGCACATTTTTAATACAAGGACCAAAGATACTGAACAATTTCCCATTAACTACATGCCTCACTAAAGAAAAGAAATTTAGATCTATCTTTACACATTTTTTAAAGAATTATTCTCCTCATTATTGCTGTTTTATGCCTGTTATATTCTCAAAAATCCCTTAAGCCACCATTATTATGTTTGGTAAAAGGGTTGTATACATTAAATTATTACTATTGTTAGTATGATGACAATTTTTTTGTGCACACTGCACATGAAGCTTTTTTAGGTAGCAGATATTAAAATATTTACTTTGCTTTTTAATTCATTTTTTTTTATATTTTTAATTCACAGTGCTACTGATAATTCACCATACATTCAAGTAGATTTCTTAACTCCTTATCTAATCTCTGGTGTGGTCACTCAAGGAAGTGCTGACCAACCATCATGGGTCACCAAGTACACAGTTTACTATAGCACAGATGGTACCAAATTTGAGCCAGTTAGAGACAACTCTGGAAACCGAATTATATTCAATGGAAACACTGATCAGTACACCCCAGTATCCAATTTCTTCACACCTGTTGAAGCTAGATATATTCAAATTAGACCAGTTGAGGCTCATGAGTCTATTGGATTGCGATTCAATGTGTTTGGCTGCCAGGCACCAACCCCACTTCCATACATTAATGACGTCACACCAACACCTGCAATAAAGTCAACAGCTCCCACTGTAACACCATTCCCACCATCTATAGGTATTCTTTTCATGAATAGCTTTGTTTTAGTATGAATTATTTAGACAATTAGGCTATCTAGAATAATCTGCTCTCTCAGTTCTGCTCCTCCCCTAGTGCATGTGTTGACTATATTTTTTACCCATTAATCTTTACATCCATTAGAGAACTTGATATAAAACAATGACCTGTCCACATAAAAGTAATCACTTGCTAGATAACTGATCTAAAACAATGACCTTTCCACATAGAAGTAATCACTTGCTAGATAACTGATCTAAAACAATGACCTGTCCACATAGAAGTAATCACTTGCTAGATAACTGATCTAAAACAATGACCTGTCCACATAGAAGTAATCACTTGCTAGATAACTGATCTAAAACAATGACCTGTCCACATAGAAGTAATCACTTGCTAGATAACTGATCTAAAACAATGACCTGTCCATATAGAAGTAATCACTTGCTAGATAACTGATCTAAAACAATGACCTGTCCACATAGAAGTAATCACTTGCTAGATAACTGATCTAAAACAATGACCTGTCCACATAGAAGAAATCACTTGCTAGTAATTTAGTTCTAAATAGTTGTAAGAAAAGTCTTTACCTCTAAAAAGAAATGTATTCAACATTTGTTTTTAATCCAAATTAAAATTATTTGTTTACTTTCCTAAATGAAACTAAAAAAAATATGAAACTTACATGTGAATTATGAAAAAAAAACAATTTTTAGAAAATATTTTTATTATTGTTTGTAATAGTTTTGAAATTTTATACTTATGACATCTAACATTTAACAATAGGCACTATTTGCAATGTTCCAATGGAGGTTGAGTTCCATGGATCACTGCCTGACTCTCAGTTATCTGCTTCAAGTTCTGCTGGTCCACTTACTTCAGCTGCATCTGGACGACTTTTCAACAAATATACATCTTGGATTCCAGCGTAAGTTAAAAACCACATCAGTTTTATGGGAATTATATTCATGTAGGAAAGTGTGTTGAAATGTGTAAGATACTTTATTTATTAGAATGACTTCCCTTTGTCTTTTTGCTTGTGTATTTTAACTTTATTCTCCTGAATAAATAACCATACCGATCTTATTATTTTATATCATATGAAATATATATATATATAGGCCTGTATATATATATATTGTAGGTTTTAGCAGGGACTGTGTAGATACATCAAATACTGTACTCTTGTAACTACTGTAAGCCTTTTTATTATTATTATATTGTTTTTCAGCACCTCTGACCAGAACAAATGGTTGCAAGTTGATTTCTTGAGACCAGAGGAGTTGTCTGGTATTCTCACACAGGGTAGTCCTAATGCAGACAAATGGGTCTCAAGCTACACCATTAGCACTAGTTTAGACGGCTATAACTTTTATCCCATTCGTAACAGTGATGACAAGGTTATTGTCTTTTATGGCAATTCTGATAAGGATGCTGTCATGAGAAATTACTTCCCTCGCGTAAGTATTCATAAATTTTAGTCTTAGACCCTATTATTAACATAATTTTATTTCATAATGCTCTTAACTTTTTATGATACACCACACCTCCTAAATGGGTGTGCTGCTTAAACTCCTATCTGGCATCTTTTCTTTACCTCCTGTCTCTTCTTGACAGTGTTATTCTATTTCATTTTCCTAAAGGAACTTTTTGAAATCCAACTTTTTTTTTAAGTTAATTTTTTTGGGGTGCTTTTAAAAGTCAAATACTTTTAGATCTGTCAATGCTGATGTAGTCTTAGAGTATTTTTTTTATTAGTATAAAAATTATTATAAAACTGCTTATCAGGTTATTGCGCTGGAGTAAAAAGAAAATAGTGAAAACAAATAGTAAAAACAAATAACTATTTCTGCAATAAATTAACAGGTTATCGTAACAAGATATGTAAGAATAGTACCAGTAACCTGGGCACCAGATGGTCCAGGCTTGAGAATCAACTATATTGGCTGCTTTTCATCCACGTACTCCACTCTCAGACCACCTGTTCCATTTATTAATGATGTGACACCAACAACTGCTGTCCCAACAGGACTTGTCACATCCCCAACCAAGGCACCAGGTAATGACTTTAATATCTTCTTCTACTACTTTGTACTTATCAATAGTCCTAGAATATTAAAGCACCATATTGTAAAGACTTTTTCTTTATTATCAAGATATTTTATTTCTTGTTATGTTTAGTCTGTGGTCGGCCCATGGGCTTGGAAAATCAAAGAATTGTTGAAGATAAACAGATCAGTGCATCCAGCAGTGCTCCACAACATGGCCCAGAAAAGGCTAGACTGTCTGAGTATGGCTACATGGGATCTTGGCAACCAGCGTATGTATAGTTCTTTTACACAGATGATTGGAAGGAGGACATTAACTTTGGGAAGAATGACAATGTAGTTAGTAAATAGGCTAAGATGATTTTTCCCTTTCAAAAAAATATTGTTTTTTTATAAAAATTATAATATAACATGCCTTCTTATGACTGAAAGTAGCCGACTAAACATATTTTTCTAATCACACATCTTCTTTTTAATGAAGGGAAAAGGTGCTGTATATTTTCTTTAGCTATTTTAATATGTCTTTTTTCTCACAGAAATGGTAGATATGTCCTAAAATCTAAACTAAATAAAGTTTCCTTTACCTTTATTGCTTAAACATAGATTTTTTTTGTCATTATTAATTTTAATTAAGTAATTGTTTAAACATATTGGGTTTTTAGAACATAATGAATGAAAATTAAGACATTTTGAGAATTTTTGTTATAAAGTTTACTTTTGAATAGCACATTTTGAGATTTAGTATTTAGCTTTGAAGAGCCATATTCAAAGCATGTACCTCACTTTCTTTCAGTGAGTCTAATGGAAGGCATTACATTCAAGTGGACTTTTTGGAGCCCAAATTCTTATCAGGAGTTGTAACGCAAGGTGAAGGTCAAGACAACAAATGGGTCACCCAGTATGAGGTGTACATGAGTGTTGATGGCGTAAACTTTGTCCCCTATTCTGAGAGGCAAGATGGATTGGCCACAGTGTTCAAGGCAAACACTGATACTAACACAGCAGTCACCAACTACTTCATAAGGAACTCAATAGCTCGTTATATACGTATAGTACCTGTCAGTAGCTATGGTGGCATTGCAATGAGGTTAGCCAGTCT
This sequence comes from Biomphalaria glabrata, assembly GCF_947242115.1. Classification (NCBI taxonomy): domain Eukaryota; kingdom Metazoa; phylum Mollusca; class Gastropoda; family Planorbidae; genus Biomphalaria; species Biomphalaria glabrata. The sequence goes on from NC_074711.1 coordinate 39,715,201, forward strand.
TTGGTTTAATTAAGAATCTTTATAATTTGAAATAAAAGCAACAATTCATCAGTGTCTATTTCATTGATATTTAATGCAACTGTATGTACTGCATTCAAATTAATGATTTTTATACTTCACTTAAAAGTTTCCATTTTTCTAACATTAATCTTGGATTTTTTTTAACCTGTTTAAAAAAACAAAACAAAACAGGATAACCCACTATTGATTCTAAATATTCTTAATAGCATTTTGATTTCTCTTCCCTCCCAGATTCAATATCTTAGGCTGTAATCCAACAGAGGAAAATAAATCAATGAGCACATTGTCTCCCCCCTTTACACCTCAGCCTACTCCTACAGCTCTACTACCTCCTAAAGGTTAGTCTACACAATTAATGTTGAACCAAAATTTGTCATATATTTATTTATTTGAAATTTCTTCTTCATTCTTATTTTTTATGTCGGAGGGTTCAGACTAGTAATCTTAAATCTGAGATGAACTGCACAGAGGTTTCCAGATCTGGCAGTTCTCCATATAGTTTTCCTTCTATGGGGGGTTTTTGTTTGGGCCTTTTGATTGAGCCTTTTAATTGAACATGGTCAGCATTCTCTTGTGATGCTTCACAAGGGCAGGTTTCAATAGTCCTGACTTTTAGCTCATTCTGTTGTGTCTTGTTCTGATAAAAAAAATGCTTTGGTCATGTCAAGGTAACTTATAATAGGCATCATTTTTCTGTATTTGAAATGAAAAAAAGTATAAACCAGTATTTAAAAAATAAAATTTCAATTTTGGAAACTTATTTATTCTCTAATTTTATAAACTCAATTTTCTTCTGTACCATTGAATAAAAATTCATATGTAGAAACAGAAAATTGTTTCTATTTTTAACTTTGGTCAAAGAGTTCATGCCCATCGATTTTTATTTATCAACAGCATGCCTGATTCCCATGGGCCTGAGCAGTCACTACCTTGTTTCTAATGACCAACTGACCTCTTCCAGTAACCTAGATAAGAATCATACAGCAGCAGATGGTAGGCTGTTCAATGTTCCATCGACTACTTCTGGAGGATCTTGGATTCCTAGGTAAATTTTGATAATTCATTGATAGTTGACTGAACAACTTATCCATAAGAATTAGGTATTGAAAAACTGAAATGAATATTTTTTTCATATTTTATTTATATGTTCACAGTTCTAATGGCCAACAGTGGATCATGGTCAACTTCAACGATGCCAAGCTCATCTCTGGAATCGTAACACAGGGAAGTCCAGATACATCTCGATGGGTTCAGAAATATAACGTCTACTACAGTTTGAATGGCAGAGACTTTACTCCTTACACAGAGATACCAGGAGGCACTGTGCCCTACACTTTCAATGCTAACTCTGACAGTACAACACCAGTCAGGAACCTCTTCAACCGAGACATTATTGCTCAGTATGTGAAGATTGTCCCAGTTCAGGCTTCTCCATCAGGCTTTGGTTTGAGATTTGATGTTGTTGGCTGCCAACCTCTGACACCGCCAATGTCCATTCCAACTCCACTGGTTATCATTGACCAGGTTACTGCTGTTCCACCTACTGGATCTACTCAGAAACCTTCCATAAAGATTAGTGAGTCCAACAATTCAATCATAATGAGAATTATAATTTTAAATGTTTTTTTAATTCTTATTTGATTTAATAAAATTGTGCAACTTTAATTTCCGCTTAATGCTGATATGTTATTGTTTCAGCTTGTGAACTTCCAATGGGCGTCAGTAATCCTTTGATAGTTGCTGATGGTCAACTAACTGCCTCCAGCTCTTTGGATATTTTCCATGGACCAACAAGAGGCAGACTTTTCACTAATCAAGATGGAGCCTGGGCTGGAGCTTGGTCTCCAAAGTATGTAGACTTAAAAATAATAACATTAAATTATATAGCTTTTATATAGCGCAACTTATAGCATGCTCATAGCACTATGGTCCAATCTCAGTTGTGAACTAGTTGGGGGAGGGGGTATCTGAGAGAAGGTTTTCCATGCTGCTTTTAGGTTCTCAGGAAACAGAACTCTGCTCTAGTCAGATGTCGAACCTCGAGCCCCCTTGATAGGTAGCCAAGCCAAGCCCCAGCCCTCTTGGTCACACATCCTTGGTGTACTACTGGTTTCTTACAAAGCGTAGATGCACTTTTTCAATCACATCAATACTTTTTAATTTTCTTCTCTTGTAACTTACACAGAGGCTTCTTATAACGCAAAAGAATATTATATTCAAGGCATATCCCTGTATTAAATTAGTGGTTAATTTTAATAAGTAACTTAAACTTTACAAAATCATTGGTATTCTTGGTTTACTCATGCAACTATACTATGTTTGAACTCATTCTTGACAAGAAATGAGCTTTTCAAATAGCTTATCCAATCACATGGAACAAAAAATGGCCCTTTATCAGATTGGTTAGTTTCCTGTTTTTTTTAATTCTTGTTTTTTTGATTACATAATAAAATTTTTGCCTTTTTCTAGCAGATGTGCTGTTAAATGTTCTTTTTCTGCCAACATTCTTCAGTGTGTTTTAATTTGTAAACTTGAGTTGTTTTTGTTTAGTAATGTATACATTTTCTTAACAGTTTGAATGTTATAAATAGAAAACGTCTGATAGCATTAATACTTTAAGCTTTTAACAAGCAATAAATTTTGTTTTTCTTTAGTATCACTGACAACAATCAGTACATCCAAGTAGATTTCCGAGGCACGTACAATATATCTGGAGTAGTTACACAGGGCAGCCCTGACCAGAGGTCATGGGTCACCAAATACATTGTCTACTACAGCACTGATGGGGTCAACTTCCATCCAGTAACTGACAGTGCCCATCTGCCAATAGTTTTTAAAGCCAACAATGACCAGCACACACCTGTAACAAACTACTTCACTCCAGTGGAAGCCAGATTCATCCAGATCAGACCTGTGGAGTTCTTTGGTTCCATAGCCTTGAGGTTTAATGTCTTGGGTTGTGAGTCTCCACTACCAACTCCTCTTCCTCCATTGCAGACAACCAGTACAGTTTCACCAACATTACCTAATGGACAGACACCGACACCCACTCGTAAGTTCTAGAAATATGTTTCATTGTTCTTGACATTGTAGTTATTTTTTTTGCATAATGTTATTTAATGCCCTTTGTAGTAGATCTCTATTTATTTATTCATTGACTGAGCCATGCTTGATATGTTTCATCCTGCAGCTCGAGCCTGCCAATACTGGTCACCTTGGGTCAGTAATAGTGTGCCAGACCCAGTTTCAGGAGAGAAAGACATGTTCTACCAACAGCCTTTGGTAACCAATGCTTGTCCCAAAGAGTATATCATAGGGTAAGACTGCATGTTAAAATGCTAGTAAAATGTGAAGACATTGTTTATTTGCCATGAATATTTCAAAAACTGAATTAGATAGTTAATTTAAACACTAAATTCATTATTTCTTTTTAAAGCAAAAACATTTTCATTATTTCTAGGCTTTGTACCAATCTAATGCCTCTAAAAAGTATACTTCTAATTAAATAATTTATAGAATAAATTGTTTCTGTTTCTAATATATTTAACAAATGACATTTATCAAATCTCCTTTTTTTTTCTACTAATTTGTAGAGTTGAGTGTCGTGTGAGAGCAACTAGAATGATGTGGGATCCAACTGATGCACTGGTTCAGTGTTCTCTGCTGGATGCAATGGTCTCATGCACTGTCACACCCACTCACCCTTGTCCAGACCATGAAATGCGAGTCCTTTGTGACGTCTGTTCTGTCTCAACAACTGGTCAGCCTGTAGCCTCACCTACCCTGCCAGGTCAATCCACCATTACAACAGCTAAGCCACCTCCCACATGTATGTCTGGCTGGTCAAATTGGATCAACAGGTGAGAGATAAGAGGCATTAAATGATAGCTGGAAATGTAAATGCTTTTTTTTCTTTGGGGGGGGGGGGGGGGTAACTTTTAGAATATTCTTATTGAAATTAATTCTTTTCCCTGTGTTCATCTGTTGTAAAGTTGTCTTGACTATTGGAAACATTATTTTCACCTTTTTAAAACACAATCAATATTTTGTTTTGAAAAAAATATTATATTATAAATAATAAAATGAGGTTATGGGAGAAATTTATTACAAATAATTTATTATAAAAATAAATTGTTGCCTAAAAATTTTTTTTACAAGAAATAACATAAATAATTTAAACAAAAGTGAAACAGCTCTAGATAAATGGTATATATTAACTCCCATACAATCATCCCTAAAAGGTGAGTTTGAATTTTTATTTAACCACTATAGATTACCTTGTACCAAATTGTTTTGCAGAGATACAGTCATGGTAGATGGTGACAGAGAGATGATGTCCATCCAGGAAATGGTCACCTTCTGTCCCTATGGGCATGTGGATCAGATCATTTGTGTCACATCTGATGTTGACCTGAGACCTTGGTATCAAATTGACCAACTGTCTAGCTGTGATGTCAGCAATGGCTATAAGTGTGATTTACAAGTTAATCCTAATAATGTTTGCCAGGATGTTCAAGTCAGATACCATTGTTCTTGTAGTGGTAAGTAAATCTGCTGCCTTTGTATTGATACTGCCCTCTGTTTGGGTACATTTCATCTAAATGTTGACTCTTTGTGTAATTCAGGTACACCAATGCCTACACCCACTTTGACTCCACCACCAAATCTTTGCACAAACAGCTTCTGGACTCAGTGGATTAACAAAGACTCCCCAGAGATTGGAGACGGTGACAGAGAATCTCTCAGCAGTCATGAGCTCAGCCAGATTTGTGTTGGAGGATATGTAAGTCATTTTTAATCTCAAATATTTCACTTTCTTCTTGATTGAATCTTTATATTCTTCTGTTTCCTATTTTGGTAGAAAGATGGAGCCACAAGTTTCATGCTATCAAGTTATCATCATTCTTTTTTCTTAAAGTGATACTGCCTATTTATTCTTTTTTTTTTCTTCTGTCTTTTACTCTGTGCTGACAACAAAATCTCCCTGAACTTTGAGATGGGACAAGCCTGCAAAATGGAGCATTTATTTGAACAATATTTTGTATATTAAGGTTTTGTTTTAAGCCTAATTGACTGTGTCAAATATCAATGAACCATAGGCACACTTGACTCAAAGTAATGGAACTTTTCTCTGTCTAAATCATTGTTAAAATATAGTACCATTGAATGTTGTTTTTTTTAATATAATTTCTTTCATCTTTTAATTTGCTTTGCATTCGTAAAAGATTTCTGAGATCGACTGTCAGACCACACTGGGCATTCCATTTGATATGACTGGAGAGCCTGTCAGCTGTGACTTAGACTCAGGACTGGTGTGTATGAACTCAATCTTCAGAATGTGTCGCAACTATAGAGTAAGATACAGGTGTGAGTGCACAGGTAAGTTTCAAATAATAGAAGAAGGATGATATTGATGGCTTTAGTATTTAGTTTATGTTGTGGAGAAGGCTATAACTTTCAAAAGTTGTTTTGTCTTTTTCTTTTATTACCCATTTGAATTCAGTTAGTAATTTTTTTTTTAATTTAATGTACATTAAGTCTTTAATAATTTTGTACTTTTTTTTTTCAAAGTTACTACTATTCGGTTAAATTAAATATACAGTGCATATGATACTTTGATTTTTTGAGGTTTAAAGTTTAGTAAGATTTACTTAGTAATAAAGCATTAATTGTTTTGGATATAAATTATTAAGATGAACTCATTCCCAACAGTTGCAACTCCGCCTACAGCAGTCATAACAACTAGTTCAACCCTGCGTCCCAGCACTCCCACTGAACACCTCTGCTTCACTGGCTGGTCAGGCTGGGTCAATCAAAACTCACCTGTTGGGACCACTGGTGACTCTGAAGCCATGACCACCAGTCAGCTACAAAGCTTCTGCCCAGGTGGTAAGATCACCAAAGTGGAGTGCGTGGATGCAGTGTCTTTGGTTGACTTTGAGCAGTTGTCAGAAGCCAGCTGTAGTGTGAATGATGGTCTACAGTGTATGAACAACCCCTTCTCTGATACTCCTTGCCATGACTACAAGTTAAGATACATGTGCGATTGTTCAGGTACTATCTTGTATATTTTGAAAATAACAATGTATTAAAATAAAAACAAATGAGATCTCTTAAGATGTTAATTGCTCATTTTGAGTTATTTCATTCATTGTGAGTGTAAGAGTGAGTAGCCCAAGGAGAGGAAACTTTATGGAAAAGCTGAAAGATTCTTTCTTCATCAATATCTGTAAAACAAAAAAAGCAGGCTTGAGACATATTTCTTATTTGTATCATGTGTTTTAGTTTTAGCTTTTTTTTTTGGTTATTAAATGAGTAAGTATTTCTTGAAACATTGATTTTAGTATAGAACCAAGTAGAATTCACTAGAAAGTAATTGTACTTTTTTTTTTCTCTCCTTTCAATGGTCTTTGGAAAATCATAATTTTTTTCAATACAAATGTTTAAAGTGAAATATAACAGATAACAGCCAGCCAATAGTAATTAATATATAATATTGTATAACACCTTGTGCATCTATTTATATCTCTAGTAACTCCTGCTCCAGTATCTACTCCATCTTCTACACCTGGATTTACCTGCACCAATGGCTGGTCATCTTGGATCAACAAAAACAGCCCCATTGGTACCACTGGCGACACTGAGAAAATCACCCCTGAAGAAATCAACCACTTCTGCTATGGTGGTAAACTCACCAACATCCAGTGTGTGGACTCTAAGACCAGAGATGACTTCACCAGCTTGGCAGAGGCCACCTGCACTGTCCAGGATGGACTGGAGTGTGTCAATCTGCCATTTACTGACATCCCACCTTGCAGAGATTATCAAGTCAGATATGAGTGTAACTGTACAGGTAAGTTATGTCAATTCTATTAGATCACAATGTAATTGCACTGATTGGTTGATGCAAGTTAAGTTTCAAATTAAATACAATTATTTTATTTTAGTTATAAATAAAATATGAAAATACAAGAAGCATGTGAATGAAAATGTTTTCTAAAAGTCAGGTCATAGGAAAGCTTATTTTCCTCATTCAAGCCCACTATCATTTGAATAAGAGAAAGATGTAATATCAGCTGATTATTTTAAAACTATTTTGATACGAAGTTGAAATTGGGGGGGGGGGGGGGAAGTATTTTTGTGATACATTAAATATTAAAACCATATTGTATGTTAGTTACATTCAATCAAATTTTTGGCACTTTGATTGCTTAAAATCCTTTCCTTGCAACTCCTTGTTTCAAGCTGAAATGACTCTCTCTGTCATCAGCCAACGCTGAACGTCTTTACTTGTCAATTGTGCCATATCATCTTTTTTTAAAGATCTCACTTGAATACTATGGTATTAACCTTTTCTTGTTATAGATGCACCAACCATACCACCAACAAAATCAACATCAACCTTGGTACCACCTCATGGGTCAACACTTACAACTCTAGTGCCACCCAGCGGTAGCACTCCTACCCCACAACTCCAATGTCACACTGGCTGGTCTTCTTGGATCAATGATAACACTCCTATTGGAAACCCTGGAGATCACGAGAAGATGACCCCTGAACAGTTAGCACAGTTCTGTCCTGGTGGCAAGATCACTGATATTGAGTGCAAGGACTCAGACACCAAAGATGATTGGACCAGCCTGGCTGAGGCAACATGTACAGTAGAAAGTGGTCTGGAGTGTATGAACATTCCATTAGATGGAATACCACCTTGTAGAAACTATGAGATCAGATATCATTGCAACTGTTCAGGTAACTGTTAGTTTGTTTTTTTCATTTATTTTTAAAACAATTTGAATTATCAAAAGTAATTTTATTCAACATTTGCTAATAACAAAAGTACTTATATAAGGTTATGAATATCGGTCGTAAAAAAAAATTTTTTTTTTTTACTCATAGATGTTATACCTCTTGTGATAACCACTAAGCTACCAACACCATCCATACCTACTGGATCAACTGCTAGTCCATTAGTATGCATCGACCAATGGTCTCCTTGGATCAATAAGAACTCCCCTATTGGCACTGATGGCGATACAGAGAAGATGACCCCCCAGGAACTTCAACGATTCTGTCCAGGTGGAGAGGTGACAAACATTGAATGCAAGGACTCCGACACCAAAGATGACTGGACAAGCTTAGCTGAAGCCACATGCTCTGTAGAGAATGGTTTGGAGTGTGTAAATCTACAGATTGATGGCATACCTCCATGTAGAGACTATCAAATCAGATATCAGTGCAACTGTACAAGTAAAAATCATATTTATTTGTCTCTATATTTTTATTTTTTTTTAATCTTGGAATATTTTTTAAATATTATATTATAATAATTATTGCATAACGTAGACATATGCTAGTTATCGAATATATAAAGTAGAATGTAAGAAGTATGTATTGTCAGGTTTAGGATTTATTTGCGTTTTTAACTAGCTGTATACTGTTAAGGTCCCGGGGTTCAACCTGACAAGAACATCACTCACACACAGTCGTACATACAGTAAACAACTAGGTGAATAGTTTAAATAACAACAAAAATAAATGAATTTAATTGTATGAAACATATATGTGTATGTACAATGAGGATGACAAATAGACAGTATATATATTAGATATATATATATATATATATATAATAGGTATATATAAAGATATTATACAATAATTAATTTAAGCACCTTTGCTACGGCTATTAACTTGTCACCCTGGCTTTATGGTCCACCAGACTCTGACCAACTGGCGTCACAACACTGCCAACCTTGGTAATAGTAAAGTTTGGCAATGACAATGAAAAAAACTGCAATATGTATTTCTGAGACGGCAAGCGAAGCCCACAACTCCAACACTGGCACCCTATAACGAAATAAACACAATACTCTCAACTTCTACACTAAAAATAGAATTAGTGACAACCTCATACAACATACAATAATAGATATCACAAACGAATAACTCACCCTAAACAGGGGTCCCAAAAATCCAACTGAATAATAAGTCCGAGAAACTGGTACAGACAAATAACGTTTTACGAGCCAACACACCGTCCGCTACAACCAAACTAGAGGGTGAACTGCCTCATGACAAAAAAAAGACCCATAGATGTCACCGGACTTTCTGACGTAGCAAAACAATTCACAACAAAAAAATACAAGACACTCTCGCCCCGTACACGTACTACCAGTAGAGGAAATTAAAAAAAAACAGAGTTAGGAGAAAGAAAAAGACACTTGTCTATACTACGCGACATCCCCCCTCCTCGACGAACTGGAAATTTTGAAAGAAGTTCCAGTAATCAAAAATCCTTTCGAAGACAAAACTTTGTAGAAAGAACAAGGAAGAACAAAAAGATCATAAGTGCATCTATGTCACATTTCAAAATGTAATAATGGAAGAAAAAAAAAATGATGGGGAGTCACCAATTAATGAACCAAGGAGACACAATACACGTCAAGATAAAGATCCAATAACAAAGAAAAGTTGGTTACCTTGACTTTAAAGGTGACCCGTATCAACTTGGGACAAGAACCAAGTTATATTACAAATTCATATTTACAAATACAACATTAATATAATATACCAAATTATATTCATATTAAATAAATACACATTATATTCTTGAAATTAGTATCATTTGCATAATATAAAACACAAGTTCAAATGTTATAACACATAGAAACATAAAATAAATGGCGGATGGAAGTCTATATCAATCTTGAACAAAGATCAGCCAGCAGATTGTTCTCTCCCTTTACGTGGACAACGTCAAAGGAGTAGTCTTGTAGCATCAATGCCCCTCTTGTGATACGTGCGTTTGTAAAGTTTGTGCTCCTGAGATACGATAAGGCCTTGTGATCAGTCAGCAGGTAAAATGTTTTACCTGCTAAATACCTGTCCAGTTCCTTAACATAATATACTATGGCTAATCCTTCCCGTTTGCCATTAAAACCTCCACAAATCCCACTAAACCAACGTCTCTAAATCTATCTTTTAACTTCTGCCAGTTAACATTGAATGGCAAATTTTGAACAGTTACTGTGTAGCGATCCGGCACTAACTTATACCCACGGCGACCATCCGAATCGCGACGACCCGCTAGTCATCTATGTCTTGACCTTTGATCTTGATCGCTGACAATATCATTAGAGTTCACATCTTCAACATCAATCTCGTTAGACGGGGAACCACCTTTACGGCACTCGGTTGAATTATGCCCCTTTTCACCACAACTGAAACACACAATTACCTTTCTTTTACCCACAGGTTCACAACATGCTGCCGCCACATATACACTCTCTTCCTTACAAATCGGCTCATCTGACCCAGCAACCTTAAAGCCTTCTATAACTTCCAGCATGTTCTCTACTGTTCTGTGCTTGCTCAAAACCAGTTGCCTGTATACACGACTCGATACGCTTTCTAAAATCCTATCTTTGATCAACAGATCTTTTAACTCCTCCACTGTTTTACCGACTTCAGCCATCTTGCACCAATTATCTAAGGCCGTTTTCAATTCTGTTACATATCTCCTAAAGTCGTTTTGACTTGGTCTCACGAGATGGAATCTTTTGCGGCAGGTTTCCGCGTTGATATCTGCATGGCGAAGAAGTGCAGTCTTGACTTCTTCATAATTCTCGCTAAGGAACAGACTGTCCCTTAGCATGAAGTTTCTGAGTGCGGTGGTCAGTTTATATGACAACAGCAAGGACCACTCTTTTCTCTCTATTTTGCACCTTGCTGCAACGGCCTCAAAGTGTGTTAGGTAAGCTAGGAGGTCGTCGTCATCTTTCATTCCCTGGAAACTCTTGTCAAGCCTGTCTAAGACATTCTTGTATCGCACATCCCCTGACTGTCCTGCCGCCCCGCCTGCCTCTGGCGCAGACTTTTCTTTAAGCCTAGCCAGTTCCAACTCCTCTTTCCTCTTGATTGACTCCTTGGCATCTCTTTCCTTCCATCTTTCGTGCTCCTCGCGTTTGGCCTTCTCATCACGTTCAAATCTCTCTTCTTCCTCTTTCTTCCTAGCCTCTTCTTCTGCCTTCGCCTCTTTCTTCAACTTCTCCTGCCGCTCAAACCTAGCCTCTTCTTTTGCCTTCGCCTCTTTCTTTCTAGCCTCTTCTTCTGCCTTCGCCTCTTTCTTTCTAGCCTCTTCTTCTGCCTTCGCCTCTTCCTTATCTCTATCATATTCAGCTTTCCGTTCCTTCACATATTTCTCTAGCCTTTCCCCTTCGTACCCCATAGCACGGCCATCACTAATAAACTGTGACCTTACCGTTAACCTGGTTTCCATGGTCTAAGTGCCTTACTGTGTTCAACTAAATCAACTAATACTATTATTATTATTACTATGATATACTATAATATACAGACATAAGATGTAAACTAAAACTTAGAGTGTGTCGTATGGCAAAGAAAGAAAACCTATCTGAGTAGTATCCACAGTCGGAGAGAAAACGCCTCACTCCAGGCCGATGCGTAGAAAGATAGCTGTTACAGGGACTTCCAACACACCAATATAGGAACGATGGCCTCTAACACCGCTATCAACGGTCAATCCCCACACACTTGCCTGTTGCCGGGAGCGAGAAGACACTCGTCACTCGGTGGTAGTGAAGCACAAAATAACATGAAAGAAAAAATTAAATAAATGAATATAAATCACAATCTTGAAATATCAACACCTATAGTCCTATGATGATGAGTTCAAAATCATAAATGATAAATTTAGCATTGGTACAATCCTCAATAACAATCAACACATATAATAATATGGCGGTGAATTCAAACAAATTAATGATAAATTTAACAATGTTTCAAGCCTCTGCTACTTTTGATGTCCCAACAATTATGAGAAGTACACAAACACTTTTTTTTTTTCTTCAGCAAATTGTACCCAATAACATCAAATATAAATACAATAAAGGGGTATTAGGCAGTATATTTTTTATTTTTATTTTATAAGATAACAAGACGAGATAAGACAATCTATGACCTAGTAGTCACAGCCGGACTCTGAGCCCCCATTTGTCAGGTTTAGGATTTATTTGCGTTTTTAACTAGCTGTATACTGTTAAGGTCCCGGGGTTCAACCTGACAAGAACATCACTCACACACAGTCGTACATACAGTAAACAACTAGGTGAATAGTTTAAATAACAACAAAAATAAATGAATTTAATTGTATGAAACATATATGTGTATGTACAATGAGGATGACAAATAGACAGTATATATATTAGATATATATATATATATATATATAATAGGTATATATAAAGATATTATACAATAATTAATTTAAGCACCTTTGCTACGGCTATTAACTTGTCACCCTGGCTTTATGGTCCACCAGACTCTGACCGACTGGCGTCACAACACTGCCAACCTTGGTAATAGTAAAGTTTGGCAATGACAATGAAAAAAACTGCAATATGTATTTCTGAGACGGCAAGCGAAGCCCACAACTCCAACACTGGCACCCTATAACGAAATAAACACAATACTCTCAACTTCTACACTAAAAATAGAATTAGTGACAACCTCATACAACATACAATAATAGATATCACAAACGAATAACTCACCCTAAACAGGGGTCCCAAAAATCCAACTGAATAATAAGTCCGAGAAACTGGTACAGACAAATAACGTTTTACGAGCCAACACACCGTCCGCTACAACCAAACTAGAGGGTGAACTGCCTCATGACAAAAAAAAGACCCATAGATGTCACCGGACTTTCTGACGTAGCAAAACAATTCACAACAAAAAAATACAAGACACTCTCGCCCCGTACACGTACTACCAGTAGAGGAAATTAAAAAAAAACAGAGTTAGGAGAAAGAAAAAGACACTTGTCTATACTACGCGACATGTATGTATGTCCCACATAGAAATCAAAACCCTTTGTCCAATGTTGATAAAACTTGGCATAAATGTTCCTTAGATCATGGGGGAGACCTGTTGTGTGTGTTTAATGTTCCACTCATGACCAGAAGGCCCTAAAAATAAAAAAAATTATCTTTATTAAAGAATAAAACTTTTAACAAATTAGGTAAACCTGTTTTCACAGTATTTTATATTTGATATCAATACGCCCATTTTCACACTCTACTTTTATTTTTGTGACAAAATTTTTTTTAATGTTTAGGAAACATTCATTATGTTTGACATAGATCTAAATCCAATCCACTAGATCAGTAATACCCAAACTAAGGTGGGTCATAACCAGCTAGTGAAATATAAGATTAAAAATAAATTTATCATAAAAATGTTTTTGTTGATTTTTTTCACTCTTAGATGTTAAACCTCTTGCGATATCCACATCCACCACAAAGCTACCAACACCATCCATACCTACTGCCTCAACTGCTAGTCCATTAGTATGCATTAACCAATGGTCTGCTTGGATCAATAAGAACTCTCCTATTGGCACCAATGGAGATACAGAGAAGATGACCACCCAGGAACTTCAACGATTCTGTCCAGGTGGAGAGGTGACAAACATTGAATGCAAGGACTCCGACACCAAAGATGACTGGACAAGCTTAGCTGAAGCTACATGCTCTATAGAGAATGGTTTGGAGTGTGTTAATCTACAGATTGATGGCATACCACCATGTAGAGACTATCAAATCAGATATCAGTGCAACTGTTCAAGTAATCTTTTTTTTTTTTTTTTTTTTGAATAATGTTTTAAATTATAACATTATTTTAATAATTATTATTATTATTATTTCTTTGAATATCTCATTTTCCATGCTCCTCTAGTATGCTTGGCGCACACATGTCCAATCTGTTTTGTGGACCTGTGTGAGGCAGGAGGTGTCTGGGAGAAGGTTTCCATGCTGCCTTTAGGCAATCAGCATTTAGCAAGCACAAATCATCTTGAATTAAATCTGTACTATATAAAATATATATAATAAATATATAAATATGTGAATTTCTAGTTATGTCTAAAAAATGTTTAATTTTAAATATACAAAAATCTTGAAGATTTATCTTTTACTTAATGTTTTTTTTTTAATTTAATTCTTAAGACTGTTATATCATTTATATCATGTTTTATCATGTTCCATTATATCATAGACATTTATATCATGTTTTTTGTTTTTAAACACTAGATGTTAAAATTTCAACACAATCACCTAGCCTAACACCAGTTTATGGTTCACCCACCCCCTCACCCAATGGAGGTGATGGTCATACACCATCTAAAGGACCCACCCACTCCTGCACCACTGGATGGTCCTCCTGGATCAATAAGAACAACCCTGTTGGTAGCACTGGTGATACAGAGAAGATGACACCAGAAGAACTGGCCAACTTCTGCCCTGGTGGAAGGGTGACAAACATTGAATGCAAGGACTCTGACACCAAAGATGACTGGACAAGCTTAGCTGAAGCCACATGCTCTGTAGAGAATGGTTTGGAGTGTGTAAATCTACAGATTGATGGAATACCACCCTGTAGAAACTATGAGATCAGATACATGTGCAACTGTTCAGGTTTGTGTTCATCAGTTTTCAAAAAACTCTAACAGTTTTTTATTTCTTTTATAAAATGTCAAATGGGTCATGGTGGCTAAGTGGTTGAGCGCTTGGCTTCTGAACCAAGGGGTCCCTGGTTAGGAGACTGGGATTTTTAATTTCATGACTTTTTAGGGTGCCCCTGAGTCAGTCCAACTCTAATGGGTACCTGATTTTAGTTGGGGAAAGTGCTGGCCATATGACACCCTCATTACCCATCAGTCATAGAAATAGATGACTTGTACATTATCTGTCCTATGGATCGCAAGATCTGAAAATAAACCTTTCTCTTTTTTTTTATAGAACTTCAAGCTCTAGGTTTTGATAAAATTTTTCTGAAAAAAAATTCATTACTATTTAATATTGAGAACTAAAATGTTCAGATCAAACGAAAAAAAAAGAAATTTCAGGAAAACAAAGAATTAGTATATAATTATCAAAAAATATTCTTGTAAACATGAGGAAAATTCAAATAATTTAAAAAAAAAAAAAAAAAAGGAGGCTTTTTATAAAAATAATTGTAGGAAAATAAAGCAATAACTTAATATAATGAAGGCTTTGTCATTGACTGTCCTTTATGTACCTTAGAGCTTCATACAACTGCTGTAGAGGAATCCATTGCTGTCAGAAAGTGAGTTGGGGAGAGGAAATCTAGTCTTTCTTTTTTTATATCTAATAATTTAATTGTTTAATCATAAACTGTTTAATGCTGATCTTTATTAATTTGCATGTGATTTTTGGTTGTGTTTTTTTTCTTATGTGACAATTATCTCTACTCTAATTTTGTTTTCTTTCTACTTAGATAATGTACCAAATCCTCACACTACCCTCTCACCCCATCACAAAATTCAAGTGAACTGCGATTGGTCTGACTGGCTGAATGTAGATAGCCCTACAGTAGGCAATGGTGACATGGAGACTATTGAGAGCATCAAGTCCCAATATGGCGTCTGCCCAGACATGGTCAATATCCAGTGCAGAGTGGCCGGCACCTCCACCCTGTTCTCACAGTCTGGTCAGGACAGGCTTATGTGTGACACCCTTAATGGTTTCCGCTGCTACAACAATGAACAGAAGGATGGCAAATGTTTGGACTATGAAGTCAGGGTGCTATGTTGGGGAGACCAGTGCTCAAGTAAGTCAAACTTGTGTTGTTTTCTGTTTCTCTCTTTGAACTCAAATATAAAGAACAAAATTAATCATTATAAAATATGTTATAGAAAACAACTGGTATAACAGTATAACTAAATTTATCATGCTGTAGATGAAAAACGTGAACTAAAAAATGTTGCAATTCAATTTCTTAAAATATTTAATTTACATTTACAGACTTATCCTCCACACCTTTCGGAGTACCTACTAAAGGTCCTCATTTATCTACAACACCAGCAACTGATGAGTTTAAGAAAACAACAGGTAATGTTTTTGTTTTCTTAATGATACATTGGAACCTTATACATAATGTTACTGCTAACCTAAATTGTTCTATTTATTTAACATTTGTCATTAATAATATAAAAATGCATCAGAAACTTATAAATTATCAATAATATTGTTAGGATCCTGTCCTCCTGGAGAAGAGTGGCAGGTATGTGCTTTCAAGTGTGATGAAGTCTGTGGTTACGTTGCTCACTCATCCGGAGCATGTAATGGCATTCTCAACCCTGCTGACAATTGTATACCAGGTTGCAGGCCACCACCAGAGCTGCAACGAGTTGTCTGTAAACCAGAAGAGAGATTCATTAATTCCACCACATGCGTGCCGAAAGAGATGTGCTCTTGTCTCAAACCAGACGGAACTCCTGCCAAGGTGAGAAAGTACAAATTTGAATTCTTTGAAGTTAAAGAAGTAATTTCTGGAGGAATCTGAAATGCATTCTTTTAAAAAAAAAATATTTGTTTTTTATTCCATTGACCTTGGACTAAATTTTGTAAGAATGAAATATTGAATTCATGAAAGATAAAATTTAAAATGTCTATTTCTATGTCTTAAATACAAATTGGCATAAAAACTTTTTTAAAGTAGGTCTAATTTCTAACACACTTAGGAAAGGAAAACTTCATAAAGCAAAGATCTGTATAGCACATACTAAATGAATCACAAGTTTTTAAAAAAGCTTAACATAGATAACTAAATAGACACTATTTATGCTATAAAAAGACATTTATTTCCTTGCCGTTATGTGGGCCATCATTCCATGTAGGTCATATCATAATGTATGTATTAAATAACTTTATTATTATTATTATTATCAGGCTTTTGAAACATGGCAGAATCCAGCCCATGAATGTTCCCTGTGCAGCTGTTTTAGTGGTGAAGTAATCTGTGGCAGCCAAGAAGGTTGCACTACCAGTAGTTCTAGTAGCCACTCCTATCCCACTCCTCAACCTTGTGGTTGGACAGACTGGATCAATGATAACTCTCCAAATGCCAGTGAGTAGACACATAGTGCATCACACTTGAACTTTTCTTTTTATAACTAAGTACTTTGTTTCAGCATTGTGGTGTTGTGACATATTTGTAAATTATTTGAAAATTAAGGGAAGACATGTTTTTATCATTTTGCAGTCGGTAACCTGGAAGTTCTTTGGTTCATTGATATCATGATTTACAAACATATAAATTCAAATTCAAAAAGTACTATTAATAGTAGAACATTCAGAATCAGAAGGCACAATTTACTAAATTTAATGCTATTTATCTTATCATTTTCCATTTCAAACAGATTTGAGTGTTTATACAATAAGTTCATGGAACTAAATTTTCTTTTTTAGAGACTAGATAAGTTGAAACATTTCAGCTAAATATTGTAAAATATATTTAAATGTGCACAGTAGGCTATAGTTTAATTAATTTTCTTTTTAATACTTCTTGTTTATGTTCTATATTAAGATTTATGTATTGGCCAGTCTATTCTATATTGACAATCTTTATACTATACAAAGTTCAGCAATGATTAATTCATTCATTATTATTATATTTGCAATCATTTGTTTTATCCAGCCAATGGAGGTGACATGGAACTTTTATCAGTTCTGAAACCAAAATATAATCTTTGTACCAACCCTACAAGAATAATATGTCGTGACACAATGACAGGCAGAGAGGCTTCAGAAAGTGGCCAGGTAGTTACATGCTCATTGGCTGAGGGATTCAAGTGTTATAACCATCTCAACAGTGACAAGTGCCATGATTATGAAATCAGTGTTTACTGTGGATGCATTCGTGAGTATTATTTAGCATATTAACAATATCAATAATATTACAATTTAATTTTTTATGCTTTGAAATTTTTCATTATTTAGCAAACTTAGGACGTTTTTTGATGATATGATTGCATTACATTTGCAGCAAGTCACACGCCAACAATATCACAGGGCAGCAGCTTATCTCCTATCCCAGCAAGCACTTCAAGTCCTTCAGGTCCACATGTATGTCTGACACGGTGGTCTGATTGGATTAACAGGAATGATCCCACCCACGGAACAGGAGATTCTGAGAAGATGACCAAAGAAGAATTATCCGACTTCTGTCCTGGAGGCAAGATTGTTCAAATTGAGTGCAAAGACTCAGTCACCCATGATGACTATACAAGCTTGGCAGAAGCCACTTGCACAATTGAAGATGGCCTTGACTGTGCCAATCTGCCATTTGATGATGTTCCTCCCTGTCGCAACTATGAGATCAGATACAAATGTGATTGCACAAGTGAGTAAATCAGTCATGTGTTATCTAGTCTAGTGTACATTTTAGTCCTCAAAGATAAAGGCCTAGTCATTTTAAAGTGAGAATACAATGTAGCATAGTGTTGAAATAAAACTTTCAATTGAATTCACATTTGTACAGATGCAACAACAGCAGCTCCCTCAACAACAAAGTCACCTTCCACAACCAGTAAATATGGTAAATATTACTTTATTTAGTGTTCTTGTTGGTGGTTTATTTTTACTTTGTGGTTATTTTAAGAACTCCAAGAATGGTTTTAACCTGAATTTGTTATCAAGAAATTAATTTCTTTGCATTTTTTTTTTTTATCTTTTTTTTTTCTGCCCAAAAGTCATAGGCAGGCCTATAATGTTTTTAAAAAAATAGGAAAATACAAATGTCTAATCTCTAGATGTTATGACAATGTTTTGTTCTGTTATGCAGCCAATCCTGCTAGATGTTATGACAATGTTTTGTTCTGTTATGCAGCCAATCCTGCTAGATGTTATGACAATGTTTTGTTCTGTTATGCAGCTAATCCTGCTAGATGTTATGACAATGTTTTGTTCTGTTATGCAGCCAATCCTGCTAGATGTTATGACAATGTTTTGTTCTGTTATGCAGCCAATCCTGCTAGATGTTATGACAATGTTTTATTCTGTTATGCAGCCAATCCTGCTAGATGTTATGACAATGTTTTGTTCTGTTACGCAGCCAATCCTGCTAGATGTTATGACAATGTTTTGTTCTGTTACGCAGCCAATCCTGCTATATGTTATGATAATGTTTTGTTCTGTTATGCAGCTAATCCTGCTAGATGTTATGACAATGTTTTGTTGTTATGCAGCGCATCCTACTAGATGTTATGACAATATTTTATTCTGTTATGCAGCCAGTCCTGCTAGATGTTATGACAATGTTTTGTTCTGTTATGCAGCCAATCCTGCTAGATGTTATGACAATGTTTTATTCTGTTATGCAGCCAATCCTGCTAGATGTTATGACAATGTTTTGTTCTGTTACGCAGCCAATCCTGCTAGATGTTATGACAATGTTTTGTTCTGTTACGCAGCCAATCCTGCTATATGTTATGATAATGTTTTGTTCTCTTATGCAGCTAATCCTGCTAGATGTTATGACAATGTTTTGTTGTTATGCAGCGCATCCTGCTAGATGTTATGACAATATTTTATTCTGTTATGCAGCCAGTCCTGCTAGATGTTATAACAATGTTTTGTTCTGTTACGCAGCCAATCCTGCTATATGTTATGATTATGTTTTGTTCTGTTATGCAGCTAATCCTGCTAGATGTTATGACAATGTTTTGTTGTTATGCAGCGCATCCTGCTAGATGTTATGACAATGTTTTATTCTGTTATGCAGCGCATCCTGCTAGATGTTATGACAATGTTTTGTTCTGTTATGCAGCTAATCCTGCTAGATGTTATGACAATGTTTTGTTCTGTTATGCAGCCAATCCTGCTGGATGTTATGACAATGTTTTATTCTGTTATGCAGCTAATCCTGCTAGATGTTATGACAATGTTTTGTTCTGTTATGCAGCGCATCCTGCTAGATGTTATGACAATGTTTTGTTCTGTTATGCAGCTAATCCTGCTAGATGTTATGACAATGTTTTGTTCTGTTATGCAGCCAATCCTGCTAGATGTTATGACAATGTTTTATTCTGTTATGCAGCCAATCCTGCTAGATGTTATGACAATGTTTTGTTCTGTTATGCAGCTAATCCTGCTAGATGTTATGACAATGTTTTGTTCTGTTATGCAGCCAATCCTGCTAGATGTTATGACAATGTTTTGTTCTGTTATGCAGCCAATCCTGCTAGATGTTATGACAATGTTTTATTCTGTTATGCAGCCAATCATGCTAGATGTTATGACAATGTTTTGTTCTGTTATGCAGCCAATCCTGCTAGATGTTATGACAATGTTTTGTTCTGTTACGCAGCCAATCCTGCTAGATGTTATGACAATGTTTTGTTGTTATGCAGCGCATCCTGCTAGATGTTATGACAATGTTTTATTCTGTTATGCAGCCAGTCCTGCTAGATGTTATGATAATGTTTTGTTCTGTTACGCAGCCAATCCTGCTATATGTTATGATAATGTTTTGTTCTGTTATGCAGCTAATCATGCTAGATGTTATGACAATGTTTTGTTGTTATGCAGCGCATCCTGCTAGATGTTATGATAATGTTTTATTCTGTTATGCAGCGCATCCTGCTAGATGTTATGACAATGTTTTGTTCTGTTATGCAGCTAATCCTGCTAGATGTTATGACAATGTTTTGTTCTGTTATGCAGCCAATCCTGCTAGATGTTATGACAATGTTTTATTCTGTTATGCAGCCAATCCTGCTAGATGTTATGACAATGTTTTGTTCTGTTATGCAGCCAATCCTGCTAGATGTTATGACAATGTTTTGTTCTGTTATGCAGCCAATCCTGCTAGATGTTATGACAATGTTTTGTTCTGTTATGCAGCCAATCCTGCTATATGTTATGATAATGTTTTGTTCTGTTATGCAGCTAATCCTGCTAGATGTTATGACAATGTTTTGTTGTTATGCAGCGCATCCTGCTAGATGTTATGACAATGTTTTATTCTGTTATGCAGCCAATCCTGCTAGATGTTATGACAATGTTTTATTCTGCTATGCAGCTAATCCTGCTAGATGTTATGACAATGTTTTGTTCTGTTATGCAGCTAATCCTGCCTGTGGATGGACTCAGTGGATGAATGGAGAAAAACCCGGTGAAATGGGTGAAGAAGAAACTGTCTCCCAGCTTCGTACTCTGTACAGCTTCTGTGACAGCACAGACATCACAGCTGTAGAATGTAGGGATGCTGACACCAAGAGGACAGCACAAGAACTCGGACAGGTACTTTAGGGGAATCATAGTATAACTCAATTGTATTTGATTTGAACTACATGTTTCATATGAGTTGTAATTCAACTTATATTCAGCCTATAATTGTATTTTCTTTATGATAGATATTATTTCCCTTTATAAACTTATCATTTTCTCTTGCCTTGCAGGTTTCAGTTTTGTGTGACATGTCCTACAGTGGCTTGAAGTGCTTTAGTTTTGACCAACCTGATGGCAAGTGTAAAGATTATGAAGTGAGATTTTTGTGTGAACCTAAAACTGTGAACTGCAATGTTGCCCCAGTCAGTGGGACACCATCACCACCACCTCATACAACACTGGTACCTGTGAGAGGTAATTAATGAGTGTAGAGATATAGAGCTTTAATTCGTGTAGAGATAAAACACTGTTCTTTGAGGACAATGGTCCTTGTATGAATTGTACTTCAATCAAATTTTACAGACTTATTCTAGAAATATCTTTTCCAGCTCTTTTATTTATTCTGATGGCGCTGAAACAGGGATTCTAAAACTTTTGAGACTGAGCTACTAGAACTTAAAATTATAACCTTTTCACAGATTATAAATGAAAATTGTGCTTGTTGAACATGTACTTTATGTTTTACTCAGAAAATCTGAAAGATGGACTAGATTATCAGCCTCAGTTTGCAAAATAATGGTCATGTGAAGTAGATTTTGTCTTAACTGAAACCCTTTTATGTTAAGGCAAAATGTTAAGACTTTGAGCATGTAAAAAGAAAAAAAAAGTTTGAAACGTTTGCCAGATCCTTTGATTACTTAGACTTCATTCTCATTTCACTAATTCTTGTCCTTAGGAAATAGTTATTTGAATTTGGTTGATCACTACTGAGCTGACCAAAAAGTGTTTTAAAATTTTAGGTTATTAGTTTCAATTTTATACACATTTCTTTAACAGTTTGTGACAACACTATGGAAGATGTGAAACCTATTCTAGTGGCTGACTCCCAGATCACTGTTTCCACTAGTTTGTCAGGGTACACAGGCCCTGAGAGGTCACGCCTTGATACCACTCCAACAAGTGTTTCCTCAGGTGGCTGGGTTGCCAAAGTCAGTGACCGTACTCAGTGGATTAAGTTCACTTTCTCTGACCCAATGGTAGTGATGGGTCTAACAACTCAAGGTCGAGCTGGTGCCAGTGAATGGGTGGAGACCTACAAGGTCATGTACTCTGAGAATGGTGTGGACTTCCATTTCATTGAGGAGACTCCAGGCCAACCTAAAGTGAGTTTATTTCAACTTTATCATTGATATAATAAATTATAATATGAAATAGATTGTCATATATTCTTAGTTGTCTAAATATATTTTAGGCCTACTAATATTCCAATTCTATGCAAATACCCAAGTTACTTTAATTCATTGAATATGTTGAGGTATTTAGGTGAATACTTCTTTTATTAGATGATATTTAAATCTAAAAAGATATTGCATGATTACTAAAAACATAATATTATACTTATTGAGCTCACTTAAAAGTGTACCATAAACTCTTCTTGATATATTTTAAGGTGTTTGTCGCCAACAATGACTCAGATACAAAACACACAGTCACATTCTCTCCAGTAAAGGCAAAGATAGTTATAATTCAGCCTCAGTCTTGGCACACTTCTATTTCAATGAGACTGGGTGTCCTTGGCTGTCTCAGTAAGTCACTTTATTTAGAGTTAAGTGTTGATTTTCAGTTGTAAATATTCATATATTCCACTTCTCTTTAATGTTTAAATAAATCTATTTAAATAATTTTTAGCATGTTTTAAATGTTATTTGACAGCTATCAGACAAGCATAGTCCCCTGGCATACAATGGATATGTTAGATGTGACAAAATAATGTGGGTCAGCATAGCTCCTTGAAATTCTTTACTCTTTCTTCATCTATTGATTCAAAGACAATCCCTATTTATTATAATTGATCTACACTTTTTAAGCACAGACTGTTTTAAAAGTTGTATTTTATAAACTTTTTAAAAATCATCTGCCATATAAACTGCTACATAACAAATGGACATTTTTCTTAAACGGTTGAAAGTGGTTTTACAAAAGTCATTGTTACTAAGTTGTAGCAGGTAAAAATGTGCATAGTGCTAGTTTAAAGGAATGCCTTTTTCTGACCTCAGCTACTTCAACTGGTCCATATGTTCCTGCTACGCCACCACCAGTCAAGCAATGTGTTTCTGGTTGGTCAAAGTGGATCAACAAGAATGACCCAACCACTGGAACTGGTGATGTTGAGAAGATGACCAAAGAGGAGTTGGCTGATTTCTGTCCTGGTGGAATCATCTCAGCCATAGAGTGTAAGGATTCTGACACCAAAGATGACTGGACCAGCTTATCAGAAGCCACATGCTCAATTGAGGATGGCCTTGAGTGTAATAACTTACCATTTGATGGTATTCCTCCTTGTCGCAACTATGAGATTAGATATCAATGTAATTGTTCAGGTAAAAAAAAATTTTAACATACTTATTGTATAATGCTTTTCTAGTTTTAAGTTTTGTAAAATTGAAATATTCTCTTGAGAGTTGGAGTATTGAGGCAGAAGAGTAGAGTGCTTGTCTTATTGAGGGTTCTTAAATTAGTATTATGGTTGTGAAAGGAACTTTCAGCTATAAATTTATAGAAATTTTGAGCTCAGCTTGTCCACTTAGACTAAGTCTATTAAATATTCATAGGTAAAGGATTATGATGTCCACATGATTGAATTAAAAGTAGGCCATGGTCAAAAAAATATTTGCTTACTATGGAAAAAAGTTCAGTTTAACATATTTTCTTAATCATAGTTATTCATTTTTGTTAACTTTTTTTTCATTCCTGGATAATTTGCTTTTTTTGCCAACAGCTGTTACTCCCTCCACACTTCCAGTGCCACGTACACAGGTTACAATTGCACCTAGCACAGCACGCATACAGCAGTGTACATCTGGGTGGTCATCCTGGATCAATAAAGTCGATCCTACCAGTGGCACTGGGGACTATGAGAAGATGAGCAAGGAAGAGTTGGAAGCTTTCTGCCCAGGTGGTAGCATCATTGACATTGAGTGCAAGGACTCTGTCAGTAAAGATGACTGGACTAGCCTTGCTGAGTCAACTTGCAGTGTGGAAGATGGGTTGAAGTGTGACAACTTGCCATTTGATGGAGTTCCACCATGCAGAAACTATGAGATTAGATATAAATGCAACTGCTCAAGTAACTCTTTTATACATTTTTTTATTTTTTGGAATGTGTCCCATTAGTAATTTGTCTTAGTTGCCTCATTCTAGCACACTTTTTCTGTTGAACACTTTTGCTATTATTTTCTTGTTATACAAATGATGAGACATTTTACAGCTGAACTTCATTATCTTAATTGGAACTGCTTAGATAGTCAAGTTTTTTTTTTACTTATGTTATTACATGTAATCTCTCTTAGAAATAATAAGATTTGGAAGAATTAAGGCTAGGAATTATAATTATAAAGCAGCATATTCTGATTATAATTATTTATTTTTTCTTATAGGCTCCACAGTTAACATTGGTTCTACAAGAGCTGCTCCAGCAACAATCAACCAGGCCTCCACCAGGTCAACCCTTTCAAATCAGTGTGTCACACAGTGGACACCTTGGATAAACAAGATTGATCCAACCACAGGCAAGGGAGACTATGAAAAGATAACCCCTGAGGAGCAAGCTCAGTTCTGCCCAGGTGGCAAGCTCACTGACATTCAGTGCATAGATTCTGATACTAAAGATGACTTCACCAGCCTGGCAGAGGCAACATGCACACTAGAAGATGGTCTGGCTTGCAGCAACCTTCCATTTGATGGCATTCCTCCTTGCCGCAATTATCAGATCAGATACATGTGCAACTGCACAGGTTAGTTTCATCAAACTTTATAATTCCATTCCCTGCTTCTGTACCAAACATTTTTATTTGTTGAGCGGATCCAATTTTTTAAAAATATTAAATACACCAATGGAGGATTCATAGTAAATCTACATGATAAAGTATAAATATAGCAAATAAAAGTGGCCTTTTTATGTTGTCATTTTCACAACATTGATTTATTTTTAAATGAGAAAATAATATACTAAGATAAATTATAGATTATTTCAATTATATGATATATCTTCTTTCTAAATGTGTAATTTGCTGTAAATACTAGAATAATTGACAGAATGTTTATGTAAATGAGCTCTGGGTTTAGGCTAGGCTAACTCCAGATTTATTTAAAACTTAGGCTAAGTGCACTGCTAACAATATTTGTAGTTATGCCTGACTTCAATCTATAACAGGTGTTGTGGGAAGAAAACGACGAGATGCCCCATTGCCAGATCCAACATTGGCTCCGAGAGCAGTTCCAAAGTTACCAGGTGATTGTCACTTTCAAACAATTTGAGTAAAGCAAGCTGAATTTATGGGTAGAGGAGTGAGTTTTGTTATTCAGAGTTTTGTACTCTCTAGGAAATGTTTCTAACAGTTTATTTTGTGTTCTGCAGCTCAATGTAGACAAGACATGGGCATTATGAGTGGAAGAGTTCGAGGGGACATGATATCAGCTTCATCTTACCTCCACATAAGACATTCACCACAGAGTGCACGTCTTGGTTCCTATGGAAGCTGGATTGCAGCTAGAAATGACAGACGTCAATACATCCAGGTTTGTTCTATTATATATTTCTTCTTCAAAT
This sequence comes from Biomphalaria glabrata, assembly GCF_947242115.1. Lineage (NCBI taxonomy): Eukaryota > Metazoa > Mollusca > Gastropoda > Planorbidae > Biomphalaria > Biomphalaria glabrata. Next base: position 39,741,046 of record NC_074711.1, read on the forward strand.
TGATTTGAAATGTATAGTTAAGGTAATTCATATTGAAAAAATGTATACCTATTTTTTACTCGCATACTTTTTGTGTATTTTAACAGATTGATTTTGTAACTGCTGCTTACCTAACTGGGGTCACCACTCAAGGTCATCCCTATGCCCCATTGTATGTGACATCGTACAAGATTGTATTTAGTAATGATGGAGTCAACTGGAGCCCTTACAGAGAAACAACTGGTGTAGACAAGGTAATTAGAGAAATCATTACTACACCTGCAATTTAACTTTTTTTTTTTTTAAGGTTGTTTACGTTTAAGCACTGTTAAAGCAAAAAAATATCTCATGAATACTTTACTTAAATGATTAGCTTTGAGATGGTTCATTTTATTCTTTTTAGATTTATATTTTAAAATACTTTTTTTTTGTATTTTTTGTTTACTGACTTATTCACTTCTTTGCTCAGATCTTCTCAGCTAATAGAGATTCTGTTACACCTGCCACACACATGTTCCGTCTGCCAGTCAGAGCTCGATTCCTTCGTCTCATCCCACAGTCCTGGCAAGGCAAAATAGCACTGAGGCTAGAAGTTCATGGCTGTCCACAGAAGTATCCAAGTAATTAGGAAACATTTGAAATAAAATTACTTTCATATTCAAATTGTGATACCTTGTAGATTCACCATGAATTTTTTAAATATTAAAAAAAACACCATTAATTGTATTTTAATTACTAATGAAATAATATTCTTTAATCAAGGTGTTAAAAATGTTTGTTTCTCAATTGTTTTCAGTCACAACTCCAGTTCACAAAACCTCTGTCACCTCAGTCAAACTTCCTCCAGTGTCATTGGATGTTAACTGTAAGCCCAATTTTATTTTGTTATTTTTAGTGTAAAAAAAAAAAGTAATGGTTGATCCAACTGTTAAGGAAAAAAAAAATTAAACTTTTTCACTTTAACAAAATGTTTAATGTCAATAGATGATTGCATTGAATGGGATTCATGGATCGACCTCCATCAGCCTACCATCAGAGACGTGAACGACATTGAGTCCCTGGATGACATCATTGAAGCCTCTCCTCATTGTAAGGATCCCATTGTCATTGAGTGCCGCACCGCTACTCCAGATCACTTGTCATCTAAAGAAACAGGTCAAAATGTGGACTGCAACTTATGGGATGGTTTAAGTTGTAATGCTACAGCAATAAATGACCGATTGTGCTTTAACTATGAGTCTCGTCTTGGCTGCTTAAAAAATAAAGCTGAATGTGGTAAGTTGGTTTGAAAGACCTCAACTGACAGAATGAGTTTTATTTGTGGGTATTGTATTGGGACTTGTTTGTTGACTTAATTATTCATTATTTATTTTTCAATTTCCTAAATGCACTAAGTTGTTAAATTGTTCAATTTATTTAAAAAAAAAAGAATAGTCATTTAGTCAAAGTAGACCTACTTTTCATGCACACCTTAATCAACTAAAATAAACTTAAAACATACACTGTCTCTTGAAAAAACAGCTTCCAAATTGGCTGTAATACCAAGATACTCAAAGAGTAAAGGTCAACCCCCATTGATGTGCTATGCAGGAATGTATTCTAAACAGTGTCCGAAGTTGTGTCCAAGTGGCTACTATTGCAATGGTGTTGCCTGTGTACTCAAGAAAGACTGCCCTTGTGTGATTGATGGACAAATAGTCAAGGTTAGACAAAACCATTACTTAAATTTCTTTTTAGTGCACTAACAAAGCACTGGTCAGCCAAAGAGCTTATCTGAATAAGTAAAAAAAAAACAACTGTTGGGTTATACAGACAAAAAAACTTTTGCATTGTATATTGAATGTATATGTATGTAGTTAGTTCAGTGAATACAAACTTTATGTTCAATATCATTTAATGTTACTCTTCTGTTTTTACTTCTTTTCTTAATTAGGAAATGACTTTTTTTTAAATTTGTTTTTCTTTTTCACCTTTCTTTTTAGTCTGGTTCTGTCATTCGAAATTCACAATGTGACACATGTCAGTGCATTGGAGGAGAAACTGTCTGTGTGCCAAAGTTCTGTCCAGCATGTCATATTGTAAGGCTATTTAAAATGATTTTCTAACTAAAAATAGTATGTCTATATAATCCTAATAATAATTATGGAATAGTTTTGTAATGCACTATGTCAATGTTCTCAGGGAGCATCTTATGTGGACAAGAAAACTTGCAACTGCCAGTGTGAGACTTGTAGTCCTGATGAACACCAATGTGGCACAGGCTTATGTATTCAAGCCAACAGAAAGTGTGATGGCATCATTGATTGTGTTGATGATGAAGACACGTGTGGTAAATAGATGTTTCAGCCTTAGCATGTTTTATTTGAATTCACAGATATATTGTCAAATTACTTAAATAATCTTTTTTTTTCTTTCCAGTGAATCATCTTCAAGTCAAAACATCTTTGAAAGGTGTAAAGAACACGTAATGTGACCCACAAGGATCATACCTGGACTTTCACTGTAGATAATTTTGTTGTCATGATTTTGTTTGTATCTCAAATATAAATTGCTTTGTTGTTAATATTTCTGATGTTTTATTTCCTTCTTGGATGACATTGAGATGCATAACATAAATATTTGTTTTAAGTCTGAGAGATTGTTACATACATTTAAATAAAAATAGAATGTTTATATAATGGTCATTTATCTACTTATATTATTTTTTTTTTAATGATAGCTTTAAATAAACATTATAAGTGTTGTGTTTTTTAATATGTAATATAGATAAATAAAGTACAATGTTAGAATAATAATGAATGTGACTCTTCGCCAAAATACAGCTATTTATGTACAACTATTACTGTTGAAATGTTTGTCTCATGTAATTGTTTGAGAAGGAATAAAATTGTTAGACAATAAATAATTTTAGTGTTTGTAATTATTTACTAAACTTTATTTGAAACAAATGTCTATAAGAAGTCCGATTGACAGTAGATTAAAATTTAGAAAACTGTTGGCACTAGTATTACAATAATTATTGTTAATTTCTATTTTGATCAGTCAATTTTGTTTCAGTGCAAATTTCATTTTTTTTTATGGGAAATTTTTCTAGTAGCAAAAATCATATGAAGTTATAAAAATTCTAATAATTCGATCAAAACCCAAGCTAATTTCATAAATACAATGTCAACTTTACACAATTTGTTTTTAATATTGAAGATTAAATACAAATGATTCTATTTGAGAGATAAAATGTCTAGTCAATGTTAGCCAGCAATCATAAAGAAGAATGGCTCAACCAAAGGGTATAAGGAAGCATGGTCCAACCTATTTACAGAGAAATGACCACACCAAACTACCGTACAATAAAAAAGCATTCTTTCAATGTTCAACTTAACAGAAAAAGCCTCACACACACTCACCCCACTTTAAACTCTTCTTGATAGGCCCACTTTAATTCCCTTCAGACAACCTATTATCACAACAAACCATCTTATGTTTGACGATGTAGAACAGTTGAGAAAAATACTAAGTTAATTTTCTTTGGTGCAGACTACAAAAGAGCTAACCCGGTACAGTTCAGTAGCAAACACCTAGGTTTATTATGTCATAATTGTTGACTTAATTATTAATTAATTATTACTTATTTTTCAATTTTCGTACCTAGCAGTAGTGTATAACAGGACACTACACAGGCAAATTGTAATAATTTTGTGAACGAGAGTAATTTTTTTTCAAGATATCACCTACCAGATTTCTTTTAGTGATGATCCTTTAGTTTTTTTCTAACAAAAAGTGGTGAATAATGATTGTACAAATAACCTGTGATGAGTAAATTGCACAACAACAAAAAAAAAAACAATATATCAATATAAAGAACAAACATTCAAGCATTGTCTCAAAATGTATAGACTATTTATTTGTTATTAATTTGACAATGTTTGACTCCCTCAGTCAAAGCTTCAGTTTGTTCATCAAGAATAATGTCTGTAGCAGTTTTACCAGTCTTAAGAACACTGGATAATTTTTTGTTGGGAAATTTGGTTACCGCCCACTCAGTGTCTGTGAACATAAATGGATGCCAAATGCCCTGAGTGCTTGGTGTCTCTGTATGAATGTTGTTAATCATCTTGACTATCTGTACCCCCGATCGTGTCCTCAAATGTTCTGTCCACTTACAAATTTCACTTGGTTGTTTATCAGACAGGAAAAGAACTTCTCTGTAGCCATTCACTATTTGGAAACAAAACAGATCAATGTTAAGAGTGATTGATTTTTCTGTTTAACAAATTTGATACCAGTATGTCCATTTTTTTAAATAAAGTTCTAAAGAACACACTCAAAGAATAATTATTTATTTTTCTTGTAAAGAAAAAAAATCCTTTTTCTTTTTCATGAGTTTGGTGGCTGCCAAAAGGATGATCTCAAGCTCAATTTAATCAGATCTTAGAGACACCTGACATTTGTTGGTGAGAGCAAGGAAAGCATCAGGTCAACAGTATTCCTTATAACATTAGCTGTTGACCACAGAACGATGTGAACTTCAAAATTTACAAACAGCTAAGACTTGTAAGTGTTAAATAGATCATAACATTTCACTGATAACTAGTGCTTGTTGGTAATTATTCATAATTATCTTCAGAGATATTTTAATTGCTTTAAATTAATTAAATGTCTCAAAATTATTTATAATGACCTCAAATACTTTTCAATATAACTCAATGCAAACAAAAAAAAATTTTTGGACCTAAAATATCTATTAATATTTATACTTTTTATATCTTGTACAAATTAGTTTACACATACACTCATATATTAGAAACATGTACACAATTTAAATAACAAAATTTATGTAATTAGTAAACTTAATTATTTTTCCCCAAAAAATCAAAATAAAGAATATATTCTTTAAAAAAACAACAATGCATTTGGTTCAAATGTTTGGTCACCAAAGATAAACTTACAATATTCTGCAACAATGGAAGGTGCTCTGTGTCGCCTGGGCTGTAGATATACTGCAACACCAGGGTTTTTTTGAGAAAAACCAAGCAAATGGTTTTCAATAAAATCTCTGAGAAAAAAACAAAATATAGAAAATTCATAGGGAAAACAGATCAAATAACTACAAATAACTGTCATCACTTCAAGCTTCATTTAACCATTATAATGAATAATTGAATTGAATAATTGAAAAAATTGCACACATTGTCACAAGAGCTTGCAAGTTCAATGTTGGTAATCTAGTAGACAAAAGTTAAAGCATTCAAAATTCAAATGTTTAAATTTGTTTATTTTTTTAATCCCGCAAATTGATAAATAAGAATTTACATCAGTTTCATAGTTAATAATGTTTGCTGTCTCTTTAATTATGTGGCTGGAGAAAGTTTTCAAATTTGTCTAACCACTATTTTTCCCATTATATTTTGTCTTACCAACCAGCACTACATAATCTCACTTGTTGTATCTTTTAGTACTTGCCAACTTTTTCTTTGTTAAGAATTTAGGGATTAGGGTGTGAATTCTTTGTTGATGTTGCATTTTGTTAAGGAATTTAGGGTAAGGGTTATAGTTATATTTTTGGTGCTGGTCTATGGTTAATATTTTCCAATTGATATCGAACAGTTTGAAGTCACACAAACTGCATTTTTATTTTTTCCTTTAAGTATAGTTAACTGATTGCACAGTTCTTGCATATACTCTAAACTAGAATTTGGTGGTCTGTAGATACTGCCTATTATAAGGAATGGTGAGGTGGTGTTAATTTTAGAAAATGTTAATTCTTTCTAAATTGTTTTAGTTTGTTAAAGTAATTATCTTATGCTATTAGTGTGTTTTTATTGCTAAAAGAACTCCTCCATGATTATCTGTCCTATCTTTTCTAAAAATTTCATAAAATTGCTATTGATAATTTCTGAGTTATAAATTTCAGGATGTAGCCAAGTTTCTGTTCCTGCCATTATGTTTGGCTTTTATCTTTCTTATAAGATTTCTAAGTCTACTGATTTGTTCTAAAAACTTTGAAAGTTTATTAAAAAAAGGTTAAAATTATTTGCCGCTCTTTATTTTGCATAAATAATATGATAGATAGGCTAGATTAGATTAGCTAGACTGGGCTGGACTATATAAGGCTATGTTTGGCTAGAACAGATTAGGCTACCAGGCTAAGTTAGCCTTATCTAGACTAGACTATTGAAAGACATTGTGACCTGAATGGATGGATGTGTGTGATTTGCATATGTAAGGATAAAGTGGATCTAATCAAATCAGGTTAGAATGGATCAGTTCTAATTGATCTGCCTTCTTTTTTACCAGTAGCATTTTTAGCTTGTGCTACAAAGGCCACATTTAAATACTTAGGGTCAAATATATAAAGAGATGGAGGATACAAAATAAATACTGTGGAAAATCTGGAAGAGTAACACCAGCTTCCCAGTAAAATTAAAACTCTATTCTTCACTAATGGTCTCTGTACTCCTATATGGTTGTGAAAGTTGGACAATGAAAGCTTAGGCTGAAAGAAAAATCTAAGCTTTTGAGAATAAACGCTACAGAAATATGCTGAGTATCAGATACCAGGAAAAAAAGACTGAGTTTGTACTTTTAAAAGTCAATACTCTGGCTGACAAAAAGGAAGAACTCCTCAATACTGTGAAGAGACAAAAACTTATCTGATTTGGTCATACTGTAAGACATGATTCACTATCAAAAGTCATTCTTCAAGGTACAGTGGAGGGAGAAAGGAAGAAAGGGTCATCCAAAGAAAAGCTGGCTGAATAGTATAAAAGAATGGACTGGCCTCTCTCTTGATATCCTGCTAAGAACAGATGCTGACCGGAAAAAGTGGAGGAATTTGGTTACGTGAACTGTCACAGCACCCCTAAGACAAAAGTCAAGGGACAGATGAGAGAGACATAGCCCCATCATATCATGCTTTGGCTTTTTTTTTTTCTTCGGTACCTTGTCGATCAATAATTATTAGCCATCTCATCTCTCAGGCAGTGGCTGAGCAGTAAAGGTCCCAGGTTTGAATCCTGGTGAAGAGTGGGATTTTTAATTTTGGGATCTTTGAGCGCCTCTGTGTCCATCAAGCTCTAATGGGTATCTGACATTAGTAGGGGAAAGGTAAAGGCGGTTGGTCGTGCTGGCCACTTGACATCCTCATAACCATAGGCCACAGAAACAGATGACCTATACATCATCTGCAATATAGACAACAAGGTCTGAAAGGGGAACTTTATTTTTTTACATCTCGCCTGCACTCATGCCCATGCAACTGACATCATCAATCAATAACTGCTAGTAGTCTATAACATGCAAGGAGCTGGGGTGTGATGTTATGTGATTATTTCTCTTACTATTTGTCTTTTTTGAACCAATGACAAGAATGGTAAACTAATATTTATATTGATCATATGACCATCAATAACGTGACATGCCTATAGGGCATACTAATAACAAATCAAGGACTTCTCTTAATAGCAGGGGAAGTAGTCCCTGTCCTGGTCCCAATTAGAGTTTTTATCAAGGTTTAACAGATAATGGCAGGAATTAAAAAAAAAACACTTTAAAATATGATTTTTTTTTATATGTCTGGTTAGTGTTACAGGCTATGCTGTATGATGGTCACAGTTTAAGTCACCGTTGATGATACAGACCCTACCCTGCATACTTTAAGTATGCATTAAAAATTTAAAAATCACCTTTTAAAATTTTTTCTAACTAGCGGCATGTGACATAATGGGGAAATAACTATTTTTGATTACTTGTATAGTTAGGAGTGATTCCCCTTATGTAGTTTATAAAAGGCCTTGCAAACTGTGTTTAGTTGCCACTTGCTCCTGAGTTACCAGCTTGACCACTTGACCTGTGTTGTGTATAGTATTTTTTCTGTTACTGGTCGTGTGTCATGGGGTACTCGGAGAAGTGTGCCCTGCTCTGGAGATCTTTGGGCTAAGTATGTCTTTAGTATTATTGTATTTTATATAATGTATTTATTAATAGATATAGCCCCAAATGATTTCCAGGCAGTATATTTTCTTTACCCTGATGTTCTGCATCCTGGGGTACTCCCAAACGTGACATATTTTTGTAACCTTTCTGAGGGATTCAACCTGTATTGAATCATCAGATGGACTTTACATATATTTTTATCGCCTTGTCTCTGAGGGATTCAACCTGTATTGAATCATCAGATGGGCTTTACCAAACGGATGGCTATAGGTGGGATTCTATGAAGCTTGTAGGCTCATAGGTTTCCCTGAAGCCTATAGTTCATCATGACCATTTTGTTTTTGTTTTTTGGCTAAAAGTGGCTAGTGTAAGCCTGAAGCCTGTAACCATAGTGTAGCCAAAAGTGGTCGTGTTTCGACCTGAGGCCTGTGACCTTCAGTTGGCTGTGTAAGCCGGAAGTTTGTAACCCAATGGTCAAAAGTGGTCATGTGTTGACCTGAGGCCTGTGATCTTTATTTTTGATAACCAGAATGTGACGATAATGTAACATATGACTAGGGCTGTGTGCCATATTATTTTTGAGTATCTTTTGTTTACTTTTTGTTGTGTCGGCCTGTGAGTTGATGGCCATTTATTTTTCTCATGTAAATAAACTTTGTAAATATGTTTACCTGCGACTTTGTAAAATCTTTTGTTGCATACATTAGTTGAATTGTATACCTGGAGGTTATACCTAATAACCTAGGCAGTACAAGAAGGGACCAGCACACCTCTGGACGAACGTGCCAGCACACTTTTAACACTGATCTGTTGATCTAAAGTACCTAAGTCTAGCTATAATTCTAATTGAATATTTTTAGCTATACCCGCTACTAGGTAATGTGAACTCATATTGGTTCATGAATCCTCTTTAGGTCACATGGGGGCTCGTCACTTTTCAACATGACTCTTCTTTAGGTCACATGGGGGCTCGTAAAAAGAATTTTATCAGTGTTAAACCCTAGAACCCTACTGATGTTGTGTATTGCTGTAAACATAATTGTACTATTGATATTGCTTATTTACTGTAAGTTTTCAAGTTTTGCCAGTTGTGACGAGATTTATATTTAAGATGTAATATATAGTTGTGTCTACATTTTGTTAGCTTTGTAGTAGACAACTAAACTTTTCAGGTAACCAGAAGGTACTAGAGACTACCTGAGCCGCAAGAGACTATCCCAGGCCGCAAGAGACTACCAGAGGCCGTGAGAGACTACCAGAAGTTCCTACATCTGGCTCGTTTGCTCGTACCTTTCGTATTATTCTGAATGACAGTACATAGCAGAATTGTGTTGACCGTGTCAGGCTGTGATGTCAAGAGACTACCAGATGACCACAAAGAGCACTGAACTAACCAGTCACCAGTCCTGTTGACAAGCTTGTTGACTTCTGATGAAGTTTAGGATATTAAGTGTATTTAGAGTTGAAATTGTATTTTCTTTTTGTATAAATTCACAATGTAGTAAAGCAAGTCTCCTCATATTTGTATTGTACATGAAAACTTGACCAGATTTTGATTAGTTTAAGCTGATGATGTAAATTTAGCGATTTTTTTCACCTATAATAGTGGACTAATGTTGTACAGAATTTTGATGATTTTGTAAACAGGATTTAATGTGGAAATGTTGAAATGTTAACTAAGTAGAGATGTTAACTTGTAATTATTTGTTTGATACTGTCATTTTCCCCATTGGTTTAAGTTTAATGCCTTGTGCGTCATGTTTTCCTCACAAGGACATTTTTAAGGTGGGGGGTGTGACATAATGGGGAAATAACTATTTTTGATTACTTGTATAGTTAGGAGTGATTCCCCTTATGTAGTTTATAAAAGGCCTTGCAAACTGTGTTTAGTTGCCACTTGCTCCTGAGTTACCAGCTTGACCACTTGACCTGTGTTGTGTATAGTATTTTTTCTGTTACTGGTCGTGTGTCATGGGGTACTCGGAGAAGTGTGCCCTGCTCTGGAGATCTTTGGGCTAAGTATGTCTTTAGTATTATTGTATTTTATATAATGTATTTATTAATAGATATAGCCCCAAATGATTTCCAGGCAGTATATTTTCTTTACCCTGATGTTCTGCATCCTGGGGTACTCCCAAACGTGACATATTTTTGTAACCTTTCTGAGGGATTCAACCTGTATTGAATCATCAGATGGACTTTACATATATTTTTATCGCCTTGTCTCTGAGGGATTCAACCTGTATTGAATCATCAGATGGGCTTTACCAAACGGATGGCTATAGGTGGGATTCTATGAAGCTTGTAGGCTCATAGGTTTCCCTGAAGCCTATAGTTCATCATGACCATTTTGTTTTTGTTTTTTGGCTAAAAGTGGCTAGTGTAAGCCTGAAGCCTGTAACCATAGTGTAGCCAAAAGTGGTCGTGTTTCGACCTGAGGCCTGTGACCTTCAGTTGGCTGTGTAAGCCGGAAGTTTGTAACCCAATGGTCAAAAGTGGTCATGTGTTGACCTGAGGCCTGTGATCTTTATTTTTGATAACCAGAATGTGACGATAATGTAACATATGACTAGGGCTGTGTGCCATATTATTTTTGAGTATCTTTTGTTTACTTTTTGTTGTGTCGGCCTGTGAGTTGATGGCCATTTATTTTTCTCATGTAAATAAACTTTGTAAATATGTTTACCTGCGACTTTGTAAAATCTTTTGTTGCATACATTAGTTGAATTGTATACCTGGAGGTTATACCTAATAACCTAGGCAGTACAAGAAGGGACCAGCACACCTCTGGACGAACGTGCCAGCACACTTTTAACACTGATCTGTTGATCTAAAGTACCTAAGTCTAGCTATAATTCTAATTGAATATTTTTAGCTATACCCGCTACTAGGTAATGTGAACTCATATTGGTTCATGAATCCTCTTTAGGTCACACGGCATAAAAACGAAACACTTCCACTTCCCCTTCCACTTTACATTCTTGAAGACAAATCTAATAATATATTGTAAATCTGGGTGTGTACTTAGCTATAGCGCTTTTATTGAATGTGGAGGGTGTAATATTATAATATTATCCTACGCATGATGTAATGATCAAAAGTCAAGGTGTGGTGAAAGTAGTGGAAATCTTTTGAGAGATGAGAACGATTAGAATAATTATGACCATGCCGCTGATAACTTATCATCAAAGGCCAAGTTGTGATGGAAGTAGTGGAAATCTTTTGAGAGATGAGAACGATTAGAATAATTATGACCATGCCACTGATAACTTATCATCAAAGGCCAAGGTGTGGTGGAAGTAGTGGAAATCATTTTAGAGATGAGAATGATTTGAAAACTTATGATCATACTAGGGACCCAAAACCGATTTTTCAAAATGGTCATGCAGATTATTTTTTTATTTATTTGGATACAACTTGCGATTCAAAGACCGAGGATACCAAATTTATGAAAATAGCTGTAATATTAAGAAAGTTACACATTTTTAAAAACTCGTTTTTTTCAGTTTCTTTTTTGGCCTCTTGTGTTTATGAAGGTCATTTAAAAAGAAACTATAAGACTCCCAGAAATGAAACTTTGTAAAAACAATCATGTGCTCAATTTTTTCAAACTTGTCAAAAAATGTTTTGAATTTATTTACTTGTGCCGAATGTTGCATTTTATCATGTTTTAAAAAGGGAGGTAAAAAAAACAAAAAAAATTTGCATTTTCAAAAGTTCGTAACAAAAAAACTATGCATGTAATATATGTCAAAATGCGTGGAATTTACAGATCTACAAAAATAAATTACTATAAATATTATTGTGTTTGAATATTTCGCTGTACATATAAAATAATATGCAATGGTTTAATAAAACTCTAAAATAAGTTAAACTTAAATGAGCTAAAATATGACATCAGTATAACAATAAAAACAAATTCTATACCATATTTCTAATAATTCTCACCTCTTCCATAATAATATTGAATAACATATATTTGTTTATAGAGACTTCTGTAAGTGTATTGCAAACTAATAATATTGATAAAAAGACATACAATCCATAGATTTACTTAGATTTTAGACATAATGAGCTACAAAGCCAATCAGCTCAATGCTATTTTTTTTTTATTTCTTATTGAATCTTTAAACTCTATAAGCTGATTTGATAAACTGAAAATCAGAACTCTCTTTGTGTACAGAAAAATGTTTAAACAAGGCTTTTTTATATCTGCAAATTGAATCACCAGTGATTTCTTTTAAATAAAGCTCAACTATTCCAAACACTTAATTTTTCACTGTCTAAAGAAAGAAAGTCAGCATACAAATATAGGATATTAACTTTAATTCCTCAGGCTACTAAATTATACCATAGAAACATCACTCACATATATTATCAATTTCATTATCTTTATGTAGCAAATTTACACTGATAAGGTTGCATGAATTAGAAACATAGCATGAAGCTTGAACTTTTTTTTTCTAAAATTCATAAATTATTAATCAAAAGAAACTCCTTCAAAGTATATTTAAAATTTAAATAAATTTAATATAAAAATATTAATACATCCCAATGCTAATGTGCTGTTATTACAATCTCAGCCATCAAGATGTGAGAAGTTTGCCTTACAGATATAGAGAAACATTAGTATTTATAATCTTGCATCAGAGCAAGTATCTCAATGACGATCAAAAATTAAAGATTCATTTTTAGTTAGCTACTTTTCATATGTTCTTCTCAATTTAAGATTTCATTTTGATTTTAACTTTCAACACATCCAGCTTAGTCACTTTTTCAGTCCACATGATCAACCTTATAGACTTTTATGTAGCTTGAATCTTTTAGATGTCAAAGTTTCAAAACTTTTTTTTCTTAAAAAAAATAGTAATGTTTTTTTTTAAATAGTTTATGCAGCTTTAATTACTTTTTGAAAGATAATGTAATAATTAGGTTCTAAGATTATTATTATTGTATTTATTATTGGAAAATTCTGTCTTGTAAAGCATGAATAATTAGTATAAATTGTTTAATGTCTTAAAAATATCAAGTTTATCTAAAACCTATTCATCTACTGACCTTAAGTACATAACAGCATTCTAATCCAATTTTTATTTTTAGATCTTTGGTGTTTTTGTGGATATTTAGTTAATTGAAGACTTCTAAAGAGGCTTAGATATATATATATATAGCCATAAAGTATGATAAAGCTCATAATGCGCTACAAAGACACTCTTTGAAACATCACAAGTACACAAAATAATAACAAAAACACATTTAACCACTCTCTTATTCTGCCTACACCCCCTTACCCGCGCTTTCTTCTTACGCTATTCCACTCTCCAACATTCACACTTTTTCAGTGCAAAGTAACAACGCAGTCACCAGACTAACACACAACAAAAAATGGTCAGTGATAGCCCAACACACAGGTGTAAACCAGGCCACCAACACAGCCCCAAAACATGGTTCAAGTTGTAGTAAGAACAATGTTGAGGGGAAAGGGGGAGGAGCCATCAGTCAAGTACCTAAGGTCAAGCCGCTAATTAGGTCACAAACACTAGGTGTGATAGATATATAGATATTTTGTTTGTGTGTGTAAGACAAATACTAAGCGTGCTCTAAAATACAGTGTGTTTTTTGGTCAACCAGGTGGTTTAGGGAGGGCGGATTTATCTACATCTATAGGTAACACAGCTCGCAAGCTACCATAGCTTTTCAGCCCCCCCCCCTTTCCCCGCCCCAATTGAAAAATATCTAGCACTGACTTTTGGGCTGTTACATACACTGAGCGTGCTAGATCGGCGGCTAGTTACGTAGGGCCGTGTATGTTTTGTTTTTAGGTCAACCAAGTAAACTGCTGTCGGTAATGCGTTACTGGGCTTAGCACTGTCAGTTTCTAAGCAGAGCTGATCAGTGATAGATTCCTTCGATGTGGAGCATGTGAAAATGACTAAAATCAGTCTGTCTTGACATGGCGTAAAAAGAAAAGTATATAAATTTAAAAAATATAGATTATAACACTTTTGAAACACCATACTTTTCACAAAATTTTAAGATTATAACACTTTTAAAACACCATACTTCTTGTATGTTCGATAGTTTCTTAATATGTTCGATAAGATAAGATAACGGTAAAACGATGTTCGATAATTTAAGCTTTTGAAAGCATCAACCTGACCCACTTTAACATCAAATATAAGTTTAACTATGAGTAGTAATAAAATAAAATAGATATGTGAAAATCCGTAAAACCGGAAGTAAAAATGGCGTCAAAACTTGAGATTCATTTTTCTTACTTTCTGTACATAGGCCCTTGATTGAAATCGATTATGATTTTAAATCCATTGAATCGTTGCCAAAATGGGTGAATATGGATACACATAAATTAAGGAACATTTCTTTTTCATGTGGACTTTAAAAAATATTTGTATTTTCTTACTTTTTTTTAACTTGAAGGTATATGTATTTTTATTTTTACTGATACTCATTTCAGGTAAGTCCCAAGAAGTTGATTTTTATCCCTGTAATAGATTATATATCTGGCCAGATTTCTGCCAAGTTTAATCACGATACATTGCTTTGATTGATTACAATGTTGAAACATAAATTTGCACTGCTCCCTATGGGATTTTGAAAACTAAACTATCCAATGAATAAAATCATGCATAGGCTAGTAGATATTATAATTATGCATGTGTCTAAATAGTTTTAAAAGAGTTTTAATGGTTTAATCTATTTTATTTATAATTTTAAAGCCAATTTGAAAAATAATTGTTTCAGACGATTTGATCCCACTTTTTAGATATTTTGTTATTTTCTGCCATCACAAAGCTGCCATTTTGTCCACACCCCTCTGACATTTCTTGTAGCTCTAGACCCAATAATTTGTTTATGTCATCAATATTTACATTCTAAACAAGTGGAGTTCATAATTTTAAATGAAATCACATTTGTGAGCTAGAAATTTACTACGAATACTAGGTCTACAATTAAATTTCTTATTTAATAAGAAGATTTATCCTCTACGAAATTCAATTCCAATTTTTTAACTTTTTGAGCGGGGGTGTGTGTCTCGCTGGCTGAGCGAGCAAGACGCTCTCATCTTACATGCTCCATGTCAACCAATGCTAGGTCAAAACGCCAGAAAAAAAAACATAACTTTCTAACTGTTCAAGTTAAAGTCATAATTTATACACCATTGGAAAGTTCTTTCAAAGTATTTTAATGATAACGAAAAATTGATTTTTCAAGATAATTTTTTTATTTCACATCCCTAAATAAAAGATGTCTACTTTTTAAGTAAAATGGATGGGGAGTTCATAGATACATAAAAATTCTGCAGGAGTTCAAGGGGCAGCCATCTTTGTTATTGTTTAGACTGTAATCTTGTATCTTGGGTTTTCTCTCCGATTTGGGTTTTTGTTTGTTTTTATTTTTGAAGCTAAATAATATGCTAGATCTAGCTATACTGGTATCATCTTTTTTTTTTTTTTTCAAAATGGCGCTGCACTGTGGCGACATGCAATTTGTGCTTTCATTATTCATTATTATTTCTTTGCTGGATGTATATTGAATGTTCTTTTGTAATCAGTTATGCAGATTAAGACTTCTGTTTTCAAGGTGGGCTCCACAATGAGTATTTACATTAAACATTTTACTAGATCTAGACTTGTTCAACTTTGGTTATTTGGTTAGAAATAAAAGAAGAAAAATGGCGAGCCAAGATGGCGGCCGTTCTAGTACTAGATCTATTCATTATAGTAAACATCAACTCCTCGGATTTCGTTCAAAGAGGAAGCCTCTTCCACCGTGTTATGCACATATAAATTGTTTCTACCCTTCCTCTATTAGTACAAGGAAAAGAGGGAAAAAAGGAGGACTACGGCAAAGACTGAGAAGAAGAGGGTTTCGCCCACCACTTCCTACCATTATTCTAGCTAACATCCGCTCAATAAGAAATAAAGTGGATGAGATATGTGCCCATATACGCTACGACCACGTATTTAGGGAAAGTTGTCTATTGGCTTTTACTGAGACATGGTTAGAGGAGGATGACAACGACAACCTGATTGCTATTGATGGTTTCTCTTGCGTGAGTTCTGACAGAACGGCTGAGTCTAAGAAGAAGAAAGGTGGGGGGCTTTGTGTGTACATCAACCTCAAATACTGTACCAACTACACGATTAAAAAGAGAATGTGCTGTCCGGATCTAGAACTACTGGCGCTCTCATTGAGACCTTTTTATTTGCCACGAGACTTTGGTGTTATTTACATAGTCCTGGTTTATGTTCCGCCTACAGCCAAAAGGGAAGTTGCAGCTGCAATCATCGCTGACGTAGTGCATGAGTTTCAGACAAGGTCACCGGACGCACCAGTAGTTATACTGGGTGATTTTAATAAATGCACCTTGAAGGTTGACCTACCCACCTTCTATCAACACATTTCATGTCCGACAAGAGAAAACAGAACTCTGGACTTATGTTATTGTAACATCAAAGGAGCATTCACATCTCGTGAAAAGCCACCACTAGGATCATCGGACCACAAAACAATACAACTGCTGCCTACTTACCGTACAAAACTTAAAGAAGGAAAAATCATTAAAAAAAACGTACAAGAATGGACGCAAGACAATATTCTCAAACTACAGGGATGTCTAGACTGCACTGACTGGAATTTGTTCAAAGAGACCACTTCAAATCTGGTAGAATGGGTCGACACAGTGACAAATTACATCAAATTCTGTGAAAACATGTGTGTCAACACTAAGAGCATCAAGATATACCCCAACAATAAACCATGGGTCACTGCAAAAATAAAACGGGAAATAATCAAAAAGAAAAGAGCATTTATCAGTGGCGATGGGCAGACAAGGAAAATTGCTCAACGAAATCTCAACGTCGTTCTTGAGGAAGGGAGGAGAAACTACCGCACCAAGCTGGAAGACTCATTTAATACAAGTGACATGAGACAGGCGTGGGGCATCATGAACAAAATGGCAGGAGCACAAGTCAAAATTAAAAATAATCTTGCTACAAGAGACGAAAAAACATTGGCCAACGAGTTAAATGATTTCTATTGTCACTTCGACACGAAAGATTTTAATTATCTAAGACTCAAAGCCCTTGAGGATGTCAATGTTAACAACTGCTTAGAATTAGCGATTACTAAAGAGCAAGTTTGTAACATTTTCAAAAACGTCAACCCAATGAAAGCTGGTGGGCCTGATGGAATAAAAGGGCAAATCTTATTTATAAGAATGTGCTGAACAACTAGCTGAACCTTTCCAAGATATTTTTTCTACTTCATTACTAAACCATGAGATACCACCTGTGTGGAAGTCATCTATAATTGTACCTGTGCCAAAGGTTTCCAAACCGAAGGAAATGAATGACTATAGACCTGTTTCACTTACTTCCATTGTGTCTAAATGTTTAGAAAAATTGGTTAAAATGTTTCTTCTGAATGATCTTTGTAATAAGTTAGACCCTTTACAATTTGCTTACCAAAAGGGTAAAGGTGTAGACGATGCCATCCTAAATATTTTAAACTGTGTCTACAAACATCTGGACTTACCGAACACTTTTGTAAGATTGTTCTTTGTTGATTTCTGTTATGACATGATTAGGAATTAGTTATTTGTTTCGGGAATAAGGGGAAAGTTTTAATTAGCGACAAGTGACATGACAGATCTTTAAAAAATAAGAACGCTCTAAGTGACGAAAAAGGAAGACGCTTCTTGTAGAGTAGTAGACTTGAGTACGACATAACTGACATCGGACGATTCCCTTCTTGAGTATTAAACATATTTGTAGAACAACATATCAGCGTCGACTACATATTTGATTGTTTCGGCCTTTCGCCGGTGTTACTGAAGTAGTTGAGTTCAGCGTTACTTCCAGTCAGATCTACACTAGACAGATTGCCAAGAATCAACACCGCGCGGAAGCTTTAACATTTCTCATCAGCTTTTAACACTATACAACTTCATTTACTCATTGAAAAGATGAAAGCGTTGCAAATTAGTCCATACATAATACTATGGGGGGTAATGAATTTTTGACCCAGAGAGCTCAGAGGGTTAGGGTAAACAATGTTATATCTAATGAACGCATAGTTAACACAGGGGCGCCCCAGGGGGCTGTGACATTGCCATTGTGGTTCATTTTGTACACCAATGATTTTCGATTCGATAGTTCTTGTTGCTCCTTCACAAAATTCGCTGATGATGTGGCTCTTCTTGCCCTGCTCTCAGAGAGCTCAGACGTAAATGAGTATTTCAAAGAATTAGAACACATTGAGGAATACTGTAAAGATAATTTTTTATTATTAAATGTAAAAAAAAACAAAGAAATGATAATCGATTTTCGCAGGGACAAGAAGGAAAATGATATTGTTTCTGTAGCTGGAGAGACTATTGAAATTGTGCAAACCTTTAAATACCTTGGTACTATCCTAGACAATAAACTAAATTTTACTGCAAATACTGATTATATCAGCAAAAAAGGGCAGCAAAGATTACGACTACTAAGAAAACTGTCCTCGTTTAATGTTAGCGAAAAGGCCTTGGCTATGTTTTATCACGCTCACATCTGCAATATTTTCAGTTTCAATATCACTGCCTGGTATGGAATCTGAGCATTAAAAATAGGAATAAACTTAATAGAATCCTCAATGCTGCTGGCAAAATCATTGGCAAAAAACAAACCCCATTTGGGCAGTTGTTTGAGACAAACATCTATAAAAAAGCTAACAAGATCCTCGAAATAAAGAATCACCCTTTGTGTCAGGATTTTGTGATTTTACCATCACAAAAGAGATACAAGACACCGATAGCAAAGACAAACAGACACAAACACTCTTTTGTTCCCCTGGCAATCAAATCATTAAATAAGAACAATCTGGTATAAACTTTGTCACATGTAAATTATGAGTGAGTCTGGTGTGAATGTACACTTTGGTTTCTTATAGTTATAATGTTTTTTGTTTGGTGTAATGCACAAATTGTAAGACAAATTTCCTTACGGATAATAAAGATTATTATTATTATTATTATTATCTAGTCCTAATAAGTCTATTAATTAGACTCACAATCTAACTGCTAGAACTAGACTAATTACTATATTAATATGACAAGGTTCTTAAAGGCAATAAAGGTCAATTAATCTTTGGTAATTAACTGTGCTGATATTTATTGTAGGCCTAGTAAGCCCTAGTTAAATTTAGATTCTCTATATCAGAATAATTCAAAATAGATATAGACCAGTGGTCTTCAACCTTTTTTGGCCTGCCGCCCCCTTTTCGAATTTTTTCTTTAAAAAAATCCGCCAGTGCCCCCCTCAAAGAAAAACAGTTATAAAGAATCGTGAGAAGGCAAATTTGAACAAAATATCATCTATCTATTAATTTTTATGCTGTCAATAACACTTATCCCGCTTGAGAGACGACTGCATGCCAAAGGCGATTGTTGTGAACTCCTTGGCCTATGACTGACGAGCTTTGAAGTGCCCCTCTCCCCCGTGAGCGCTATAAAGATTTATTCAGGCGCCATTTCGCTCTCACTGGCATAGAGGAAAGTACCTGGCAGCATTCTGAGAGAAACAGTTCGAGAGTTCTTACAAAAACTGCGGGACAAACATTTGATACTCAAAGAAAAGCCAGCATACAGCGGATTTGTCTGCATAAAATTCGGGAAAATATGTAGGTCGCAGTTGGGTTTGCGTAGTTATGTGAAACACTGGGCTCAGACGAAATCTTCAGAATTAAAGGCAAAAAACAGCCAATATTATCATTATGCAAAAATTATGCCAAATAATTTGCAGTGATTACACACAAAAATTAATTGTAAAGACTATCTTTCAAATCCTAAGAATAGTCTCCGTTTGAAGTTTTGAATATTAGGGCCTACTGTTTTTAGGTTTAATTGTAAATTTAGTTTTAATTTTTAATATAAATATTATTATTGCTGAATTCACTACAAAATGAAATTAAGCTAATGGTAACCTTGTGCCTCCTGTAGTCTGACAATATTCGAAATTTCAAGCTTTAAATTAGCCAAGGCAAGGCGAAGGTCTCCTCTCTTTGCTACATCCAGTCTATTTCTTTGCTTATTCATTAACTTTGTTACGCACTAAATCTAGGTTAACCATGTATGCTGATGGAATAGCTAAAACATAATTCCATTTTCGACCAAAGTTTGGAATTTTACTGAAACATTTAAATGCAGCCACATCTCTGTTGTGCCTATAGGGGCATAGCTAGGAACTTCCATCGTTTGGGGGCCAGGGGGCTTGACATCTTTGGAGGCTGATGCATTTTGCATAATATTTAATTTAATTAATTAAAAAAGCAATAATTTGCCCCCCCCCCCCTTTAAATGGGGGCCCGGGGGATTTTCAAATTTCCCCCCTCCCCCACCCTAGCTACGCCACTGTGTGCCTCCTATGTTTACATTCTTTTTTACTGAAGACGTGATTTTGTAAATTTATTTTTTCATGCAACTCAATTTGAACGTCAGTAACAGATGTTTAATAATTGTCATTTATATATTTTTTTTTTAATTTTAGAAGCGAATCTTAATTTCTTCTTAGAGCATTGTTATGTGAATTGCATAGATATCGGTGTCCTAGGGCAGTAATTCATTTGTCAACAAACAAGTTATGTTAGATTGTAAAACTCTTTAAAATAAATTTAATATCTCGATAAAAGAGAAAATGATATTATCCATAAAAGTCAATCTCTTTCCTAGCAGTCGGAGGTTGGTTTCATTCATTTGTGTTAGATGCCTACCATGTAGAACAATTTTTTTTAGCCTGCTTTAAGTCATCGCCAATCGTTGAATCTTCCAGTTTCTCAAAAAAAAAAAAAATTATTATTAAAGAGCTTAAAAAACGAGCCATAACCATTAACAAACCCCTTTCGAAATCCAGCGAACTTCAGTTTACAACAAGAGTCTAACACCTTTTTCATCAAAACTGTTGAAAGACGCGCTTATTTTCGGCATGGGTTTGTATTTTATTTACAGTTTTATAATTAGATTCAAATAGAAATGAAATTGCGGGCTAAACTTTTCTTGTGTATCATAACTCACAATGTGAATAGATTTGTTCTTTATTCTATATTACCTATGAAATCATTGTAGCGTCCAACCACTGATGGTTTCCTATATGTCCCCATAAGCTACATAACAAGACAATTTTGAAATAATATTTCATCTCTAACAGAAAAAAAGTCTTTTTGTGTTACAATGTTTTAAAATAAATTTAGTTTTAATCAATTTTTCAACAATATCATACAAATTTTTAAAAAGCTATGCATTTTTCTAAGAAGCCACTAAAACATATCCTGCTTTGCTGTTTTTTGTTTTTAATATTGTTTTAATTGTAGATTTTTATAATTGAATATGAATATTCTTAAATTATTTTTGGATATCACTATATGTTCGTGAAGCCGACTTGGTTTCATAACCTCATCTGAAAATGCCATCAAAGTAGAACTTACTATTTTTCTAGTGGCAATTACCTAAATCTCAAGGAAATATTACATGAATTACCAATGAGTTTTCGTAAAATTTTATCAATGTTTTTTGTTTTTAAAAAGTTCAATTATTCTATTAAATGTTACCTGTAATGTTTTTTGCAATTAACATTTACATATTAATATATTAACATATGTAGATAAAATAAACTATAATCTAAAAGGCCTAGTTTGTTTATCAAATCTTAAACGTTTATATGCGCGAGATCCATGGACAATAAATACTCTCCAATCATAGCAAAACAGTAAGAATTTTAAAAATAGAAAATTTTTATGGGATTCCCAAACTCAATTTCTAACGCTGTTCCTATTCTTAAATTAGAAGCAAGTTAACTATAATTTGTCTATATTTAGTTTAATGTTGAAGAATTTTAAAATTTGTTTTGTTTCAGAGCACCTTTAGTTTCTTCTTTCCGCCTTTATGCCCAGCGCCCCCTTACCGCCCTATTTTGTGCCCAGCGCCCCCCTACCGCTCCTTTGGCTCTCAGCGCCCCCCAAAATCTCGAAAACGCCCCCTAGGGGGGGATATCGTCTCCGTTGAAGACCACTGATATAGACAATATTTAGATTTTAACAATTAAAAAGAAGACAGAACCACAAGAAACGTATTGTATTGATGACACCAAGTCAAAATTAAAAGAAAAAATAGCATTGCTTTGAAAACACAGAAGTAATGTTAATTCTTAGTTTTTTTTAAAACACTATCTTGGGATTTCTTTGGAACATAAGCAATAACAAAATAGTACAAAGATGGCTGCCCCTTGAACACCTGCAGAATTAGTACCCTAATTTTTTTTTAGGAGATACACAAATTCAAACATAAAAAATGTTGGCGACTGAGCTTAGCTTGTTCGATAAACGTAAGTTACTCTAGACTCTATCTAAACTAGAATTAACTAGATCTAGATCTATTTAAAAGAGAAAAAAAAGATTTGATTTCTTGAAATTCTCATAGTAATTCTAAATCTAAAGTCTAAAGTAAAAAAAAAAAAATTAAAAATAAAAATTCTTGAATCAAACCTCATATGTCTGCTGGCACCATGAGATTTGCAAAACCTGAATGTGATTCTCTGTAGTTGGCATACGTAACGACCGACACCATTTTGAAGAACATTCTTTAAAAAATCTTGAGGAATCAGATTCTTGGTCATTTTGTTTTTATCTCAACAATACCGGTCATAACACAAACTGCCCTTCAAATGGAAGAAGAGCTCAGTTCTGTGTAAATTTGTGTTGTTTATTTTTCGATTATGATGCACTTACGATTTTTATACTGCTAAGACTAGAAAGCAATGCTTTACTGTTTTGCTTCTTCTTTACATTTATTTGTTGATATTCGATAGATGAAAGAAAGAAATGAACAATGAAAATAATCCAAATTATCTAAATCTAGATCTAGAGCTACGTTTAAAATACCTGGAAAGTAAAGTAAATTAATTTTATTTTCTAATCTTTCATTAATTTGATTTTATCAACACTAATCATCTAGAAATAATAGATTATAATAATAATTTATATAATTAGATTAATAATTTAATGATTAACTAGAAGTAGAAGGCAATGTAAAGTAAAACTATGTTAGTTACTTAAGTCAAGTCAAGTTAAGACTAAGACTGTTAATACTCAGTCATAATACTAATACTGTTAGTTACAGTTAGTATGATAGTATAATAATAGTGAAATAGGCAGTATAGTCACTATAGTATTGTTACGATCTTCTCAATCACTGCCCAACAACACAACACATCTAAAACATCAACTTGACAACAAGAGCTTCAGTAAACAATGTGGCAGTTTATCTACAATTAGATCTACATCAACAACAGCCAATAAACACAATTGGCTACAGTAACTTCAAATGCTTTGCTACACAACAGAACTGCCTAACTAATCACTACAAGTCTCTCTAGCTCGTACAGCTACATTTTCGAGGACACTTCGTAGCACACAGTCCTTACTGCTTGCTGTCCTGGACTCTACTGACTTCTTTCTAACACGCTCTGTCTCTGGTCAGTGAAGGCTCTCATCACATGACCACAGCACGGCCATATTTGCGTGTATTAGCAGTACTGTCCCTTGTTCAACAGCTGTTGACCTGTGTGAATCGCTTTAGTCTCGTGTGTCAGTAAGTCACACACACATTAACCCTTTCAGTCCGCCACTAGGGTTATAACGGTATAGTTATAGTATAGACAGTATAGTGGTCAAGAGGCTAAGTGCGCTTGAACTTAGCTTGGCTTGGCTACCTATGAAGGGGGCTTGAGGTTCGACACCCGACAGTTGTGTTTACTGAGCACCTAAAGCCTAAAGGCAGCATGGAAAAACCTTCTCCTAGATACCCTCCTCCCCCCCACTGGTCCACAACTGAGATTGGACCAAAGTGCTCTGAGCATGCTATAAACATGAAAGTAGCGCTATATAAAAGCCATAATTGTAATAGTTATAATAGTATACTAATAATAATTCTAAGCCTATTTATTAGGAGGTCCTAGACTTAGCCTAGACTCTAAGTCTAAGACTCCATTTGAGTGAAGGCTTTTTTTTTCACTTGAGTCTGAGAGGTTCTTACAAAAGCCCTGGACAGATATACTGCTATTTTGCATAGTGCATGTTTCTCTCACCATACAAATACAGGTCAAGAAATAGTGGTAATAGTGAATCTGTAGTTTCGCAGACCTGTCAAGTTGAAGATCAGCAAGTCTGGGGCAGTCTGAAAGAATATAAGACATGGTTTCTTCTTCTCCCTGCAGGGGGCACAGTGAGTCGAAATTTGGCCTTAGCCATGCAAAATATTTTTTGAAGTAACGTCTGTATTATATAAGATATGAGCCAATGGAATAATGGCATGTCCTTCATTGTGCTATAATTGCTTGTTCAGGCCTGGTCAGCCTCCATCATGGGGCAGTGCTCCCAGACTCATAGGGACTTTTGAAACAACCATTTTTCCATTTCTTTTTTTTTTTTATTGTTGCCAGAGCATGATGTAAACTCACAGCCTTGATTTTACTTTGAAAATTGTGTTCTAAATGTTCATTGAATTAGATCCAATACAGTATAATCAAAAATCTTTGTATTTAAAAATAATAGGCTAGTACATAAGACTAAGTATTGTTTCTTGCTACTCATTTTTGATCATTTAATTATTTCTCAGATTTCCATTCAAAATGTAATTCAAAGTGAGCTTCAGCAACTTAAAAAGTCATCAGTGAGTTAAAACTTTTATACATAATACTAAAGATCATTGATCAATCTTAGATTTCTTTTTAAATTTTGCTAAGAAAAAAAAAAGTCAAAGTTTCCGGTAGTCTTGTATGCAATAAGCTAAATACCAAAGTACATTAAAAAAAAAAAATTTTGAAAGGTATTTGTCATTTTGGAGGTGCAATGGCTGAGTGGTAAAGCACATGGCTTCCAAACCAGGGGTCTCAGGTTTTGAATCGTGGTGAAGACAAATTTGTTTAATTTCAGGATCTTTGGGCGCCTCTCAGTCCCCAGCTCTAATGGGTACCTGACATTAGTAGGGGAAAAGTATTTTTCTGTATCTAGCTTTTTAAGCACCCTACATTATAATTCGATTATTTTTAATGATTGTATGCATACAGATGAATGGATTTTTATAGAGTTATTTAATGTCAAATTTTCCCAATTTTTCTCCTTTAGAAAGTTTATCACAAGCAACGCAACAGTGATATTTTTTTTCTTTCAACGGTAGATCAAGAGCTTTCCGTATCACAAGGTAAGAAACTTTGCATTAGCTCTGAAATAAATAACAAACAAATAGAAGGATGTCAATAAAAGACTTGATTATTTATTCTAGTAGATTTAAAGAAACTGACGACAGAGTTGGAAGAGCTGAAACATGGATTGAATAGGAATTGAAATGAAAAATGAACACATATGCCTATATGTTTATACATTTAATGTTAATTGTTTTTGTAATAAATAATTTTTAAAATAAAAATCAGAGAAATAGAAAACATATATGAATATTCTTTTACTTTTTCTTTTCTAGAATGTTTCAATATGCAATAGTATTGCTTTACCATTGAGTCTGAAGAATAAGGTTGTGTACAGTATTTCATGTGACTAAGCAGGCCAGGCCAAGTTGCAAGCTGCATATTTTTTCATATGATGCAAAGCTATGTCATTGGCTTTTCTTTGGGTTAAAAAATTTGTGAGAATTCTCCAGCTGTCTTCTTTAGAAATCAGTAGCTGCTAGCTGTTGACATCAATCTTTTTAGACATACTTATAGGTGGACAGCATAACAAAGGTGCCCCCAGAAATGCTAAAAAGAACTTCTGCATTAGTTTGCTTTCACTGTCATAGAAGCAATTAGCTGCACTAATCTATTATAAAACCTATGTTTTGTAATACAATTTGCTGAGTTTATGTCAATGTTTACACATCTAAAGATTATAAATATGATTTCAGAATATCAATATCTGTGCTAATTTTGTACAACAAATGTAATAATGGAACAATTGTTTGAATTGTAAATGTGTATCTTCTCTTCCTATAGCAAATAAGGAGGGAAATAATATTATTTAAATCTTTCATCTTTATTTTTGGGCATAATTAACTTAAAAGTTATTTTAGGGAATGACTGCATGTGGCCTGTATTTAGGTACTTTTATATGGCTTAAACTTAAATGCTTCCATATGCTGGAATATGAAAGCTCAGGTCTGCTAATGGTCAGATTGAAATCCTTGCCAGCATTTTATCACTTAACTGTGGACTCTAGCCATCTGTGCAATGAGGAAAGTAGCACATTTCTCAACTGCTTAGCACTGCTGAACAGGGCATTGGTTATGCTGGCTTAACTCTTTCAAACCATGAATGTATTGCAATGCTGCTTTAGTCACAGAGAGATGTTTTTCTTAGGACAAGGTGACCAGAAGAAAACACTAGTGGGATGCGAATCACTACAATTATGAAAGTGACTTATGACGGAGGAGGAATGATCCTTGGTTTTAATGCAAATCATGGCATTGTGGATAAGTGTGTATATAATGTTAACACATTCTAAGACTTAAGATCAATAACAATAAAATAAACCCAACATAGAGCATCTAATATTCCCACTTTATTCAACAACTTATTCTAAACACCATAATTCTATATCTGACAAAACAACGTTTGAATAAGAAAATATTAAAATTTCTAGTTGTTACTTAAGATGCTACACTAGCACATTATTAAAGAAAGTATCAATATAATGTTAATGATTTAAAATCCTTTAGCAATTTGAGTCTTACTAAGGGGATCCATTATTGGACAAAGTCTGGTCATGGAATTTAAAAAGATGGGACTATCAACTGTAAATAAAACAACACCCTATAATGTTGGTTTCATATACCACATTGTTCAAAGGTTCTCTTGTGGAGTTTGCTTTGATATGACTTGGACACAGAAGTATGAAAACCTACTTCAAAAAGTTGAACACATCTGTACATTTCATTTAGAAAATTGCAACAAATAAATAATGAATATTACTAGATCTACACCCATTTTCATCAAAATATAGATTCTAAACAATATTCTAACATATATGATGAAAACATTGTTTCAACAAAACTTGCCATGCTAATGAAAGAACTACCAGAACATTGAAATTTAAATAGTAATCTAAACCAGTACATCTAAATAACCAAATAATACAATTTTGAAAATAATACTTATTAACAGTAAACAAAATCATATTCTTGGAATGGCTTTTTATTTCTTCTAACATTCAAACTTTTTATCAGAAAGGTATAATTTCCATATTAAATGCAAGCAAAATAAGTTTTAAAATATTTTTTTCAAACATCCAAGTTAATTGATAAAAATATGTTTTTAATACATCAATTAAGAAACTATTAAAATGAAAATTGGAATGGAATTCATTAAACAAAATATGTTTATAAAAAAAACTATTCTGAGATTTTCATTTCAAACATAGAAAATATTTTCCTTTCAATAATATCAATATTTAAATAACAGCAATATGTATAAGAAAAAAAAAATGTGGCTGATTTGTTCTCTTCTCTTTATTCTGAATTATTTTCTGACTTAATGATGTCTGGCATGATGTATGAGATGTCATCCCAAGGATGGCGATATAGACCTTGCTTTAAACGTTTCTGGTCTAAATAGTGACCTGATGACAGAATAAACAAATGAATTAATGACGTTTTTTAAAAAAATACATCGGTGAAAAAATCTTTGTATTCTGATAAGTTTTTTTTTCTAATCTATTAGTTATTTTGTTTTCACCTACTCACAGAATTTACTTTTCTATCAAAAATTTTCTTTGCTTTAATTAAGACAGATATCTACACTCAACAGTGAGAACTAAACATTTTGATTTCCTTACAAAATAATGAGTTCTTAATTATACTTCTTATGACTCTGTAGATTGGTTTAATAAAAGAAGTTTGTGCCAGCAAATAGAGCTACTAATACTAATATAAGGTAATTTTTACAGCGCAGTGTTCAACAGTATGTTAGTTCCATGTGCTATAAGGATATCACATAAAAATAAACAAAGAGTTGAAGAGGTAACCATATCCTAATTTATGTTTCATCTGGGAGTAACATCGACATTAAGATTGGTTGGACTAGATCTACATGTTCATTTATGAAAGTGTTTGTTTTTTTTTTAGTTGAACCAGGAGGATATATCCAAACTAAAACAATGTATCTGTAAAAAATTGAACTCTCACCAATAAATCCCATACTGCGTCCAAGAACAAACATAGCATTGAGAGCACCAATATCAACAAACTCTTGAGCCTCTTCCCTACAATCAAATATGTCATTTTTCAAGTCAATATCTACACATGAACTGTTCAATAACAGCTTTTGAGGTAACATTATTGAATCAACTAAGTTACAATAATGCCATACCTTGTAAAACAACCACTGTTTCTGAGCAAGTCAACAAAAGCAACTCCAATGAAACCGTCAACATTTAAAATCAAGTTTGGTTTCTGTAAAAAAAAAAATATTAAAGTTATTATTCATGCTATTAATACATTTCATTAGGCCAACTTAAAGCTACTATATTCTAAAATCATCAGTTACTTTTGATGTTGTGATCTTTTCAACTTCAAGAGCATAGTCCAATAAAGGTGTTGCAGGGAAATGTTTTTTGACATAATCTTTCAGGATTACCACTCTCATATCAGGGTTATTCAACTGAAACAAAAAGAAGTTTTATGATCATACCCTTCAAGTGAATATAAATTCCTAAACTTAACTGTGCTACTAAAATGAGTGGCTTATTCATATCAATAAAAAATGATAAGTTATATAGCATACAGATTTCACTCTGTGTCCAATGCCCATAATTAAAGCGCCTTTTTTCCTCATGTCATTTACAAAGTCCATGGGAATAAGTCCACTGTCCAGAGCTGTACTAAACTGTTTGGCTGCTTGATCTAATGCACCACCAAATCTGTCACCCTAGAATCAAAACAAGTTACATTTAAAACTAAAGTAATCACAAAACTAGACCTTGATATACTATACAATACTATAAAATGAAACAAACAAAAAAACATACAATGGTCAGGAGGCCAGATGTTAGAGAGGAGATGAGATCTTTGCCAGCTCGGGCACATACAATAGTGTTGTGAGCACCAGAAACTGCTGGACCATGATCAGCTGTCACCATCAAACACATTTCTATAAATTTTGTTGCATATTTTGGAAGCCTAAAAAGCAAAGATTTCATGAAATGAATAGAAAATTTCATAACAAATTTGTTCTCATTCATAAAAAAATTAATTTGTGTATCTTTTATTTCTCTATGTAATAGTATCCAAGTAAAGTGGTGTTGCTAGTACCTTCTTTGAAACCACAACAGACTGAGTACTCCACCTATTCCCATATCTTCTTTAAAGATGTCAGTGATTGGAATGCCTGCATACAACAACTCTTGACCCCTCTCATCACAAATACTTGTCATAAATGAGGCTGGCTTTCTTATAAGGCCTAACTCCTGTGGGTAGTAGATAGGAATGAAAAC
Organism: Biomphalaria glabrata; assembly: GCF_947242115.1. NCBI lineage: Eukaryota > Metazoa > Mollusca > Gastropoda > Planorbidae > Biomphalaria > Biomphalaria glabrata. Next base: position 39,770,488 of record NC_074711.1, read on the forward strand.
ATTTTTTTTTAGAGAAGCATATTTTTAGCATTGCCTCAGGTGATTTGAAATCACTTAGGGCAAGTAAACTGGATAGAAACATTGCCTGGCAATAAAAAACAGTAAATAAGGAAGTTCACATTCTCTAAGTAACAATTCCTGTGGGATAGTAGCTGTCAGAAGCCTTACAATTTTTTTTATGCTCTGAACTGTAATACTTTTTAGCAGAGTGTTAATAAATTTTAATTTTAAAAATTGTGACCTACCCTTGCCCAGTTGAAGTCCATTGGAACAGTGGGTGGTGCTGTTTCTGGTTTGGGAATAATGGTACCATCATTCACAAGTTTTGTAAAGACCTCACTGATCAAAATAACATCAAAAATAAACTTACAAATAGAACATTTTGCAATGCATGCAAGAGTTAAGATTCCTTACCAACTTTCTAAATTAGGATGTTGAAATTTGAGACAATTAAATATTAAAATCTTTAATTAAAATTTAAAGAAATATTGGGAAAGATTAAACACAAGAGATGAAAAGAAGACTAAAATGGCTCATTTGATTTTCACCAGAAATACTTTTAAAAATCTAAATATAGATGTTAATCCTTACAAACAAAATCAAAAAGTATTTTAATTTACTTTATAGTACTTCCTAATTCGTCAAAGCTTTTTGGGACAATAGCTCCAACTGCTCTCAAGGCTTCATTCTTAGCACTAGCTGTCTCTGCGTCTGCATTAGCACAAGCACCAGCATGACCAAATTGAACCTTAGAGAATAAATTGAAATTTATAAATCTTTATACTAAAAAAAAAAGAATAGAAAGTTTTACTAAAGCTTTTTTTTACTTAGGAAGGTTACCTCTGAAGTAAACATTTTAGCACAGGTTCCAATACACCAGGCAACAACTGGCTTATCAACAACACCTCTTTTGATAGCATCCACTAACTGATATTCTTCCACGCCACCAACCTTATCAATAAAGAAAAAAATATTTAATACTAGGTCCAACTGCAAGCATCAGTAAATAGGTAAAAATAAAGTTTAAGTGTTGTTAGCAAATATTAATGATTACAACTAAGGGGTATAAGCTCGGTGATATATACTATACTACTCTTTTTACCTCCCCTAATAAAACAATCATTTTGACTTCTGGATTAGCTTGATATCTTAAAATGTGATCCATAAATGTAGAGCCTGGATATCTGAAATTTATGTAAACAAAATTTTAGTAGATTTAAAAAATAAACATTGAATACAATCTACTAAAATAGTCAATATTTAGATTTTCATGCAAAGAAATTAAAATACCAGTGTCTTAACCAATTGAAATGTTATTCAAATAAAAAAAAAGTACATTTACCTATCTCCGCCAATGGCTATACCTTCTTCTACACCATCTGCGTTGAGAGCTATAATATTATTGAGTTCATTTGACATTCCTCCTGATCTTGAAACATAGGCAACACTAGATGAAAAAAAGAAAAGACAAAAATTATGTTTAGAAACGAAACAAAAAGATGAAAATAGCTAGTAATAATACATACAAGTGTTATCAATTTGACAAACTAAGCTACGTGGATAAAGTCTGTTATGGTTTGGAGGATAACACATTTTTAAAGTGTTATCAATTTGACAAACTAAGCTACTTGGACAAAGTCTGTTATGGTTTGGAGGAAAATACATTTTTAAAGCGTTATCAATTTGACAAACTAAGCTACTTAGATAAAGTCTATTATGGTTTGGAGGATAATACATTTTTAAAGTGTTATCAATTTGACAAACTAAGCTACTTGGACAATGTCTATTATGGTTTGGGGAGACTTCCTGTAAAATCCTGCAGGATTTCTCACAGCAGTCATTCTGGATTTGGGTCACACCCTATAGCAGGGTGTTCACTAACCTTCCTGGTCTGTACAACTTTGATGCCAAAATGTTATCCAACATTCCACCTGTATTTCCAATTTTAAAACAACCAGGTTTCACACCACCAACCTAGAATAGATTACAGATAAAAATTAATTTAATTTTGATAACAAAGTTAACATCTTATTCCTTAGAATAATTTTTAATGATATTAATAAGATTTTGATTTGTTTCTTACAGTGGCAGGGCCTATGATTACTACTTTCTTTTCATTGGCAATCTTGATAAGTTGTCTGGTGAGATTTTCAGGAATTCCTTCAGCGATGATTGATATAGATCGAATCTAAAGTGGGAAAACACATATTCAAAATTTATGAAGAATAATACAGTATACAAGTGTATAGTTTATTAGCTTTATTGCTTTGTTGGTTTTACTTGACCATATATAGATAACATATTAAATAAAGATTAAAATCTAGCTCCAGCCATTTACCTGTGGGTAATTTAAAATTTCAACAGTGCTATCATAAGCAGATCTCAAGGAAGCAAAATTGACTACTGTATCTGCAGTCGGATGCTTTTTCATACAGTCACTGGTGTTTTTGTATACTAGAAAAAGAAAAAAAAATACATTTCATTAATACTTTATAAAAGTAATTTCAAAAAATTTAATAAAACTATCAAATAACGAGATGTAATAAATCAAAAAATTTACCTGGAATAAGTATTTCCTTGTGTCCCCAGTAAAACTTTTGTTTGTGATCACCACTACAAAAAAATAAATAGTTAACTAACAGCAAATACTCTTCATACATCTATAACACATAGCATTTATTTTTAAAGTAGTATTACATTTCTTTGAACCTACGTGAATGGATAGATCATGGCTACTACAGATGGTTTGGTCCGTGAGCAAACATAGTCAAAATCCAGCATTCCTTGTACAGCACGCTGCTGCATGCCCCATACAATACACTCTGTGTCCTTTTTAAACAGATTGTAATCTACACTGGAATTGCCATTAACTTGTGCTGAGCTTGTCTTAATTGGGGTAGTCTTGCAGGCTGAAAGTAATTCTTGCGACCCACGCCTACTACTGGAGGGAGATGGCTGAAACAAGGAGAGAAATATTAAGTCCATTTTTTCCAGCTGTTGAAGATTTTAGTACATTAGATACTGCTTAAGGTTGATCACTTTTTTTCTCAAAGATGTGAAAATGGTCCACAAAAAGAAGCAATTTGGTAAAGCTAATATCTCATAAGTTTAATTGATGTAATTGCTAAGTGAAGTCTTTTTTAGGTTTGATTCAACTTATGATAATTTTTTTTTTGGTGTTACCGTTACAGTTATTTTCCTAAAGTTTTTATTTCATTTTTTTAATTGTATTTGTTTTTTCTGTCATTAAGTTTGTCATAATCACATCTTGCAAAAGATCTAACAATTTTTTATAAAAGATTTATTTATATATTTTAAATTAAAATGGATATTCTTTTTATTAAAACTAATTTAAAATTGATTACATAGTAAATGAGAGTTCATCTACTAGATTGCAGCTGGTATAAAATATTGGAATCCCAAAACCGTACAAGCTTGAAACTGAATTTAATTACCTTAATAAGTTGATGAATAACAATATTCACCTCCCTTATAATTATTTTATAACTACCAATTCTTTGTTTCTATTTTAGTCTGTTTGTTTTTTACTGGTGACCTAGGACACTGATATTGCATGACATTTAACTTAAGATTTGCTTTAACCAATTTCAAGATCAATGAATTTTTGGACACTAATTCATTCCCACATATCACTTTTTAGTGGATTTCATAACACATTTCTTTTTCTAAATTAACAATTTTGTATTTTGAAATACAAATGTTTACATTTAAAAAAAAAAACTTAATTAGTGAAAAAGAACAGCTGTAACTTGCAGGTTTTAAACTACTAAACTACTCTTGCATAAAGAAAGGAAGAGACTACAATCTAAATCTCACATGCATATTGTTTAGACCTCATTATGAATAGTGCTAACAGCCAACACATATGTGATGTTAATAACTAATAAAGTAAAGACAATAATAATTCATATAAAATCAACTTAAAAGAATTCTCGAGCAATAAGCAAGATTTCAAAATATTTTATAGTGTTTGTGTTTACTTGCATCCATTTCTAGTGAAAAAAGAACATAAAAATGACATTGTGGATTTTTTTTTTTATTATATTAAGTTTGGTTATAAGGAATAACTTAAATTCAGTCAAAGTCCAAAGAGAATGAATTTTATACAAAAGCAAGAGATCTACAAGCTAATTGGTCAAGTATTAAAAAAAAAAAGCAGCAGCAATGTCTTAAAAAAAAAAAAAAAAAGCCAGAACAAAAGTTGGTGGACTGCAATTTTGTTTGCTTCATGAAATTTTCTATATCTACTTCAAATGAACAGTGCTGTTTTTTTATGCTGAATGATGTCAAAATGTATTTATTTACCCAACAATTTAATAGCTGAGGAAAAAAATTTGTTAAACCAAAGTTTGTCAACTTTGTGTCTGAATGATTTCATACACTATCAGTGAGCTTATGTTTGATTTATTATTTCCTTAAAGAGTAACATAGCTTATACATAAAACTAGTTCCAGCATTGTGACAACAACAAAAAGTAATCAACCATACATTGTGTGCCTCTTTGTCTCAATGACAGAAGAAAGTAATAACTGCACAAGCAATTATCTACTACCACTAAGGGACCATTTTTTTTATTAGAGTATACAAGTATTGGCTACCAAAACAAACAACTATTACTGACAATTACATGCTGTTAATTATTACAAAATGTGTTAGTCCAACTCACAAGACAACATAAATCTCTCAAAGAGAATAAGAAGTGTATATCATATAATTTTACTTTGAATCTACTACAGTTGTCTTATAAAAATTTAATTGAAACTTTAAATACAACCAAGAAACCAAACACTAGAAGCTCCATTAAATGTTACTAGCCAATATAAAAAGAAAAAATGATGACAGTAATAACTCAGTTAAAAACAACAAAAAAAAAAAGGTCTAATTTTACCTGTGGTCCCTGAAGTTGATTAAAAAAAAAAGGAGATAAAATATATACATATATATATATATCAAAGCAGCTAACTCACATATAAACTCAAAATCAATTACTTTTATCATGCCCTTTTATCTTTTTTTTTTCTAGCACATCTTATATATTGTTATAGTGTTACTATACTTTTGCTAAACACATTTTTTTTACCTGATTGGCAGAAGCTGGTAACAGAAAATTGGCTGTAGTTGGCAAAGCTTTAGGTGTGGTGGGAATATCCCTTTTTCCAAGAGCCATGCTGACAATGGCAGTCATGTGTGTTTCAGGACCAAAAACATGAATAGGAAGACCAAGCCTGTTGCCTAAACCAACAAAGAATGCAATTTAAAAACTTTACTTTTCACTTTAACTTTCAATGGTTATTAAAGTAATATATAATCTTTCTATGAACATTCTATTAACAAGCTGAAAAGATAACAAACCCAATTCCCTCATGATTCTGAGTCCTTCTTGATAGTTTGGTCCTGCTCGTCTAACATAGATAGAAACATTTCCTTCTGCAAGCTTTTGTTGAAATTCTTCCAGTGCTCTGACAATGCCCTTAACAGATTATTAAACATAATATTGTTATAGATTTAAAATTGAAATAAAAATATTCATGTGCATGTAGATCTATTGACACAAGAAAAATATATTAATTGAAACAAATTTGTATTAATTATGCAATAGATATTTTCCAATGAAATAAAATATCTACAGCTCTTATAATCAAAATGGGGAAGCCTAGAATATTCTAAGATTGTCTTAACCTTTTGAACCCGCCAGCCCGATTTATCGGTCTGCGGTCTGCACGTAAAAACTCCACGCCCCGCCAGCCCGACCTCGTGCACCTTACCTTAAATCTAATGTCTGTAATTAAAAATCCAAAGAAAAAAACATGTCACGTAGGACTATTCAACTTATGGTAAATGACAATAATCTCGAACCCATGAGTTTTGTGTTTTCAAATAGTAAATTGAATTACAAAATGAAAAAACACTTTATTGATTTAGGTACTCTAGTCCAAATCCGAATAAATAAATTTTGCATGAAGCAGGAAACTATATCCTCAATGATTCTAAGAAATGAACTAGATCTAGAAAATAATTACAATGATACTAATGATAGGGAAATGGAGATTGACTCAACGATCATCTAGATCTAGACAAAATTGGTACAGTTACAGTAAATAAAAAAACTAGATCTACACCTATACCAGCACCAGATTCATCAAAGGAATGAGGGGTCTACATGCTGATAAGATTGGCATACCAAGAAAATATATAGGAGATAAAGATTCTAATAAATTTCTCTCAAAATAAAATAGTTCATTTAAAAGTTTTAATACCATCGGCGGTACCATTAGTTTATTTTTAATCATGCTTGTGTAAAGCATAATTTTTCCCATGAGCCTAGGAAAGTAAGGGCAGGGCACTGCGAGGGTCCAAAGGGTTAAAGATAACTATTGCGATACGTGTGGCTAAAGGTATAAACCACTTGACTACTTAACAAGGAAACTTGACTTTAACTCTTGAACAGGAATTTTCAGTTGGATTGACTACCTGAGCTGTGTTTGCTAAATGTGACTAACAAAAGAAAATAACTTACCTTGAATGTTGCAGCAACATTAGTGAAATTTGCAATGCCACCTCCAATGAGGAGTATTTTACCTATAACAACACATAGCTAAATGGTTATAGATATACAGGTATATTTATAGAAAAACAAAAACAGAAAAGTTAAATTACAATTTAACTTTAATTAAGCATGAAATACAATGACATGAAAATAATGTAAAACTAAAAACATGTTGAGATACCTTCTGGGTGGCGTTCCTCCACCATAAGTGCTAATACTGTCTTTGCATACTCATAGGTCTGTTGTTCACTGGGTGCCCCAGAATATTCTCCATAGTTTGCTAATTCAGAAGCTCCACCCAAGTCACAGATCGTATCCCTACAAAAAAGTGTATCTTGTAGAAAAGATTTAACATAAGACCCAATTTAATTTTAATAAGAAAAAATATAATAAACTTACGCATATATAACAGATGCACCACCACCAGCAACCATAGTCCAGATACGTCCTTTTCTATTCAGAATAGTTAATTTTAGACTGGCTCCACTCTTGGCATCAAGTTCAGCTATATAAGCTTCCTAAATTTCAAAATCAGCATGATAATAATTAGCAAAAATGTGAGCACTGCTAGAGGATCAAAGTTAACTACAATTAAGCTTTATAAAATATTGAAGACTATATTTTCTGTTCTAATAATCAATTGATATTTTCTGTAAGTTATGAAGCTCAATATTTTAACTAACCTCAGGTAGAGCATCTCTTCCAAAAGGTGGAGGAAACTCAATGTTTCCCCATTTGGCTTTACAGAGAAACTCAGCACACTGATCTATCTTGGCAGCAAGGTCAAGAATGTATATCTGTGTTCCTTTAACAACTGCAGAAACAATCAAGCCTCAGTTATTAAAATAGTTTCAAATGAACATACTTCACAAATGAAAATGCAGTTAATTTTAGCTAACATGTTTTTATGCAAGAAAGAATAACCAAGTTATTTTTTGTTCTCTGAAGCCATCATGATAAAAAAAATATAAAAAATTTCCACAACATGATTTAAAGTTGCTTTTAAGTAATGTTTTAAAGAAAATATTTTAAAATTATCATTACCATTTTTTTGCTTAGCATGTAATTTACAATTATGTTAAGTGCAAAATTAATCTAGTTATAAAACAGTCCAAAATATTCCAAATACACACATTTTTACCCTTAAATATTTCTTTACATTGTCACCAGCTATACTTGTACTATTTGATTCATTTTTTCCCCCTGTTTATTGTCAAAATGAGTAAGAGCAACCCAAGTGTATGAATTACTGGCCAGTGTTTTTAATTACAGTAAAATATAAGGGAATGAAAAAACAACTCAAAAAATTGAAATAAATCAAGTCTTACCCAAAGGATTGATCTCCAGGTAAGTGAAATGTAGCTCTTGATATACTTTATATAAAGTGACAATAAAGTCTGTAATTGGCCTGTCAAATTTTTACAATATTTAGTAATTATATTGTTTCTTTTGAACAAATTATACACAATCATATGCACTGAAAGATAACATATTCCTTCCAATATTTTACAAGGAAATTTAATTAAACCCGGTAATACCAAAAATCAAACAAAGTAATTGAACAATTATTTCCAACAGAAAATATCTATGCATGGTTGATCTCAATTTTTAATTAGATGATAAAATATTTTCTTACTGAACAGCTTGCTCAGGAACATGACTTAGCAGCTTATTTTTCACTTCAACAGGTGATAGAATTGAATCTACTGGCACTTCAAGAGATAATGCCTACACATGAAATAAGAGAAATCACACCATGCTTTCTTTACTTCAAATACTATTTCAATTCAACTATACAAAACTTAGAATATTGGGTGGAAATAATATTTATAATAATAATTTTAAGAGTTAAAAAATAGCATTTAAAGATACATTTGTTTGATTTATACCTTAGAGTCAACATCTCCTATATCAATACCTCCTTCATGATAAAATAATATTGTGTCTGCATATCGATGCGAGTGAATGCAGACATAGTGCTCTTCTTTCTGAAATAGTAACATTACAAAAATATATAAGTTCTTATTATAGTTAATAACATCATTATATAATATTTCTATTTGCTTTATTTTAATTTTTCAAAATATGTTTGTAATATTTTTACAAGATAATCTTTTTATGATTAAGCTTAAGAGCAATATTTTTAGAGAAGGGAAAAAAAAAAGACTTATCCTATTTTTAAGATTCTTTTGGAAAACTTCTCCTACCTGTGTATGATCTACAAATGGTTCTATAATGAAAGTTTTGAGTTTTCCTTTAGCTGCACCAATCTGCAAGTATATGATTACTTTTTAAAACCAACAATAGTGAAACATTTTTTTGTCATAAACTTAGCAAGAATGAAAAATGATGCTCTAAGATCTAACAAAAAAATCTTTAAAAGAATCAGTAAAGCAGTGAATAATTATGGCTGCCAAATGCAAGGTTTGATTAGATAACCCTTAAATTTAGGTTAATTTAGGATGGAAAAATCAATATTGTTTTCTTTCCAGGCTGATGACCTCCCACTATAATCTTTTTTTTCCAGCCTGATAATCTACCATTAGATTTTTTTTCCCTCAGGCTGATGGTCTAGCACAGTGGTTGCAAAAGTCATCATCCAAAAGAGCCTTTTTTTTTAAAATTAGGCTTTGCTTTAGTAGAGACATTTTTTATGGAAATACTTAGGATTAAAAATACAATCTTGAGCTTCTCTTTGCAAATATGTCTTAGTTTTAACTAATGGTATATCAAATAAAACTTAGTATCATACTTATAATTGATGATAATTGATAAAAAGTTAAATAATATAAAAGGCATTTTTTTAAATTACAAATATTCCACTAATGGAAACACTGGCCTTGCAGGTCATGGGAAAGTAAAAGTTAAGGATAAATCAGTTGTTTTGTTTGTAATGATTATCAATAAGCTAATTTCTTAACTTTTTCTCTCCTAACTGACGATACCAACGTTGATTCCACTAGAATGTGATAAATAATTATGGAGAGAAAGAGTTAATTTACGCTTGTTAATTCCTCGCTTAAAAATGAGTGCTCACATAAATAAGAGGACCCAAATTGAAGCCCAGCACCAATTCAACAGAGATGATAAAACATGTTTCAGAGCATCTATCAGTGCTTCTGTTGCTTTCTAAAAATGCTCCACTTTTCTTTAAGCTTGCGTTTCAAAAAAGTTAACTCTTCTCTTACAAGACAAATCAGTTAATATTCTGTGCCTGCACTACACATTTTATGGAAGAGCCACAGCCAAGGAGTTAAAGAGCAGTAAAAACAAAAAAAGTAAAGATAAGTCTTTTCATGTGAAAAACTAAATATAATACTTTTTTAAATTACCTCAAATGGCTTCCCTAGTTTATCCACAAGCCATTCTTTGACACCATTTAAATCCACTCCAGCTTTAATAAGACCAAGTTTACCTCTGCGTTTAATCAGCTGATCAGGCTTGACAACTAGTTTCTAAATAGCAGGAATTTAAAGTTATATATTCATAATGTTAATATATTTTTAAACTTTTTTTTTTCATTTTAGATATCTAGAATATCTTTTGTAGTTTAAATGGAGTCAATTTAAATCAATACGAAAAACATGCATATATGTAACCCTGCATGTTTTTCTTATTTTCTATACAGTCGTTTACCCTGCAGCAGTAAATCTTTGCAATTTAAATCAAGCATTAATACAAATTGGGAGTATTAAAACAAAGTTAAAGGTGGTGTCTGATACATTTAAATACTAATTAGTGTCATTCTCCATAAAATAGTTGTTTATAAGGTGATGGCATCTCTGTCCTGTGAGTGCAACTTTTAGTTTAAGAAAGATTTTCAGACCACCATTCCATTGGTTAAAAAAAAAGGAAAGGTTTCAGCAAAATATGTATTTATGAGCTGAGGGGTGTTATAATGTAGGTCTTTTCATTGGAGGAAGCAAAATGTAGAGAAGTACTGATTTCAGCTAGTAGTGTATTTCAAAACAACATATAGTACATTATACTTAATGATCTAAAAATATCTTTAACAGAAAGTTTTACTCAAACTTGATTAGACATGCTACAGGTGTAAAAAAAAAAAGTATAAATCTAACCTCAGAAGTAAGCCACTGGTTGTCTTGTTCAAGTTGGTTCCAACACACATCTTCATTGACAAAAGCATAACGATTTTTCATTGCAACATCTCCTAAGTATTTGTTTAAAAGTTCTTTACCTTTAGCTTCATAAATTGCTTTGGCAGACATTCTTAACAGAGCTGTAGTTCAGAATCAAGGATCTATATATCTGTATGTTTAACAGAGAAAACTATAATAATATAAAGTTACAAAAAAGAATAATTTCTTTATCTAAAAATTCCTAAAAAATTTTGACTTTTAAAAACAAATACTTGTACATTAAATGTCTTTTTTTTTATGTTTTAAGCGGCCCCCGTAAGGGGAAAAAGATCTCACTCTGTGCACCAGTGTCTATGAACCCTCAACAAGCTGCTCGTATAGATGACATTTTTTTAGTCTAACTAGGCCATGTGACGTATTGGATTTTTTTCCTCTGACGTCATATGGAATATGCTAAATGCTAAAACAACTCGGTATAGTAATGTTTATTAAACCTCGTAATGTGACTCACATTTTAAAAATACAATAGCTAGATTTAGATCTAATCTAGATTTTTTATACTAGATCTAGATTTTTTTTAAACACTAGAACTAGATTTTTTACACTAGATCTAGATTTTTTTTTTACACTAGAGCTAGATTTTTTAAAACTAGATTTAGATTTAAGTTCTAATTAAAATCATTGTAGAATCTAGATCTAGAATTTCTTGGTCTAGTTTAGAATGTTTTTTGTTTTACATGTTTCGGATGTTCCTTCAGAGTTGTAGTCCAAACCTCCCTCAGGACGAAGGGGGATGGGAGCGGGTAGGGTTTAAACCTGGGACCATCGATAAATCCAAACGACAGTCCAGCGTGCAAACCGCACTACCCGACAGCCATGATTTAGACTAAAAAAAAATTTTTACAACGTCAAATGAATCTTTGAAACATTATTACTTTTAACAATCAAAACAAAATCACGTCTTGGATATTCCTTGTGAATATGCGGATCCGACAGGGATCCGTCTCCCATGGGGGCCGCCTCTGAGTTTGTAATCTTGTTTTGTTTTGTCTTTGTCCACTGCCTACACAACACAAATTTCTTTATCCTGACCAAACATATCCATATCACTGTCAATAATCATTAAATGGTTGTGTCTTTTATAAAAAATGAATGCAAAATGCTAAAGAGCAATTGTTTAAATTCACTAATACAGATTTACATAATTAGCATATAAAGTAAAAACAAAAATGTTTATATGTACTCCCTTTGGATTAAAATAAAAAGTTATAAGCCTGGTGTCAATTTGTCTTTTATTTAACATAAATTGCTATTTATTTGTATTCTAGATCTATTTACCGTACAAAGATTTAAATAAAATTGACACACATGGAGCCATCTATATATATATAATTCTCTTCATGGTTCAACAGATTGGACAAGACATAAAGGAAAGATCACTCTTTTATTTGTAAAAGTTGGACTAAAGTTACCGCACGTAAACAAAAAAGAGGGGGGTGGGGAGAACAAGTAGTATTCACCAGTCACTACAGTCACTAAAAAGCAGGGGGGACTTAACCATTGTGGGCCCCAGTGCAAAATGGATTTTAAAATTTAAAGGCAATCATAGATCTAATGATTCTAATATCTAATGGGGATATGGATTTAGAGTCTAGATCTAAATAATATTATAATATACTGATTATCCTAACACTAACAGTAAACAAAGTCAATGTTAGATCTAGATGAGGGGTAGGCAACCTTTTCTTTCGAGGGCCGCATTTTAAAAATGGGGGGGGGGGGGGGCGCCAGCATATATATATATATATATATATATATATATATATATATATATATATATATATATATATATATATATATATATATATATATATATATATATATATATATATATATATACAATGCTTTTTTGTGACTGTGTACCGGCACCTTTTTTAATGTGTGGAAAAACATTACTTTTTCTAGTATTTTAACGTTTATTATTAATTTATTAATAGTTAAAGTTACGCAATCCATCACTGAATACCGGCACCTAAATAATATATATTTATATATACTTACAAATTAGAAAAATACACTAGCTAATTGTGTATAATGTCTTTTAATTAACATTAATACTGTATTATACATTTCATTTTTGTAACACTAAAAATAGAGAAATTGCAACTAGAGTTAGCAATATCTTAAACTGATTTATCATCGCCTTTTTACATCACAACATTTTACCACAAATGTACAGTTTTACTTATTGTGAAACATTGAAGTCTTTACACTCGTACATAATGTTCTAGAACTGTGGAACTAGCTTTCTAGTTGTTATCATTGTGACTGCTGTAAAATTACAGCAAGTCAGCATCAACCTGTGATTACACTTATTACTTTCAAACAAGAAAAAAAATACTTGTCACAGATGTCTGTGGACCTAAATAATGGGAAGTTTAGCAGCAAAGTTTGTTTTTTTTAAGTGTAGAGATACAGTATCTGGCATCCATAAAGCCCGCCCGGAAGAGCTGACAGGCCCTAACTTGTCTTACTGTTCATAATTTGCTTGGAGGTATGTCTTCTGGAGCTGAATCAGCTTCTGCACTAAATGGTGAGCTGAGGGTATTAAAAATTGGGTTCCAAGTTATTGACATCTTGAAATGTGCTTTCAGACTCCAAAATCAAGGAATCCACATAAGTCTTGTACATTTTAACTATTTCACTAGAAATAGTTTCACCTTTCAGCAAAGGAAAATGACAAAACCTATTTTCATTTGTTTGCCTGGAGAAAAGGGAAAGCTTTGCTTGAAAATATTTAACATGCACATACATTTCACGTGCAAACAACCCATTGTGATGAGTCTGATGTATAACGAAAATTCTGTCTTCCACTTTTCTTTAGAAATAAAAGTAACAAAGTCACAGTCAATGTCCTTAGAGGAACATAACGATTTCTTTCTTATTCTTCTCAACACCTTACCCATTGTTAAACAAGAGGATACTACTGTGGTACCTAGCATAGTAATTTTTGTTAGTTTCCAAATCTTTAAGTAGCCTACTTCCCTGAACTGCCTGTGGTTAAGATCTCTAGTTCTGATAAGTTTGATCACTGAGATAATAGGGTCAATACTATGTTTAATATCCAATGCAGTTTAAAGTTTATGATTGGGATATTGTTTTCTTTAATTTATTGTTCTCAGTCAAAGCTTGGACTCTATCAGTTGTTACACTTGCCCTTTAATTTTCCAAGCAAACTTAACACTTTCAACACAGTTCTTCATAGTATTCGGACAAATACTAGCCTGAGTTAGTCTTTTACTGAATGTTTTGAAATAAGAATAATCTTCGTTTACTTTAAACATCTAAATTAGTCATGTCATAACTAGATTAGATCTAGCTCTTAATAAGACTTAACTAGATTGTCTATAAGTCTATATCTAGAATCTAGACTAGATCTATCTAAATCTAGTCTACTTACTATGACTTATTAACTTATATTTATAACTTAAGTTTAAGTTTAAGCTAGAAAATATGCTAGATTAGATCTATATTAGATCTCTATTGGCATGTATTGCTATAAATAAGGTCTAGATCTAGATAGATATAGATCTATATTTATAGATCTAGATCTAAATTTAGTTAGTCTCACTGGCACTCCCAAGTTGTATAGATCTAGTTAAATCTAGTAGATTAGTAGATCTATATGATTACTATTGGAATGTATTGTGACCACTCCTCAGTCTCCTATTGTATTGTCTGATTGCTGGCTTTGTGTTAGGTCTAGAGTCTAGAGAGTCTAGTCAACTCTAGTCTATCTCTAGTGAACTAAATAGTAGATCTAGATTAGATTCTAGATCTAAATCTATCTGCTACACTACACATTTTTAAATTTTAATGATTTTTACACAAATTATCTAGAGTCTATGATCTCTATGGCCATGGCTTTCGACCTATTGTACTACTTGTAGTATTGTACTTTTCTAGACTTCCATATCTAGATCTCTAGTCCTAAGTCTACTAGATCTAGTACTAGTCTAGTAAAGTCTAGTATAGTATTACATATATTATCACTTTTATTATAATAATAAATATATCTAGACTCTAGACTTTTTTTTATATATATGATATTATATGTCTATCATCTATTATGATCTATCAAATTTTCTATCATATTCTATACTAGATCTAGATATCTATGACTATGACTAGATCTAGATAGATCTATCATAATCTAGACCTATGTCTAAAAAGTCTAATAAAAGTAAAACTCTACTCTAATTTATTTTTATTTAAGTATAATTAGATCTAGATCTAGATCTAGATCTCTACTAAATTATGACAATTATCAATCATATATGTGATTTAGTTAGTCTAATTTCACTAGATCTAGACTAGAGATAGTAGAGACTAGACTATAAATTAAATTATAAATTTTTGATTAATCTCACCAAATTTAAGTAGATCAATTCTAGAGTCTTGTCTAGACTCTTATAGGTACTAAATAATATAGTATAGGTATAGATCCTAGGCATAGGCAGAAGGCTACAATTATCGAAGCCTTGGTATTGGTATTCTGAAAGCTACGTTTCAGTACTAAGAACTCTCGTGTGGTGAGAACCATCAGCCGATGAGCTGACAATGTCCTTTAACCTTTGCATAAATTTAAAGTCGTAATTTGTTTATTATTTGTGCTATAGCCTAATAAAGGAAATAAAATTGTAAATTACATTTTAAAAAAGAGATGGTATTTTATTTTAAAATTAGTAGCAAACTATTTTAGCAATATAGCCATATAGCCATGCTATGGCATTGTTGTTGTTTTTTGTATTGAAACTTTTATGCAAATGAGTCACCGAGTTGACCCGAGCGGTTTGTTCCAAAAAAAAAGAAAAAGGGGAGATGTGACCTAATCACATTCATAAACAAATAGACACATAAGATTGATAGTAAACAAACACAGTAATCGATATCTTTGACTAATGGTTACATGCCTAGGTTTAAATATTTATTGGTATATAATTTTTCTTTCGTGAGATATAGTTATAGAATTATAATCGCAACATAAAAAATTAAGAATATTCGCCGAATCCGGTACAGTATAAAGTATTGGCGCTGGTAGGGCGTGGGAAACAAAAGATGGGGGGTACACCGGTATCCCACAAATCTTACAATGATTGTGAAAGGTCATCGTATGGTCACACATTTTGAGGTTATTGACTCGGGGGCTGAACAAACTTAGCAGTACGCCGAGTGTCATGCTAACTATAACCCACTAGTCGACCGGCGGCGTAGCATACGCCGCTATTTTGCAGGGCCGGCCTTAGGCCACTGCAACCTATGCGACCTCAGTGGGCCCCGCACTTTCATAGGATTCGCTCTAATTCAAGGTGTATAAATTATTAAATTAAACCTTTTATAACTTAAAACAGATTTCCCGCGCCCTCCTGTCGATTTACCAGGAGCTCCTGGAAATCTCCCGAAATCGCAAAATATACGAAAACGTCCTTAAAATATACGGAAATATATACACAAAAATTGACTTTTTGGGTCGTCATTCAATATGGAAAACGCCTAGCTATCTTACGCGCGGCATTATGCATCAGACGTAATTGTGTAATCTGGTGAAAGAAGCTTCTCGTGCCTCAAACTAATGAGGAATTATTTGAGGTCAACAATTCTCAAAGATAGATATTGAAACATTTGGTAATTCTTGCTATTGAGCATGATCTATGTAGGAAATAGAATTATTATGATATACTGTATGACTTTGCTACACGCAAGGCTCGTAAAGTAAGTCTGTACGTCATGGGCGTAGCCAGGGGGGGGGGTTGAACCAGGGGATTGAAACCCCCCCCCCCCCCCGAAATGAAATCCCCTCCAGAGGGGGGGGGGACTGAATTTAGTGACTAATTTTTTTGCTTTGATTTTGTTTATTTTAGGTGAGATTTTAATACTAAACTATCACTTGCCAGCACAGCAAAGGAGGTTTTGAGTTTAAAACCCCCTACCAGGGGTTTTTGAGTTTAAAACCCCTACCAGGGGGGTTTTGAGTTTAAAACCCCCTACCAGGGGTTATTGAGTATTAAAACCCCCCTACAGGGTTTTTGCTGTTAAATTCTCCTCTTCTTTAAAACAAAACAAAAAAAAAATGCAAACGATTCCACAAATTTCACGAGCACAGTTAAGGAAGATTTTGATTTTTAACCCCCCTCCAAAATTTACGATAAACCCCCTCTTCAATATGAAAAAAGAAAATTACTCACACAAAATTCTATGAGCGTAGCCAAAGGGGTTTTGAGTTAACCCCCACCCCCTCTTCAGTAGGGTTTGAAGCTAAAAAATACCTTTTCAATACCAGGTATAAAAAAAAAACGCAAATTATGCACTCAAAATGTTATGAGCGTAACTAAATGGGTTTTGACTAAGTTTTGAATTTAAAACCCCCTTCAGCGGAGTATGAAGGTAAAAAATACCTCTTCAATATTAAAAACAAAGCAAATTATACACTCAACATGTTATGAGTGTAGCCAAAGGGGTTTTGAGTTTAAACCACCCTTTAGCGGGGTTTGATGCTAAAAATACCTCTTCAATATGAAAAAAAAAGCAAATTATGCACTAAAAATGTTATGAGCGTAGCTAAATGGGTTTTTGACTCAGTTTTGAGTTTAAACCAACCTTCAGCGGAGTATGAAGGTAAAAAATACCTCTTCAATATTAAAAACAAAGGAAATTATACACTCAACATGTTATGTGTGTAGCCAAAGGGGTTCTGAGTTTAAACCACCCTTTAGCGGGGTTTGATGCTAAAAAATACCTCTTCAATATAAAAAAAAGCAAATTGCACAATAATTTTATTTGAGCGTAGTCAAGACAATTTAGGGTTTTGAGTTTAAATCCTTCTCCTACAGATGGCTTTTTTAAAAGTTTAAAACCCCTCCAGATGGTTTTGAGTTTAAAATCCCCCTACAGAGCGTTTTGAGGTGGAAAACATCTATCTTCAATATTATTGTAAAGCAAACTACAGTTACTAAATTCTATGACCGTAGCTAAATGGGGTTTTGAATTTAAAAAAATAACAACATAACTCCAGAGAATTTTTAGTTTAAAACCCCCAACAGATGATTTTGACGATAAAACTTCCCTTTTTTGATATTAAATCTAAAGCAAACTATATTCACTTAATTCCAAGAGCGTATTCAAGAGAGGTTACATATTTCTACCAGTGGCGGGGCTCAATTAATAAAGTGCAGTGAATTGAAAAACACTAAATGTGGCTCAACAAAGATGGCTAAGACAGATTTTAGGAGTCAGTTATAGAGATCGGGTCTAAATCAAGGAAATCCTATGCCGAAATGGGAGGCGATCCTTTAGTAAGATTGTGACAGAGCGTCCCCATGAGGTTTGCGGGTTATATATATATATATGTATATGTAAATAGCAGGGTCGGATTTCGCGGGGCCAAGTTTGGATAGGGAAGCGGATAATAAGTGAAATTTAAGAGTTTGTGTTAGAAAATAAATTTGTCTATGCATTTTATTCATTCATTACTACGTACAGCATGGGCGTAGCCAGGATTTTTTTCGGGGGGGGGGCGGATTTTTTTTTTATATATGTATGTGTGCGTGTGTGTACATAATCTTTATTACATTCTGACCCTTCATTCTTTTGGAAGACGTATATTGGGCCCAAGAATAGGTTCATTCTTGAGTTAGTGGAAAAATTGTAGACTCCCCACCATTGCCAGCAAGGGGATCTGGGGGAGCGCTAGGGCTCTCCCAGCGCGGGGCTCCGCCCGGCCGCCAAGCACTATTTCTGATATTGAAAATCAACAAAATGCATATTTGAGGTATCTACTATTTCAAAAACCTAATGTGCTATTCTTACTGCCTTAGACCCTCCGCATTTGCCGTCAAGCTGTTTCCATAAAAATCTGTCACTGGTAATGTCTGAAGCCTCATCCCACCCGCCATGAGGACCTCCATGAATGAGTGGCGTCTGACCCTTCATTCTTTCTACTCTAAAATAGGTACTTTCTGGAGTTAGTGAAAAAATTGTAAACTCCCCGTGCTTGCTAGCAAGGGGGTCTTGGGAGCGCCGGGAGCTCCCCGAGCGCGGAGCATAGCCCCGCCGCCAAGCACTATTTCCTGTATTGAAATCTAACAAAATGCATATTCTGAGGTATCTACAGTGTATTATCCAGCTATTTCAAAAACCTAATCTGCTATTCTTACTGACTTAGACCCTCCCGCGCCGTTCGGCGTATTTGGCGGCAAGATTTTTCCACAAAAATCTGTCACTGGCAATGTCTGAAGCCTCTTCCCAACTGCTCTGAAGACCTCCATGAAAGTGTGGCGCTAAATTGTACTAGGATATCATTGCAACTCTTCTTATGCGCAATTCATTTTGTTGGAGAACATGTCCAGCAAACCTCATGCGTCGCTCTCGCACAATCTTACTAAGGGGTCGACTCCCAGTTAGGCACAGGATTTCCTTGATTTAGACCCGATCTCTATAATTGACTCCTAAGAGCTGTCTTAGCCATCTTTGTTGAGCCACATTGAGCGTTTTTCAATTTCGGCAGATGACTTTTCACTGCACTTTATTAATTGAGCCCCTCCACTGGAAGAAATGTACAACATCTCTTGAATATATTGCGCTAGTTTCAGGTCTTTTCTTTTTATAGCCTCTATCTATCACAACTACCCGTATTTTTGTGCAGAATGTTTTTCTCTATCAGGCACATTTAAATTATAGCATAATAATGTCAGTTTAATTTAAAGAGAGAACTGAAAAGTGCAAAGATATATCAGGAAAAAAGCCACTCCCGGCCCAATACATTTTAATCAAAGAAACGGACTAGTCCAACAAACCCAATTGCATATATATATATATATATATATATATATATATATATATATATTGTTATAAACCTGGTGGTGGCACAGATGGAGTTAGTGGTGTGAGTGTAGTCAGCCGACGCAAATCGCCCCAGGCCAGCGCTAGACGAGCGGTCAACCGTGACGAGTTACGACGGTCAGCCGAGACGAGTGTCAACACGGCGGTTCGGGAAGGATCGACGGCGGTCCGGGAAGGATCGACGTCGTGAACAGAGCTCAGGAGCGTCACGAGAGTTGTAGTCATTTGACCACCTAGAAACGTCGAGCGGCGTTCTGTCCGGTTCGAGAAGGCCAGTAGGGACCCTATATAAGAGCGGAGGTGTCGCAGTCAAGACGGTTCACGGCAGGGGTTCAGAGCCCGGTTCACTACAGTCCGGTCGACTACAGCACAGTTCAGCGGTGTGGTTCTGTACGGAGCATTACGACGGTTCAGTGCGGAGTACTGTCAAGTACAGTTGAGACGACTGGCGTCTTGATCTTGGTCTGTGATCGAGTCCGACACAACGAGCCTAGTGTGTGAAGTCAGTCCTGAACTGTTGAACCCATTGCAATCCCGGAACGAGACGGAGAGGCCAGTGCAAGAGTTGATACGGCGGTACGGTGTTATCGGAGAGATATTTGTACAGTGTACGTGTTGCCAATTGTACAGTATTGGCTGTTATTTATTCAACTATTAAAGTGTTACGTTACTTTGGAGCCCTGAGTTGTCAAGTTCTTTAAGTTGGTGGTGTATGGTACAGTTTGCAGAGAGCCTGGATAGTGAGATTCGTAACAACTGGTGTCAGAAGTGGGATAGGATCGGAATCGGATTGGATCGGATCTACTATGGCTCGTCTGAAGCTGCTGTACGAACTTGAATTTATAGAACTGAGGCGAGAACTGCGTGAACGAGGACTGAAGAATGGCGGAAAGAAGGAAACTTTACAAGCACGCCTCCGAGAAGACATTGTGGAAGAAGGGGAAGATCCGGACACATATCTGTTTGAAATTAAACCAACTTTAAGAGAGCTCTTGCACCAACAGCTAGATGACTGGAAGGAAGAGTTGCGGGCTATGAATACGACATGGAAGAAGTCCAACGAAGAGACCTGTACCAAGCTTGAAAAGATGTATATCTCGGTGAAGGAAATCACGAGCCCCGGGGTGAAAACGATGGACGTGGTGGAAGAAACCTTGTACGACCAAGGAGACTTGAAAGATAAAGGAGCTGCGCCATCGTTAAACAATGAACTACTACCCACCCAAAGCTTTGAAGAAATTTGCAGTGACAACGGCAATGCTGATGAAGATGTTGCTGCCCGTGAATCCGAAAACAAGGAGTACAGACCTGAAAATTAGAAAGAGAGCGAGAAAGAGACAAGAGAAGCGGCCTATAGTCCAACAGAAGCTTGTGATGCAGCTGTTCCTGATATGAGCACCTCAAACAGCAAGACAGATCAAGTAAATGTTTGCTCCGCGTCCAAGCATGTTGCTGAGGAACGTTTGCAAGTTGCAAGTGGCGTACGAAGGTTGGACCCTACTGACGCTTGCCCAGATTCTAAGACCAGCGAGAGAAGCCCTGATGGTGACAATAAGAACCCAATGAAATCTGACGAAGCTGTTGAGGGACATTTGCAAGCTGAGATATACCAGCCAGGTCCGGACCCAACAGACGTTGGTCATGCTGCCAAGACTGGAGATGAAAGTCCTGATGGTGGTGAAGAAAATCCAAGGAAGTCTGACGTTGACATTGATGGACATTTGAAAGACGAAAGTCATCGACAAGGTCTGAAACCAACAAGTGATCGGCCCGATACTGAGACGAGAGAGAGAGGTCCTGATGGTGGTGAAGAAAGCCGAATGGAGCCTGAAACCGAAGACGAAGGACCTTTGCACGAGGAGTGTTGCCAACCTGCCCCACGAGCATGCACTCCAGACAAGGCTGAAGATGATGACCTGTTCCACAATTTCCTGTCCTGTGGATTTGAAGCCTATCCCAGTCCTTCTTCGCAAAGCCCTATGAAGGCACCTCTTTCGCCAACGATCTTGGTATCCCCAGCCCTTACATCCTATACCTCTCCATGTGTCAAGCGGCTGCCCTCAATACCGAACAAGAGAGTGATGCAACCACGACATCACTGCAGTCACATGAAGACCAATTGGCGGAGAAGAAGAATGCGACTTTTCCTGAGTGCAACATGGATGACGATGCGCTCGCGACATCAATGCAACCAGATGAAGGTTAACTGGAGGAAAAGAAGAAAACGTTTACTAAATTCAACGTGGGTGGCAATGAAAGCACGACGTCGAGGCAAACAGGTGAAGGCCAACTAGAGGAGAAGAAGGAAGGTGACTGCAACATGGATGGCTCCATCAAGCTCAAGAGGCAAGCCAACTGCCACCGATCGACCCCCACCTACAGCGATTAAACTTCACAGCCTATGCCATGATGTTGATTCTGTCCGGGACGGACAGATATAAGGAGGGGGCAGTGTTATAAACCTGGTGGTGGCACAGATGGAGGTAGTGGTGTGAGTGTAGTCAGCCGACGCAAATTGCCCCAGGCCAGCGCTAGACGAGCGGTCAACCGTGACGAGTTACGACGGTCAGCCGAGACGAGTGTCAACACGGCGGTTCGGGAAGGATCGACGGCGGTCCGGGAAGGATCGACGTCGTGAACAGAGCTCAGGAGCGTCACGAGAGTTGTAGTCATTTGACCACCTAGAAACGTCGAGCGGCGTTCTGTCCGGTTCGAGAAGGCCAGTAGGGACCCTATATAAGAGCGGAGGTGTCGCAGTCAAGACGGTTCAGAGCCCGGTTCACTTCAGTCCGGTCGACTACAGCACAGTTCAGCGGTGTGGTTCTGTACGGAGCATTACGACGGTTCAGTGCGGAGTACTGTCAAGTACAGTTGAGACGACTGGCGTCTTGATCTTGGTCTGTGATCGAGTCCGACACAACGAGCCTAGTGTGTGAAGTCAGTCCTGAACTGTTGAACCCAGTGCAAGCCCAGAACGAGACGGAGAGGCCAGTGCAAGAGTTGATACGGCGGTACGGTGTTATCGGAGAGATATTTGTACAGTGTACGTGTTGCCAATTGTACAGTATTGGCTGTTATTTATTCAACTATTAAAGTGTTACGTTACTTTGGAGCCCTGAGTTGTCAAGTTCTTTAAGTTGGTGGTGTATGGTACAGTTTGCAGAGAGCCTCGATAGTGAGATTCGTAACAATATATATAATTAGTGATGGGAACTAAACTAATTTAAATTTTAAAAGTTATACTAAAACTAAGTTTTAAGTTAAATAGATAAACTGAAACTGCAATTTTAAATGATAGTTAAACCATGGTTAGACTAAACTAAAAAATCAATTAAACTTTACAACTTTTCATATAACTTTTTTTTTTGGAGTGGTGGGTGATCTAGCTAGACCTAGAGCAAATCATCCGACTGTGTTCCTACGGTATTATCTAATTATTTTAACATTGCAAAAATGTTTCTCCATGATAATAAAATCAGTAATAAGGAAGATATGCTTCTTACACAAACTACACAACAAAATTTGAAAAAAAACAACAGAAAAAGAAACTCACGGTTACAAAAACAGTTTGTGTGGAAACACAAACTCAAAATCGCCCCCCGAAGTGGTATGTCCGCTCAGGCAGGTAGAAAGGCAGGTTTCAATATTTTCAGAAAGAATATCAAAAACTATGAACTATATAAACTATCTTCAACTACAACCCTATCTCCGTCGATACAAAATAACTGAAGAGACGTGCTAATGTCGAAATTAGGTTCAGTTTTGTCGACTAATGACTTATGATACCACATGATACGGAGATTTATAAATGTTATTATTTTTGCATTGTTAATATGGATAATGTATGTAGCCTACTTGTAAAGATGTCTGTACATTTCACGTGTATAATATGGAACATTTATTATTAATTGTTGTTTTTAATTATGTTCTTATCTTATCTTATATAATACAGACGTTACTTCAAAACCAGTGGCGTAGCTAGCTATGTGCGGGTGGTGCGGGCCGCACGTGGCATCAAGTGACAAGGGGCATCAAACAAAGGACAATTTAAACTTTCTCAGTAAAAACTGCACAAACTCTAGCTAGTCCATTTGAAATGTCAACGTTTATTTATTTAGCTACTTTGCTGATATCCTCTATTCTCTCCAAACTTAAACATTAACTAAAGACTAGCCTGAGTTTACTAGGTTTGTTTACATCTCTTTTAGACGTCCACGTTACTTTCTTCTAAGGAAAATATTAAACGGCAAAAAAGTTTTCAGAAATTGTTACCAACTGTTTAGCTTCCCCTGCAAACTCTTTTCTCCAGATCAAGTATTAGGCTACATCAGCATGAAAATGGATTAAACGATAGATGGAGGTTATCACCGAGAACTGAATAGGAAGAGACCAGCAGAACATTCAGACAGCTGGGAGGAAATGTGTAAAGGGCGGTATTCACAGCGATGGTCAAGATTTATTGAAACAAGAAGGAAAAAATGGAAACCCTACATAAAGAGACTCTTGGACATCATTTGCTTTGCTCTCCAATCAGAACCTGGCACTCTTGGGCATTACGAACAATTTGAAGAAGAATTGGAAGAACAAAAATGAAGGCAATTTGTTGGAGTTAGTGATATTATTATACTAGTGGACTCCACTCCTGAAGGAACATTGGATTTGAACCAAACTTACACAAATACATAAGAATTTATTGTAATTATGGGTGGTCATGGAAATAGATCATACAACAATTAAAACTAGCCATCTATTTTTCGATTATTTTCGATTGTATACCTGACATCTAAAAGTTGGACCTAGCTTCCCACATTGACGGTAATGGATAACGACGAGTCTTTCAAGGGCATTAGCCCGTTTGCCCATATAGCCAGTCCGCCCCTGCGTTTGTGTATACAAACACATAGAAGTTTTTAAAAACTTAAGTTGATCAAGAATTATTTGCAACTAACGATGACTAAAATACGACTGACGTAATTGGAAATTTCAATTTATTATACACGAATTTCCGGGGAAAAAAAATGATTTCGCCAGCAAATTAAACACGTACAATTCATTGGAAGCATTATTTGTCTTTGTTAGATTAATTTTTTTGCGAATTAACAATAGTTATTTTCTGGGGGTGGGGAGTCTTCGTTTTGCTGTTATGTTGTTTTTTTTTTGAGGGCATCATGAGGAACTCCCGCACAGGGCATCAAATACCCTAGCTACGCCACTGTTCAAAACAGAAGATGATTACGTCCTACGCGTCATGCATTTTACTTATATGCATACAAAATAGATTTTTTCTCTTTAAAAAAAGTAAACCTTTTTTTTATCAATGCAATTAGGCCCAATTAGTCTGTGGCATTTAACGTCTCAAGAGATTATCTTTTCCCTTTGCAATTTCTTACGTGAATAAAGAGGTAATCCTTGATACACAGCTGCGGTCACATGTCTATGTAATCACCAGGCGCCGTTGCATTTTCATCCTTCTTTCTGCTTCTGTTGTGTATGACATCTGCAATCCGTGACCCATCCTTTATGCTCTCTCTCCATGTGGATCTATCCAGTGCCACTTTTTCCCAGCTGCTAGTGTCAATTTTGAAGAGCTTCATGTCACGTATGCATACATCCGTAACCGTAAAAGTGGGCGACCAGCGTCTCTCCTGCCTTCTATTAGATCGCCATACTTGTCTTGTGGAAGTCGACCTACTGGTATTCTACGAACGTGGCCAAGCCAGCCAAGGCAAGGGGGTCTGCTGCTGATAACAGAGCGATGTCCTGGCACCCTGCTCTTCGTAGCACTTCCTCATTGGTTATTTTATCTTTCCATCTTATTTTAAAGATCCGCCTTAGGCATCGGAGGTGGAAGACATTCAGCTTTTTTTTCCTGCCATGAGTAGGTTGACCATGTTTCACTTCCGTATAGCAAAGTGCTCATCACACAGGTCCTAATTAGTATGACAGAAATTATCTAATTTAGTAGGCTAATACAATTAAAAAACAATTTGGGGCCAAAAATCTAAAACCGTTTGCATAAATATGTTTCAAAATATGCAAAATAGTCATTTCCCTTACTAATAAAATAGTCTCTCGTGTTAATACTATTAAAATATTAATAGTGAATATTTGTAAAAGTGGTGTAGTATTTTTATGAAAAACTGTGTTTGTGTTTTTGACTTGAATTAAAACCGTAAGAAAAGATAAGGGAAGGCTACTTTTAAAAAAAATATATTAACTTATATTACATTAAAAAATTTACTATAACGGTAAAGTTTAAAGTCTCATTAAAAAGTAGATATAGAACAAATTGCTGGAGTTTTATGAAACATTTGAGATGTTGTTTTTTTCAAGAGTTAATTATCCTAATGCTCTTAGATCTAAAAAAAAAAAAATCTATATAGGCCTAACTGTAGATTTAGACATAGATCTCAAGAATAGGTGTAATAAGACTAAGAATCTATTATATGCTTCGGCTTTATCATAAAGGTTTAAGCTATAAAATGGATGTACTAGTAGTTTCCCGCAAATGAATGTATTATATAAAACCACTAAATATTGGTCTATAACAAGCTTATCAGATTCCCACTATAAAATAAGAGATTTAACACCACCACGTAACTCATAAAAATTCGGAACAACCCCATTCATGATATTGCATAGATACTTACATAATGTATATTCTCTGTGGTAGTAAAGTTCCCTTTTCAGACCTTGCTATCTATAGGGCACCACAAACTAATGAAGAATTACTTGAGGTCAACAATTCTCAAAGATAGATTGAAACATTTGGTAATTCTTGCTATTGCTGTGGCTCACGGTCTTCACCAGGATTCGAACCCGGGACCTCGGTTCGGAAGCCAAGCCAAGCGCGTGGAAATGTACATCTTTAGTTCCCATGTGCATATCATGCAGAATCATGGTGTGTATTAGAGATAGGCTAATGTTTTATACTCTTAGAAACTGTGCTTAGACCCTCCTCATAAATCAAATCCTGTAATATATAGGCCTATTTGTATGTTTAGGGTTTCCCAGACCTGTCGAGACGGAGATCAGCAAGTCTGGGGCAGTCAAACAGAATATGAGGCACGGTTTCCTCTTCTTCCCCTTAGCGGGGGCACCGTGAATCAAAATTTGGCCATAGCCGTGAGAAATATGAGCCAACAGGACAGTGGCCTGTCCTGCACTGTGCTATAATAGCTTGCTCAGGCCTGGACAGCCTCCACCACTGCGGTCAGGGCGCCTCATGCGCTCCGAGACTCCACGGGCTTTTTGGGACTTGTCCCAGCACTCAAACCACTTTTCCATTTCTGTTTTTTGTATTATAGCCAGGGCTTGATGAAAGCTTACAGCCTGATCAGTGGGTGGAATTTGCCCTCCCTGGTGGGCCAAAGAGTCTGCAATTGTAGAGATAGAAGTCACCCATAATATAAACAAAACCTGCATTTTTAAGTTTTTCTTTAAGTAATGAAAGTTGATTGCATAATTCTTGCCGTGGTTTTTTTTTTTTTTATTGGAGGGAGTTTTTTTCCTCAAAACTATGCTCGTGGAATTGGGTGACTAGTTTTTCTAGTGTTTTATTGTAGGGAGATTTAACCTCAAACTCTTTGTTGGATACAAACCCAAGTGAAAATATATACTGCACTTTTGCTTAAGAAGACACATTTTTAAAAATATCAGAAACATTGTGTGCTTTGAGGGAGAGCCAAAAGTATTTGTAAGGACAAAAAAACTGCACTATATTTATTCCATATTTCAGCATCAATCCATAGAAAACAACATTATTTCCAATATTTGTTTAATCAAGATCTGAAGAATAACCATGGAGTTTCATGTGTATGTGTGGGAAAATGTTGAACTACTGAAAAAACAAACACTTCAGCTGGGAAATATGATAATATAGTAGTTGAAGAGCATGTAAGTTTACACTGTCTTGCTTATGCTTAATGGGTGTACAGGTGTCTGGTAGGGTGTGCAGGTGTCTGGTAGCCCTACTCAAGTAGACTTAGACTGTAGCTTGATACTGAGTCAAAAGTTTCTCACCTTTTAACATCAAATGCTCAAAAGGATATTGAAAGAAAAATGATATCCTGTACCTAGACCATAAGTCAAATATTGCTATTTATTAAATTGCGTCACCTCTAGAGGAAAAAAAAAAGTTTTGAAAATTTGTTTTCTTCTAATGCAATATCTTGTACTATTTTAATCTAATCAAATTAGTCTTGCCTTGATATTGTACAGTATATTATTTATTACATCTGTTGTTCTTTTTAAATATAATTTAAAAAAACAAAACAATTTCATATATGTGTATTTATTTTCCTTAACAACATATTAATTTTCAAAAACATTATAAATGCAATTCACCATTATCTCTCTTTTTATCATAGCAAATGAATATTTATTTCAGAAGTTTTTTTGACTTCATTTTCTTAGTCAGGACAAAGTTTTGAGATGCCATCCATGAAGGTAGTTTTTTGTTAATGGTAGCTGACTGACTAAAATCACATCCATTTAGAGATTGAGATTCTTGTTGTGAGTGGCAGCTTTGTGATTCAGCAGTGTAGCTTGACTGTTTAGGCAAGGCTGATGTGTGAACTTTTTGTTTTTTATAAGGTGGTCCAGTTGATTCCTGCTAAAATTGTAACAAATACTGAGCACAAAATATATTTATACAAAATCCTTAGTACACAATTGTCTAAAAAAGTTACTATGTACTAGAAGCCTATTCTATCTTAGCGCCACATTATAAGTTTACATTAATTAGGGTGTCTGATTCCCACTTAAAAACAAGAACTAGATATGTGTCATTTGTACAGGGACCCCCCATCCCTCCCTTTATTTGTTATGTCTCTCACATTAATGGATTAGTGTAGCTTTCTAATACTGCAGTGTTTGTATTTATATGTCTGGGGGGTCAAACCTTTCAAGTGTGGACTATGACCAACTCCCCCTCTGACATTTATACCTAACGTTTCTTATTGAGGCCATGGGCAAATATATTGGGATTTTTGACAGACACAAGAAGGACAAGAGATAAAGAAGATAGACCTTTTTCCTGACACATTCAAGCTATGCTACTATTCTATATTTTCTTTTTTTTAAACATTTAATTCATTCCATGAACTTTCCTGTATATTTTTATTAACTTGTCAAAAAGAAAACTTTAATAGACTGCCGTGAACAATGGCTTAGTCTGCCTGAGATGCTGGAAAATATGCAGGTCGCAACTGGGTTTGCATTGTGTTATGAAATTATATACTGTATCAGTTGTAGTTCTTATATTACATGTGCTTGTAACTCGTCCGTAAGAATGTGTTCACGAAATGTTAGAGATGAGTGTTCTAAAGCCATACTAAGCGGACATGGTTTCTGACTCTATTATTATTATTATGTTCATAACACATAGTCATGTGAAACATTGCACTCATCCTTAATCTTCAGAATATAAGACATTGCCATTATCATTATTATATAACTTGTAGAAGTAGTTCGACTGTATCAATTTTGTTCTTGTAACTTGACTAGATGAAATAAAATATAATATTAAGTTTATGCATTTCATTCCTCCTGGCAAAAAACATTTATTGCCTGTCAGTTTAGTCAAGTAACCATCACATTGGAAAAGGGGGAGAATTTGAGGATATTGTTATAACTCTGCCATGCGCACCGCCATCTAAGCTAGTGCAGAAGATGCGCACTGTTATAGACTAGACTGAAAAGGATTTTGACATTAGGAGAGAGAACGATTTCCGCCCAAGTCTAGAGCCAATATGAAGAGACTGTGCTAAAGACACATGTTGTTATTATGTATTTGTGATGTCCTGTAAATAAACATCCTTGCCTCGTTGAGTTGCCTCCCTTAAGTTATTACAATATCTTACTCTTATGGTGTCTGGCATCTTTTGGAAAACTAAAAATGATGGCACAGGCTACTCAAAATCCTTATTAATCTCTTAGCTTAAGCAAAAAATAAATTCCACTTCCTGACACATATATCATTGTTTCTATAAAATAGATCTACAACAGATACGATTTTCTCTCTGCGGCAGCTACAGGAGAAGAGCAGAGAACAAAAGCAGCCCCTCTTCATAGCATTTATTGATTTAACCAAGGCCTTTAACCTTGTTAGCAGAAGCGGTCTGTTTGCTGTACTGGAGAGAATCGGCTGCCCAAATAAGTTAAGAAAATTAGTGTCAGCTTTTCACGAAAATATGCAGGGCACTGTTCAGTTTGAAAGTTCTTCCTCCAGGCCATTCTCCATTAAGAGCGGTGTAAAACAAGGATGTGTACTGGCCCCTACACTATTTGGCATCTTCTTCTCAGTCGTACTAACCAGTGCTGTTAAATCCTTGGAAGACGGAATATATATCCATAGCAGATCCGATGGAAGGCTCTTTAACCTGGCACGTCTTAAAGCCAAAACGAAAAGGCGTCGTATCTTGATAAGGGAGCTGCTGTTTGCCGATGACGCGGTATCTCACTCACAAGGAGGTCTACAGAAGCTAGTGAACGCCTTAGCAGCTGCTTGTCAAGAGTTTAGCCTTACTATAAGTCTCTCCAAGACCGAAATCCTGGCACAAGACGTCGCAGAAATACCTATAATACAAATTGGGAACCACACCCTTTCAGTGGTGCAGGAATTTACCTACTTGGGTTCAACAATTGTCAGTAACCTAGACTTAGACATCGAGCTGACAAAAAGGATAGGAAAAGCTACCACAACATTGGCAAAACTCTCCAAGCGCGTCTGGGAAAATGGTAAATTGACCACATCGACCAAAATCCTAGTCTACAACGCCTGTGTTGTGAGCACTCTCCTTTATGGCAGTGAAAGCTGGTCAACATACATGTACCAAGAGCACAGATTGAATAGTTTCCACTTGCGCTGCCTGAGACGTATAATGGGCATTTCTTGGAGGAACCATGTCTCCAATCAGGAAGTTTTGAGATTGGCCAATATAAACAGCATGTATGTTCTCCTGACACAAAGAAGATTACGCTGGCTCGGACATGTCACCCGCATGCCAGATGGTAGAATCCCGAAAGATATCTTATATGCTGAGCTTGTGGAAGGAGTCAGACCCAAGGGCCGCCCAAGACTAACATATAGAGATGTCTGCAAGCGAGACATGAGAGCTTCAGGCATCAGCGAAAGTATGTGGGAAAACATAGCCAAAGACCGGAGTGCATGGAGACAGACTGTGCGTGCTGGGACAACCCTTGCTGAGAACAAAAGAATTGAAGCGGCCTTAATCAAGAGGGAAAAAAAGAAAGCTGCCCTGTCCGCTAGCCCTAAATCAGAGGCATACACATGTACGAATTGTGGCAAAGTCTGCCATTCTAGAATTGGCTTGATTAGCCACACCAGATTCTGCCCCGTCTCAAGATTAAACCTAAACCAGTGACTCATTTGGGCGCATCCATTGCCTTTCGAGACAAAGGAGCCATATAAAATAAGCTAAATTTTATAAATATTAACACTTCAATGTACAAATTATAATAAAATTGTCTTCATTTTTTGTATTGTAACTGTAAATAAGATGTACAATGAAACATTTTGAAAAGCTATGCACCACTGGTGAAAATGTGACTAAATGTATTGATAAATCATGAAAAATAACAGCAACATTGAATTCTATATACAATTCACTTTTCTTATAGCATGCTATTGATTTATTAAAAATTTCATTTTTAGAAATTAAATAGACTTCTAGAAGCACCACAAAAAAATTGAAAGTGTTGAGTTAGTTTCCTAACAAACCAGCAGCCTAAAACCCTTCCCATTATCTTCACACCTTTGACCATTACTTACATCCTCTGAGTCTTCAGTACTATTAATGGTAACTTTGGATGGTTCAGAAACTTGCTTTTGTGATGGTGTCAATGCTAGTTCACCATTTTCTTTTATTTCACTGCCATGTTTCAAAACCAACAGAGAAATAACAATTTTGATATGATTGTATTCAATATCGGAAGGCAGGTGGTCTTTGATCTTTGTTAAACTAGATATACCTAAAAATTAATCAAAATAAAATTTTTTAACTTAATCTTGCATAGAGGATTATACAGATAGAAAAGCTGGTCAAAAACACCAAACAGAGATTAAAAATAAGGTTTTCAGATAATAATTTTTTTTGTCAATGATATGTTTTTATATAGTACAATCAGAATTCAGAAAAGAAATATTTTCAAAGTTTATCATAGGACAAACTAATATTCACTTCAGATAAGTTTGCAACCCATAAAGAATAACTATAAATACTTGATGTATAACATTTTTATAAGGAGGAATAAAAAAAATAGTTACACAAATGTTTTCTCCCACTGATTTGTTGTAAAAAAAAAACACATAAAGTAGTATGAAGTTTTTTGAAGGAGAAATAATGAGTTGAATATAAACAAAAAATGCTTTTGAATTGCATGACTCTATATAACTGACCTCCATTAACAGGTGGAGCCCAAATTGTTTTTGATATTAATTTCTCAATCTGAGGAGTCACTCCAAGTTGTTTGATGTTTACACTTAATCCAGCCTTGAGAGCATCACATAAATGAGTTATGATTGTGCCTGTTTTCAAGCCACGCTTTACAGCAACTTCTTCCTAAAAAAAATACATTTTATAACATACAAATATTTCAATGATTGTGTTACTAATTAAAATTAAAATGCTCTGTTTAGACCATGTTAATGGAATGGTTAAAAAAAAAAAAGATACAATAAAATTAGGTCTGCGATTCACTTACCACTGAATTTTTCTGAAAGGTAAACATAATATAACTTTGTCTTTGAGTCTCTGATAGTTTCATAAGCTCTTCTTTCATATTCATATCATTTTCAAGCTAGATAATGGAAAACACAATAAAGTGCATGCAGCTACTACTATTAGATTTCAATCAAACTATAGGTATTCTTTGGAAAACAAAAATAAATATTCAATTGGAATTAATTAGAATGTCTAGAAAAGAAATCCCTAAAAGTGAATGAAATTAATAATTGATATTTTTCTAAAAAATTGTGCACATGTTTTGAACTTGCTGTGTATGACTTACTGCATAGACTACACAAAGTCTTTGCTAGAGAAACAAATAAATGCATATGATATTACATTTCCTGCTCATTTTGTACTACTTCAAGCTACAAAACATGGATCCTACTCTATTTTAATAATTGAAGCTATGGATTTCAATTAAGAGAATGCTAAGTACTTAAAATTGTTTATTGTCTTCCAGATTATTCCCATAGGGTGAAAATTATTTCAAAAGATGGAACAATCTCCCAAATAATTCTGCATTTACATTTCATCTAACACCCATGACTATGTACAATGCATTTCATCATACCACTAGATTATGATAGCTTTGTGCTTTTTCTATCATACTTTTAGTTTTTATTGTAGGGCTGCATTGATCTTCCACTTTGACTGTAATAGTGGATGTTGTTGTCCCCTCAGTGTCTGCTATATCATGTAGACTTTTAAGTTACGAGGAAATGATAATATCATTCAAAAGAACTTTGACATCCTGTTCCATGGTTAAAAAGAAGTGATACCAAAGTGATCCTAGACCAAAGCTAACTTCGTGTCAATGATTCCTTTGGGACAGACATTGCTACCATGCTGCAGACATGTTGAACAAAACAATGTCCAAGTTGCTGGACAGTAATGCAGCACTTGTTGTGGTGTAACATTAGATGTAAGGCAGCCAAACTGCTTTGGCTTTGCTATTATGCTTGTAAGAGATTGAAATAAAAAGACTGTCCAGACGGTTCACTTTTAAGTTGATAAAATGGAAAATAGATATTTTGATAAAAAAACAAACAAAAACTTTAGAAGTGGATTAACATGTTCTAAATTACCTGAAATTATCTGTGTTGGTAAAACCTAGAATGACTCAAAAAAGCGCACCATTGCTGTTTCAATAAATCTGTATAATTCACTTAATTTTGTATGCTTGTTAAAAGTGGTATACAAATAAATAATTATCATTATTATTACTGATTCTGGCTTACATTGGCATCTATTACAGGAAAGTCATCAAGTTTCATGGAATTCTCAGAGCAGAAAGAATTAATCAGTTCCAGAAACTGGCTTCCAAATCTGTCAGCTTTTATCTCAGAGAAGTCCTCCAATTTCAGCAAAGAGATTTTGGTACTTGGCCTATTAGAACAGTTGTCATCTTTTAAAATGTTTGACTTTTTGTTTGCTTAAAAAGCATTCCTTAAAGCTATATTCAGTGCAAGTAGACGTATTATTATACATTTTTTTGCCATTGTAAAAAGTAAAAAAAAATTACTTGAATAAAATTAGAAGAAATAGTATTAAAAAAAAAAGAAATATGTAATCTGGAGTTTTCATTTAATTAGCTATTTCATTAGATATGTTTTTCTTCTGCTATATAATTACCTGAATTTAGCCATGTCTAACAGTACTCTATTACTTGCAATGTTGTGAGGTGTGTAGCCAGATTCTTGAGACATTTCATTTCTTTTCTTTACTAACATTGTATATAAATCTTTTTCAAGCTTAGATGTCTTTTCATCAACTGGAGGTACAACTGGTGTAATAGCTGATTTGACCATATTTTTATGAGATGATAGATATGAAAAACTGTTCAGCTGAGGTAAAGAAGGTCTGAAAGTAATTGTCATAAATATAAAAAAAAAAATAAGAGATTGTTATTTTACTTTTGACATAATGAAGTCTTTTTTTGTAATACAGTTAAAATATATATATAAAAAAAAGAAAGAATTGGAATAAAAAAATCAGTGACCTTTAAAATTTATTAACTAAAATATACAATTCTAGGCCCAGATGACTGACTGATGAACACTAAATTGTAAAATAGACTAGATTGTTCAGACATTTGCCTATAAATATATAAAATTGTATCCTATTTCATAAAAAATTTAAACTATAATCTACATTTTTAGAATAAATCCTATTTCATAAAAAATATCAACATATATTGTGAGGTTATCACCATAGACTACAATGGCTGCCATTAGTAAGTTCCCATAAGACCTTGTGGTCTGATGATCCTGATGATGTAAAGGTCAACTGTTTCTGTGGCCTACGGTTAACTAGGATGCCTTTACTTTTCCACAACTAATGTCACATATCTATTAGAACTGGGTGGACTCAGATGCGCCTTAAGATCCCGAAATTAAAAATCCCAGGCTTCACCAGGATTCAAAGCTGGGAACCCTGTTCAGAAGCCAAGTGCTTTACTTCTCAGTCACCGCGCCTCCTAGCTGCCATTACACTAATGTAATATGCCTCGAGAATGTTTGTGTCACTTTCATATTTACATTATGGAAACACAGGCTCCCTGTTGGAGTAATGGAGGCAATAGTGACCTATGTCAGCAAGAACTGGGACAATTCATGTGTGGATAGATGATGGTATGGGAAATAACTATAGTCCCAGTAATCATTATAGTGATAATATGTTGAGGGCTGACAATAATGGATCCACATGTGAGGTGATGGTAGATCAACATGTGGTGATGGTAGCAGCTGAACTTTTTTTGAAGTGGGCAACTATTGCATGCTTTGAAGGAAGACAGTGGCAATGAAAAATTTCCAATTTAGTGGTGAGAACTTAATCTATGGCTATTTTGATACAGTCTTCAGTACTTGCCACAAACATTGAAAACACAGAAATACAAATCATGTAAATGAATAAATGAATTAGATGTAGTGACTAATATTCCAATTCATATAGATGGAATAAACTATGCAAGGCAGCTGAAACGTCAGAACAAATCAGGAAGTTCACAGGGCCATCATTGACAAGTACATTGCAGCGCATCCAGATGTCAAATATAATGTAATGCACCAGGATGTTCACTGTCACATAAAATAACCCATCACATGAAAAGTGACATAACTGAAAGAGGTAACAGTTGTCCAAAAAAGTAAATTCTGGTTTTGGTTATAATCCACACATAGCTGCACTGAAACATAAATAATTCAACCAAAACAATAGAATGAGCCAAGACTGAATGCTGATCAGATTAACGGTAATCATAAAGTTATTTCTTATGCTGAATCAAAAAAAGGGTGAAATATTTTCCTGGTATTGTTAAAACATTCCTCACCAACCTATTGCTTGCTAGGGTACAAAGAGACTCCATATTGTCTTTGCTGTGGCTAATATAAATTAACTGAAATACAACTAGAAAATATGGCAGACTGTAGAAAAGAGAACCTTGGGTTTGTCGATGATTTTGGTTTTCTATAGTATGTTTGGTGTAATGCAAAAATTGTAAGACAAATTTCCTTATGGATGTCAAAGATTATTATTATAACTTACTTCATTTGAACTTTGACTTGGCTCACTGTATCCTTCTGGCTTAGGAGATCTCCAGACGGGATCAAGAGAAGTTGACTTTTTTCTGATGTGGCAAATTTTATCCAGTCTCGTGCTTTGAAAGTCATCTCAACTATTGAACCAAAGCCTCCGTGGACAACTTTTTCTTTTAAGTACCCATCACATATTAAGGCTTTACCTGTTACACACAAGAAGCAAAGATTAAACAAGCTATTTTAGAAAATATTTTAATGATCTAAAATATGTTTAAGTAATAATTTTTAAAAATAATACCTAAAGCTCCCCAAAATTTTTGATTTCTATATCTGAAAAAAAAAGATTTTATTAAATTTTTTTTAACTTCAGTAGTTTTTAACTTTAAATTGAGTTTAAAGTAATAAAAACAATGAAAAATTAAAAAGAAATTATTAAATGATAAAGATACCTGATTAGATACCTACTTTAAGTTTACTACTTACTTTCCACATCCAAATATTTCACTTTTACAAAAGGCTTCAATTTTTTTAGAACCAGAACCTAGAAGCACTAAAGTTGGAACAGTGAGGCCAAAGCGATTGCCAGTTACCTGTGGAAAAGATTTGAACATTAGACCATAAAAGTTGAAGGTTATTTTGTTCTCATTATAGAAAAACAAATCAATAATAGTTGCCTCTATAGCTGTAAACAAATGTTTAGCTTCTTTTCCAAAGTCAACTGCCTGACTATTGTTTATTTGTGATGCAGGCAAGCCATTCTTTAGTTGCGTTAATCTGAAAAAGAAAAGTATAATTATTTCACCACAATGCATATAAACACAGTTCATGGGTGTGGTCACATAAGATTTCTAGACCCTTTGACAAATGAAAACAAATTTAAGGGCACACAAAGTAGAGGTTAAGATGTGTTGTTATAATTGTAAGACTATAATACATTCAAGATATGCCAAAGCACATATTCAGAGAGTTCAAATAATCCAAATTACCCTCATTGTAAATGAATTGCACACTAATCAATAGAAAATTAACAAGATATTAAATCTTGCAGATGCTGCCACATTGAGCATGCTTCACTAAAATGTGATGCAGGCTTATAAATGAAGATATAGAAACACAACAAATCAATAACGACTTGGACTTAACTAGAACAATGTATAATTCAATCAAGTGCAATAGATTTTTTACTATTATAATTTATTCAATAGAAAGAACTGAGTGTTTTCAGACTTGAAAGACTGAACCACTCATAAATTTTGTTACATTTTTGTCCCAGAAAATCTACAATAAACCTGTTAACTGTTCACAAATCTAACACATTCTTGACACAATTATTTTTACTTTTTCTAAAACAATAGAATTAATTTTATTTTCATAAATCTTGCCAGGATAGACATAACTGCCTTCACCTATGGTGCAATGTGTGACAAACCCTGTCAGTATAAAATTTTAATTGAGATGAAGTTGAAAATTATGAATAAAATATGTGTTTGTGTTATTGTAATGTGTCTTTGAGATTATAAATGTTGAAGTGTTAGAAAAAATATTTAAAAAAAAGAGAAAGAACATGTTGGAGTTTTATTATTAAGAATAGAAATTCTGTTAAGGATTACAATATATATGAAATAGCATTACACAAAGGCTATGCCCATTGATTTGTTCCTAGGACATCTATTGTTTTTAGTTGTTTTTTGGGGGCTGGAATCTCCTTTTTTTTTGCACTTTCAACCAATAAAATGGCCTGCATTTTAAGGATTTCTTCTAAGCTTATTACATTGAATCAAATGGCCTCCTCTTTCTACCTCTCTTTCTTTCCTTATTTATTTCTCCCTCTCCTCTTTCACTCCCCTTTTTCTCTCTAGACCCCCCCCCCTCTTTTTTTTGCACCCTGCACATCATAATGCTCTCCCATTTGGACTTTAAACTTGAATGGGAATGGTCCGCTATTTCTCTTTTATCTTTCTCTTCATATTTCTTTCCTTTTCCATCTCTCTCACTCTCCTTCTTTTTCTCTTTAGAACCCCCCTCCCCCGCCTACCCATCATGCTTGCCCTCATAGTCTCCTTCTCTCTCTCTATTTTTTTCTCTCTCTGGCCCCCACTCCTTTTTTTTTTGCACCCTGTTTATCATAATGGGATCCCACAAAGACGCTTGACTTGAATTGGAATGGTCCACTTTATAACGCCCCCCACACATACACATAGTTTTGGCCCCCCCCCCCCCCCCCCACAGCAACAAAGTTAGACTTTAATAAATTTCTTCATTTTTCTTTGACTTCTCAATTCAATATCAAAATATTTAAAAGGCTCTATTTTTCTTTTCATCCCCACCCCCCACATAATGTAAAAAAAAAAACACAAAAAAATCCTCTCCAAAAACACACATACTGGTACCGTATATATAAAAAAAACCATTGAAAGAAAACAAAACTACCTTAATCTACAACAATCACAGCAATTTGTTGTCCCACCTATTTCATTGAGATCTTTAGT
This sequence comes from Biomphalaria glabrata, assembly GCF_947242115.1. Taxonomy (NCBI): domain Eukaryota; kingdom Metazoa; phylum Mollusca; class Gastropoda; family Planorbidae; genus Biomphalaria; species Biomphalaria glabrata. The sequence goes on from NC_074711.1 coordinate 39,808,831, forward strand.
CTCGAAATATGATAAGAGAAATCTATAAGAAAGAAAAATATGCAGAAAGTAAGAATAAGTGACAAAAAAAATTATTTAAATTCACAAAGCAAAAAAATGGAATAAAACCAAGTTTTTCTTTTCCCAACAACAGTTAAACAAAAAAAAAAGAATTTAGAGACAAGGTTAAAATTAATTTTGAAATTTGAAAATATGATACACATTTTATTGCAAGAGACAATTTAATAATGTTTTGTAGAATCTTTGACATTTAATGAAGTGGATAAATTGGATAGAATACAAAAGCCATTCTGCGAACCTGCGCCGACAAGTTGTAATGGACAAGTAGGATTCCATTCTCCTTAACATTTTTAGTTTATGCTCTCTGAAGGTTTTATTTTCAATCTCACTGACGAAATGCCTGAAATGGCAATAAGTATTTAAATCTCAAACATTGGATTTCTTTTTTTTTTTATCAGGTATACTGTACTTGTAACTGATTCTTACCTAAAAATATTAAAATCCGTTGGGCCAAAAAATGCAACACAAAAACTGGGTAGACCATCTCTCCCTGCTCGTCCAATTTCTTGATAATAGGATTCAATGTCTTTAGATGCTGTTGAAACACCATTTAAAATATTCTGAAGCTATTACAAAATATTACACACTAAATTTTAAACAGTTGTTTCTACGCTTGTATATGAAAATAAAAAAAGTAAACTTATGATCTAAGAGGTACAGTGCTGGACATTTGAGTCTTGTTGGAGACCAAGATTTTTACTTAAGATTTATGTATCCAGCTTAAAGAAAGGGGTGAATCTGTTGTGGAGAGTAATAAATTATTAAGTGGAATGCTGTAACAAGTGAACTCTGTCTGACCTTTAGATTTTAAAGTTATAGAGAAAACCTTTAATTTTTACTTTTATTATACAATGTTTATTGTGAATTATGTTAATGTGAACATCTGAATTTACATTAAGTTATTATTACTGCACAATTTTCGTGTTATAAACATTTTGTTGCTATAACAGTTGAAATTTAAGGCTCATAATGTTAAACAGACTGATAAGAAAATGAAATAGCTAACTGAAGAGGGAATAGTTACAAGTTACCATAAATATTTCAAGAAAAAAAAATGTAATTTTATCAGGGAAACCTAGCTGCAAGAAAGAGCAACTTACATCCATAATGGATAACATTTCTGACATCAGGTTTATCAATCCCCATTCCAAAAGCCACTGTAGCAACCACAACCTGCAGAAAGTCAGTATAAAGTAACATTTTCTAATAGCAAATGATTTTTTGTTTATTTTGATCCATCTGTAATAAGAAACCAAAGACTCACTTGTATTTCATCATTTAGAAACTTTTTATGAGCCATTCTGCGATCTCTCATTGGTAAGGATGCATGATAAGGTAAAGAAGATACACCTAAACCTAGGATGTCAACAAACTTTTTTTTTTAATTTCATGCACACTTTGGGTTTATTTTTCAATATTTTAAGTACAATAAAAACAATAACATTAAAAAGTGAAGCAAAAGCTGAACAACAATAAATGATTGATTTGAGAAACTCAAATCTGTGAAAACAATCAGAAAATGTGTTTTTAATGCAAACCTTTCAGAACTCCTACTATCTCTTCTGTAGTTTTTTTAGTTGGACAGTAAATAATTGTTGGTCCATCATAACTGTATCTGTATCCTACTCGTTTCATGTATTTCTTAAGATCACTGGATATGTCTTTTGTCTTTGGTTCAACACACAAGAAAAGATTAGGTCTGGAGTGGAAAAAAAAATTTGGTCAACTTAAAAAACATATGACAAGAGTGCATTTTAAAACGTGAACAATATATTTTTTTACAGGTATAAAAAACAAGGTGAATTATTCAACATTCAGACCCTTGAGGCCTATTGCTATTCTATTATATTAATATTATTCTACCATCGAAAAGAAAAGCTCCATGCTGAAATGTTTCCTTTTTGCTTCATCACATGCTTTCAAAATAAGTTATTGTATAAAATTTTCTATGTTACAGAGTGAGGAAAAGAGACCCAACCTTAAGCCATATAATATATTTAGGCAAAACTTTTTTTTATTCAGATGTTTTTTTTAAATGTCTTGTTTCTTATTACTAACCTATCAAAACTTGTGCATTCCAGGTGTGGGTTTTTCAGTGCCAAATTGCGACAAATATCTGTTCTCACTTCCATCGTTGCAGTAGCTGTCAATGCTAAAATAGGAATCTGAAAAAAATAATTTCTAAAGAGGTGTATTTTTTTCTTCATGGACTTCAAAAAAAAATAATTATATTTACGAGTTTTGTATTAATTAAAAACTTTAAAATGTCAAAACTATTAAAGTACCTTTGGGAATTCTTCCTTGAGGATACCAAGTTTCCTGTATGACGAGCGAAAATCATGACCCCATTGAGAAACACAATGAGCCTCATCAACAGCAATTAAGTCAATGCCTTCAGTAACAAGAAAAAGTTTAAACATATCATTATAGAAGGTAATCTATTAATAAAGAAAATTTAGACATGAAAAAGATTTGTAGCAAATGACATAACTACTCAATGGCCAATTTTTGTTTTCTTTTTTAAGTACATTTATGAGAAATATAGCCATAGAACAAAAGAAGTAAACTTTCCAAGTATGTATAATCAAAAGTTTATAAGGATGGTTGGTAGATAGCACAATAACCATCTGTTATTACAAAGGTAGCATTTATGAGGGGGTGCGATTCAGACAACGCCCAGGAAAATTGACATGTAGCCTGGGATCTTTAAAACAGCTTCTAAGCATTTAAACAATTGGCCACCTTAATAGTTGAAATATTATTATTTTAAAAATTCCTCTTATTGTACAATAAAGTCATAGAATCATGATCATACTGTAATGTTGTTTTGTGTCTATATTTTGTTATTAACCCAAAAATAAAAAGTGAATGTCATTCAATTTGCCTCCTAATTTTAAATGATAGGAGAGATTGTGCTGATAACATACCAACATTTGCATCTAAACGTTTAAAGTCCTCTATAGCTGATATTGCATATTCAGGTGTTACATATACCAATCTGTAATGTCCAGAAAATAATTCTTTTTTTATTTGAGTTGTATTTTCTTGAGCAGATCCAAGGAAGCAGGCTTCTATATTGGATGCCCTGCAAAATATAAACAAAAGTACTTTAATGAACAAATAAACCAGTATTAATCATGCAACACATGAACACAAACATATTTTTCAACAAATATATTATTACATTGATATCTTGTTGTTTTGCTTTTGTTTTAGCTTTTATTGATCCAATCAAATGGAAATTTAGTTTGACTACAATTAACATCAACAAAAATGAAAAATCTCAATTAAATATTAAAACTGTAAAAAAAAAAAAGATTCCATCACTGATCATACTTGTTCTTCAATTATCACAAGTAAAAATTAATACTTCAAATTAATTCTTTATTCTAGGCACATTTCAAGAGTATTATTTTAAATGTATATATTTTTTTAAAATTTGTATATGCCTTAAGAGCCCTGCTGGTCTTACTGAGAGCTTTGGTATACTAGAATCTACTTATTGTATTGTGAGAAGCATTATTTTACAACGGTGAGGTGTAAAAAGAGTTATTGTTTATTTAGAATATTAAACACCAATACAAAAAATCTTATAGTGAAGAGCACTATATAAAGTGAGAGAAAGTGTATGCAGACACAAAAATTGTTTGGGTACCAAATGTGAATCTAACAACTAATACATTAAAATCTTTCTTTCAGAGCCCAACATGTGTCTCACTGGCAGTTGGATGCAAATAAATGAAGCCCCATTCTTGCATTAACAGTAAGAGCTGAATTTTAAATAGTTTGTTTTTTTTATTTGTAATTTAAATACTTACTTTAGACCATGTACTTGATCCTCCATTAAGGAAATAAGTGGACTGATAATTAAAGATGTTCGTTTTGTAAACACAGAGGGATATTGGAATGTTAAACTTTTACCATAACCTAGGGAAATTTTTTTTCAAGATTATAAAAGTATTATTTTGAAAATGTAATTTTATTTTCAATCAAAAAGATATATAAGAATAATGTTAAAAAAAATTTTTGTAAAATCATTTAAACTTTAAAAAAAAAAACACATTAAAAAATCAGTAAATCTTCAATGAATTATTTTATTATCATTAGCTTATTTAACTACATCCAGTCCTTTAAAAAATGTACCTGTAGCCATGATAACACAGTTGTCTCGCTTCTCATTCAAAATAGAGTTAATTATTTTCCATTGTAAACTGAAAAAAAAATCAACTTAACAGCAAGTTATTGATTTATAAAAATTTATATGCTATAAAACAAATTCTTACTATTGCTATAGCGTCAGTACTTACTATTATTATAAAATCAGTACTTAATCTTCTTTTAAACTAAAACCTTTCATTGAAACAAATCAAAAGAAAGATACAATAAATCAAAGGCATATGATATCCACACTGTGCACACTTACGGACGAAATTTAGAAAATCCAAAATACTGTTTTAGTACATCTAAATAACATGGATCTGTTGGCTGATAATTCATTTCATCTGTGTACACAAAAATTATTAGGGATAATTGTTAACTTCTAGCTATTATTTTTTTAACATTTCCATTCAGATTACACAACCTGAAGTGAAAATGGCTTACACTGCAATCAAATAAACAAGGTTTATACTGGCAACAACTGCAGAAGCTTTGAGCATAGGTTAACAATGTGTCACTATGATCGATGCAGCACAGACTTCACAACGATAGCAAGTTCAATGTGCCACAATGTTCATTGCACAAAGACACAACATTCTATTAAGGTCATTGAAAGCAGGCTTCTATTGTGCTAAAAACTTATACATTAAAGTCTTCCTTTCAGTACCCAAAATGTGTCTCACTGGCATTTGGATGCAAATAAATGTGGCACCATTCCTGCACAAACAGTAAGAGCTGAATTTTAAAAAGCATCACAGGCTTCCTCCTCATGTCAATTTAAAGCTTCCATTGAGAACAAACTAGCTTTCACAGTACTACCATGTTCACTTATATTGTAGGGATATAAATAAAAGGCTAGTTCTACAAAACTTTGATGTAAGAGTCAAAGAAGTAAATTAGTATTGGTTTTCAACTGGAAAAGCAAAAATACATGGAACCATTTTTTTTCTAGTAATAAATGTGTTAAACCACTACAGATGAAAGGGATCAAATTTATAAATTTGTTAAGTAAAAATCTCCAGTCAACTATTACAATAATAGTTTCATATGTATAAGAACCTTAACATTTTATCCAAAGATTTATTTGTCCAAGTCTAAAAAAACATTACTTTCAAATGACTAATGATAATAATATTAATAAGTATTTAAGATCTTACCAGAATCTTTCTCAATTTGTAAAGTGTCTAATTCCTTGTCTTCCAATGCAACTTTCTCAGCTTCATTAATTTCCTATTTAAAGAAAAATCCTCATGTTAAGTTTAGATTAAAAAAAAATATACATATATTATTTTACTTCTCCATTTTTAACTGAAACAGAGAGGGGAAGGGGGGGGGGGTGAAATAAATAATCTGATATTTGCAATAAAATGTTTTGTTTTCAGCTTAGTCATTTATATCAAGAATTGAAACTTACAGATGTTTCTGCTTAGTCAAACCACACTAGGATGTGATTTTTTTTGGTCCTCATAAACATGTCCTGTGTTACAAGACAGAATGAACTATATGCAATCTACTGAAATCTCAAGTTATCTTCACAGTGCAACATACAGCTACTGTTGCCTAGAATCTTTGTTTATTTTTTTTTTAATTCCTAAAGAAGATATACAACAAGATGCAGTGTAGATCTATAATCTATTCAATATGTACAGTTCACTGACTAAAGTGTCCTGATAAAACCTTCTTTTATTTTGGATTTCAGATGAGAGAGACAAAGTAACGCCATTCACAGCTTGTGCCCTATTATAAGCATCTCAAATAGATTAAATTTGACTTTCTCAATGCTAATTAATGATAAATTGATAGCCTTTTTCATGTAACCTTAAACATAATTGACAGGAGGGCAAGCTACGTATACACTTCCAGGCACTTTTGTATATGCATGACATCAATTCAATGAAAAGCAAAGATACAGGATGATCCAATAACATCCATGCCAAGTACTAAGTAGGTGACTTTGGGCTTCTTTTTTTTTTTTAAACTTGATCTCATGCTGTTTTGTCAAATGAAATGGTATTTAGTTACAAAAAGGGGCACAACATTTAGTTTATGTATTAGGCTTTAATCAGTATTTTTAGGATTCAATATAAATTAGTGGCTTGTCAGATCAGCCAGCAATTAAATTAACTGGCTTCATCAGTATTATTACAATTAAAAAAACAAAAGAAAACAAAAAAAATATCTGTCCTAATTAAACATATGTATGAGATATATATAAAGGAGAAAGATTTTGGCATGGGGCTGGCAACCCCACCCTGTAAAACTTCAGTGGCTACAGAAACTGCAAACTTTATTTTTACATGTGGCAAAGGCAGCCAGCTCCTGATGATGGCATTAGAATAAATCCAAGAGGACATCCAATGCCCAATACATAGAAAGCCCTTCAATGCAAAGAAAAAATCTGTGGGCACCAACTGGGAAGAGGCTGTGGAAGTCACCTATGACCAATCTCTATGGCGAGAGCTTGCCACCCTATGTGCTAAACAGTGTGGAAGAACTTAAGACTAAGTAAGATATATTATAATATATTGCTACAATTACAAAACAATTAAAGTAAATACCTCTAATTCTTTATCATCAAAATCATCATCACAGAATTCATCATCATTTAAAGTCTTCATTAATGAGCTGTTCGATTCCAAAACAGATTTTTCATAATCATCAACATCCCAATTATCTTCATCATTATCGATAGTCAACTCCTCAGACTAAATCGAAAAAAAAAATGCTGTCAAGCCAATTGATTTATTTTTTTTAATAACTGTATGTTGGCTTTTTTTTTATTAGCTTACTCACACTCAATTCTATGTGTCAATCTAATGTTTGATCAATTAATAATGAAGAGCAAATGTTCTTTAAACTGGAGCTAAATCTAATTGAAATCAAAATGAAATTTGGCTTGTGTTAGCTTTAAATTGATAATCTTTTTCTAATACAGAAACATGATACTAACTACTAGTGCTTTTTTTTGTAAAAAAAATAGGTGCCGGTACTCATTGATGGATTGCCTATCTTTTAACTACTAATAAATTAATAATTAATATCAAAATACAAGAAAATTATTTTTTTTTTCCCCACATTGAAAAAAGTGCCAGTACGACTTACCAGTGCGTACTGTCACAAAAAAAGCACTTCTAACTACTAATTTAGTAGATTTCTAACTAATTAGCGGGAAGGATAATAGTTTATCATTAAGTTGGTCAAATAAAGATGTTACATTTACATCATTGTTATAGCAATATTGCAGGTGTACATTCAACTAATGCATGCATGACAGTCTTTCCCAAGTTAAAACTCTATCCCCCCCCCTACACATAAACAATATAGTTACAGTACTAGCATGATTTTCATTGCATTATCATCAACCTATGTATGCTGATGATCTTTTCAAAATAAAAGTTAATTGTGGCCAAATTTAAAATATTTATAGAAATAATATTTATAAATATTTTTAAAACATAAAATAATGTTAATTAAAATATACAAATTTCAATGCTGTTTTATTTTTAATATTTTTTAAAATCAATTTTTAGAGTACTAGTGTATGTATATCTATTAATGTGTATGTATATCTATGTCATTAATTAGGACATGTTTAATCTAAACACAATATAACATATAATTATAATGCAATAATCTAAATACAGGTACCTTCTCTGCCTTCATTTTGCTTGTTGAATAATTTTCCAGTGATATTTCTTCTTGTTTTTTGTTTGCTGTGTTCAAGAAGTCTTCCACACCTAGATCCTCTAAGTCATCAAAATCACAAATGTTATTTTTTGATGACATATTCAGTGATAGTTTAGAACTGTCTAAGGAGTCATCATTTTCACACTTGATGTGTCTCTCTTGAACAGCTACATTAATTTCTGTAAGGGAATTCTTGCATTCTTCCAAAGATCTTTGTATGTTCTCTTCAAAACTAGCTTCACTGAGTGATTCTACTTCTTGTATAGTGTTTTCAATAAGTATTTTTAAAGCCCTTAACTCTTGTAGAAGATCTTTTTGTTGCATGGCTGTACAATGCTTAGATGCAATTTTTAAGCATTCATAACTTTAATTTCATATCTTAGTAATAGAATATAAAAACATGTAATATAGTGTTGTTGTTCTTTGTTTAGTAAAGTTCCAACTACAAACATAACATTTGCTTTAATAAGTTTAAATGTTAATGATACTTTAGGATAAAACAGATATAAACAAAAAATAAACACAAATTGAAATGTACATCTCAGTCAAAGAAGAAGATCTAGAATCTAGATCTAAATATAATTTTAAAAGGCCAAATTTTGTTTTAAAAAATTACATTATCATATAGAAAAGAAAAGGCATCACAAAGATTAAACATATAAGATCTTTATTTTTTTTAAAGAATTTTAATAAGCTGATTCATATACATATTGTATGGAGCAGATCTGAACATTCAATATAAGGTCACAATGATGCCATAATTATGGTGTGCTCAGAGCTATGTCTAGATCATCTATCATCTAGCTAGATCTATATCACTGGCACTGCACTTGTTTTATTTTTGAGAACTTATTTATTTGTTTGTTTTGTTTATGGAGCAGGCAATGGAAAGTACTGATTGTGAAGAAGCAATAAGTGACTGAGTCTCTGAGTCACTGCCAAAGGACAACTGTCATTTACACAATAATGTTACTATCACAATGACTTGAATGACAATAATAAACGAATGGTTGAATGAAACAAATATCAAATGAATTTCTATTGCTTTGACTTTGAACTTTTTAAGTCATAATGGTATGCTTATTGAATAGATCTAATTTAGTTCTCGACCTTTAACATGTTCTAACTCTATAGTATATTTTATAGACTAAGCATACTAGATAGAATATCTCAAGATCTAGATTTAATGGACTTTGCAATGCCCGATTGACAATGCAGAAAATCTATCTTTATATGAACAATTCAACAATCATAGAATGATTTATTCATAATATTTTATAATTTTAATTTCATTTTCCTTTTGTACTTATAAATTCAAACTCCTCTTTTGAAACTGTTCATTTTGGTCAGAGTTTCCCAAACTGTGTTCCTTGGAACACAAGAGGCCTAAGTAGGTGTTGCAAAAACTACTGGAAAACTAGTAATAAATAAACAAAGTGTTCTTTTAAATACTCAGAATGTGCGAAGTGATTTGTTAAGGAAAAAGTTTGGGAAACACTCATCTAGAACTCTACTTTTGTAGATATATTTTGTGAATATATACTATTCACACAGATATAGATCTAGATCTATATTCTATATATTTTCCGCAAAATTCACATTTGAAAAAAAAAATTGCTTTTTTTTTTATTTCTCTATAGATCTAGATCTATATATAAACTCCATTGGTGGCCTTTGGAATAGGTCATAGGTTTATATTAAATATATATATACACAGATCTAGTATCATAGATAAGGCATGATAATTGATAAAAATGTTATTGTTATTATGACTACTAGAGTATTAGCTTAGTCTCAGGCCCTAAATATAGATCAGATTAGATCTAGACTAAGATTAAATCTAGATAGACTCTAGATTACTACTTTATTAGTATATAACTAGTAGTACTGACTACTGTAGAAGTCTAGTGTAATAACATATACCTACTTAGCCCGACTTCTCTAGGCGTCTCAGGAGGCTTAGACTGGCTTAGTCGGTATAGTCGATAGAATAGATCTAGTCTTCTTACTATAATTGAGTATATACTTAGTAAGTCTTAGTTATTAGTAACTTTGAGTTTGAGTAACTTAGATCTAGATTACTTTAGACTTTAGAGCACTTTGAATCTAGATCTACCCTATAGTAAATTAGTTTACTGTTTAGTCCTTAGTCTCCTTAGTAGATCTAGGCAGGGCTCTTCAGCTTCGTGAAAACTATCAATAACTGAGAACTGTGAATAATTTTTTAAACATAGATCTATAGATCTAGATTCTAAATATTTTTTAACTTTTGAGCCTGAAATATCAATATCAATATTATAAGAGTGTCTATACTATAGATATACTACTGACTGTCTAGTCTATAGAGATAGTGGATTAGTGGTCTATCATATGCTAGATCTAGCTGCAATCTAGCATCATAAATTTGTTGTAAAGTGTAAAGCCTAAGGAAAGGAAAGGCAGCCTATTCTGCTTAGTCTGTTTAGTAAAGCCAGTAAAGCATTTTTCATCCTCTTTCAGTTTCAAACTTCAGTCTTCATTCTATTACTTAGTTAGTCTTAGTACTAGTAGTATTACTATTAGTATTACTATTAGATCTAGAGTCTACTAGTAAAGTACTACATCTAGATCTAGATATTAATTACGGGTAATTTTTTTTGGCGCAACTAATCTACCTAATCTAGATCGAATTCTTTTAGCCTGAGTCTTGAGTTTTAGATCTAGAAATCTAAATCTAGTCTAAAGCGCATCAATTAGTATTATGTCGTGTTATGATCTATACAACTAGTAACTAGTAGATCTAACTAGTTACTAGACTTACTAGACCTAGATCTAGATTAGATCTATATGATCTATGATAGTAATTAGTATAAGATCTAGATCTAGAGTCTATATTATATATAGAATCTAGATCTAAATTTAATAAGAGTAGTCTGTTCTTTGTTTACATTTTTTATAGATCCGGTTTACATCTACCTAGATCTAGGTCAAAGGTTAGGCTAGTTAGCCGCTAGTAATAATAATTTGTATGCAATGCAAGCATGTTACTGTTTTTTAAATCTAATTTAGAGATCTAGGCCTAGTCTATATAATATAGACAGTTTAGATCTAGTATAGAATCTAGGGTAATCCTGTAGATGAGTATCATTATCTCATTTCATATTCGAACTTCAATAAATAGACAAGCCCCTCGATCCCCATCCCCCTTTTTTCCCCATAATTTTTCAGGTTATAAATAGAGTTAGATCTAGAGTCTAGACTCAACTATAAACGTGTATAAAAAATTATTCCAGGAAGTATAAAATTTAGCTTAGGGTTTTATCTATTATATATATAATAAAGGATAGAAGAAAAAAATCACAAAATCTTAGCATTTAACTTCCTTCATTGTCATTCACAAATTAAATAGAAAGACACGTTATTCCAATGAATTAAATTTACAATTTCATCATTTACTTACCAAGTTCTTTAGTATTTAGAATTGATATGACAGTTTGACAAATTCTAAGATTACTTGCGTTATAGCTAAAAAAAAGTTAATGAATTTTGTCTTGACATTGACTTCAGTTAGTCCTTATAGAAAGTTTGCCCATTAGACATGAATATGAATTGGAAGTTGACTGTATTTCTTTTATTTAGTTCATCACTTATCAATGGTAATTTAGCATTTTTGTATATAAGTTAAAACATATTATTCTTTTTTTTTTTAAGTTATTAATGATCAAATTTGTGGATTTAATTAAAGTAGTTAGATGTTTTCATCTGTTAAAATGTTATTTTTTATTCTTTCTTAGGTCTGGATGCATCAACAGACAAGCTTTTTGTATGTTATTACACTGCAACTGGATATTTTCCTGCAACTCAAGTGCCTGCTGATCTATGTAGCCACATCATTTATTCTTATGGGAATGTTAGTCCTGATGGAATCAAGCCAAAGAAATCAGAAGATGTTCAAAATTATAAGTAATTTTTTTTTTTCATTTTTGAGTTCCCCCTCCCTGCCATTAGTCAATTAAATGAAAATTTAAAACAATATTACTTATATGTTCTTAGGTTCATAAGCATCTTAGGGTTAGCTGTGAATAGCAAATAAACAGCCGCAGACCAACTGGTTTGCAGTCATGGAGGATGAGGTGAAGTATTCCAGTGGTTAGAATATTTACTAAAAACATCTCAGAAATCCAGGGAAATGATTGCAAAAAGCGAGTATAGGGCGCTCTAACTCTAAACCGGGCAGATGAAACCCGTTAGCTAGGGATAGCAGCTCATCTAGGAGAGAAAACTCTGAAAATAAACACCTGCTGCCTTGCAGATGATCTTGGATGATCAAAGGCTATGGGAGCACACCCAGAAAGAAAAGCAGGCTGAAGTCGGAGTCAATGGGCCTACTGACGCATAACACATTGACACGCAACCTCATCTATGTTGGAGTTCAGTAACAATTCTAATAGATGTGACGTCCTGCCTGTGGAATCCCGCTGGTGGTTCTTCTATCTCTGTGGAGCCAGGAGCAGGGACAAGAAATTAAATACTATTGGCCAACACTCCAAGACCAAAAGTCTAAAAATCTTACAATGGAACGCAGAGGGCATCCAAAAGAAAAAAGAAGCTCTAAAAATATTTCTGCATGAGAAAGAAATTGATGTAGCTTGCATCCAAGAAACTAATTTGAACAGTAATCTTCATTTCTCCATTAGAGGCTACACCTGCATCAGACAAGATAGAGAAATCAGACCCAAAGGAGGAATCCTCACCCTCATTAAAAATGACATCCCTACCACAGACATAACTATGCCCAACTCCTCAGAATCAGAAATAATGGAAACTAAGCTAATTCTCCCAGATGGAAATATTAAAATCTATTTAACTGATACTTCCCACCAGACAAGGAAATAGAGATTGACCACATACAAATACCTGACCAAGAAGACTGTCTAATCTTAGGAGATATGAATAGTCACTCTCAGAGCTGGGGATACCCAGACCTAAATGCCAGGGGAGAAGAAATTGAAGAATGGCAAGCAGAGAACAGACTTATCTTGCTTAATAAACCTGAGGATAAACCAACTTTTTTCTCAAGAGCCTGGCTAACATCAACCTCCAGATCTAGCCTTTTCAACTGACAACTTATCCAAAAAGTGCACCAGAGAAGTTGCAGACCAGCTAGCCACCAGTGACCACAGACCCATATTGATCAGTATCGATACCTCCTTCAAAATATCAGAAAACTCCACCATCCCCAGATGGAAGTACAAAAAAGCCAACTGGCACCTATTCTCAAAGCTCACAGACCTATACACAACTTCAATAAACTGCAAATCAAATCAGGTTAATAAGTCATTCTCAGCTTTCTCCAAAGCAATCCTCCTAGCAGCTAAGGAATCAATTCCTAGAGGAGCAAGAAAAGATTATATCCCCAACTGGTCTGATCACCTTCAACAACTCCACAATGCGACTATTGAAGCCAGAAACACAGTAGAAAATAACCCTTGTATAGAAAATAACATAAATCTAAAAGCAGCTAACGCAGTTTTCAGGAAAAATTACCTTTCCTCCATGAGGAAAAGTTGGCATGAAAAAAACAGAACAACTAAACGTAGATAGAGATGGCCACAAACTCTGGCGTATAGCCAAATGTCTCAACCAGGAAGAAAACAGAACAACTCCTATAGTAATAGAAAAGGACAACAAACCCCTGAAAGGCCAAGAAGCAGCAAATGAATTCATTAAGTTTTTCCAAAGCGTAGGACAAATACAAATTAATGAAAGTAGAAATAAAGATGTAAACTCAGAAATCCAAGATAAAATTAAAGAAAACAATCCAGCTTACTCCTTGGGAATGACCACTAATCTTAAAATGAAGGAACTAGATGAATCCCTAAAAGTCCCCAAACCAAAACAAGCCGCGGGCCCAGACAAAATATCAAATGACATGCTTCTTCACTTGGGTCCTCAAGCCAAAAGAAAACTGCTACAAATATTCAATGCTAGCTGGAAATCTGGCAGAATTCCAAACATCTGGAAAAAAGCCATTATGATCCCTATACTAAAGCACGGCAAACCAAGAAATGGAGGAAAACTAGAAAAATCCAGTGCAACTGGAGAGCTATCTGACAGTCACAGAGCAGAAAGAGAAGCACTAGCACTAGCTGCTACCATGCTAGCAAATCATCCAAGTTCCCCTCACAGTCAGATTGTCTTTGTAACAGACGTGAAAACAACCCTCCAAAGCTTGCAAAACTCTGATTCCTCTTATATTAAAAACCTCAGAACAGCACTTACAAAGCTCAACAGCGACAGCAAAAAAAACTGTTATTCAATGGATACCAGCTCATATACAACTAGCAGGAAATGACACACTTGCTAAGAGTGGGAGAACAAACTCACAAGTAAACTCTGCACTCTATCCAGAAGAAATGAAGAAATTAATTGTAGATAAAATAAATGAGAAATGGACGAGCTCCCATCCAAATCACAAGAAAGATGACGCTTACTATAAGCTATCCCAACAAGACCAACGTCTAATCTTTCGACTCAGGACCGGACACAACAGAATGCAACAACACATGTACTGGAAGCTCAAAATTGGAACCAGTGAAATCTGCCCATGTGGAGTATCACCAGAAAATGCCGACCACGTCCTCCAAAACTGCTCTCTCTACCAAGAGGCCCGTATAAGACATTGGCCCCAAATCACCCCAATAGAAAGAAAACTATATGGAGAGCTCCCTGATTTGGAAACCACTGTGCAGTTCATCTCATGTATTGGTCTAGTCATATGAACACTCCAACATAACAATGAGAACGATGAAGAAGAAGAAGATAAGCATCTTATGGTCTTATGAAAATTTAAAACAATATTACTTATATGTTCTTAGGTTCATAAGCATCTTATGGTCTTATGAAACTAAGTAGCCTACATATTTATGTAGGCTACATACATAAAAGCATTTTTTTAACAAGATTTATCTGGCAGTTTGTGCTATTTAATAGCTGCAATTAAGAATCAATTTAGTCATCTGTTAATAAGAAAAAAACAAAACAAACTACAATCCATACGTCTTTAATATTTAAGCAATAAACAATATGCAGATCATTCAGGTTTTATTTTCACAGGTCCTGCATAAATAGATGATCAAAGGCAATTGAATTTACTTAATATGTGTGTATTATGTTTTGTCAGGAGCAAGATATAATAGGACTGTTCCTATTGTTAGTTTTATTTCATTCTTTTATTATCTGCTCATAAAGTTTATTTTTTTTAACAAAAAATAAGCTATATTATTTGTACTAACAATGACTACAAGTTACTAGTGATATTCATATCTCAAAAATGTGAAGTGTTTTTAAAATCTGATTTCAAATTAATATGCTTCTATATAATGGTTACCAAACATGAGACATGAGTCAATTTAAAAAAAAAAAAGTAGCAAGAATGGAGTTGAGATGCACAGAAGGATCCTATTATAGTTATCAGATTTAAGGACCATATCACAAATGAAGACATTGAGACAGGGTTACTACAGTGATTGAACCCCACTAAAACTCTATGGCCTTATTACAAGGTCCTTGGGTGGGTCTTGCAAAGTACCAGGAAAAAAGAAGAGCCAGACAGAGAAAGGGATGGGAAGACCATAAAAGAATGGACATGCCTGCCTTTGAAAGAGGTTCAATCCAAAGCAAAAGACAAAGAAGAATGGAGAAAGACAGTGACAAATCTTGTGTGGTGCCCCAATGGTCCAACAGACTAAGGTATAGGTGAAGGTGAAGCAAGAATGTCTTTCTTTTTTTTTTAATTATGTTTTATTCTTTGGTGAGTGTTGCATGGGCTGGTTAGCGCACCCCCCCCCCCCCCCCCCCAAACACTTTTAGAGATAGAGACACCACTGCTTGTGTACAAGTTTAACCATTTTAATGAATTAAGTAGTTATTGAAAATATTTTATAGTAACTCAAAAAGAACTGAAGGTATTTTGAGAAATAATTTTTTTTAGTAAGTTAGATTGTATTGATTCCCAAATAAATTACTTTTGACAGTATATTACTCATTTCTGTTAATTTCATTAAGCTTTAAATATTAAATTAAAAGAATTTTGTTTTATTTCTGATGTCTCTTACAACAGGACAATACTTAACTTGAAACAGACCAATCCAAACTTAAAAGTTCTATTATCTTTGCAATTTGGTTTTGAATCAGTCGTGCGTGCAGGCAGTGACATTATGACAGAGTAAGAAAACTATTACTTTATCTAAGGGATTAATCTTTCTAAGTAATTAGTCTTTCAGTCAAAGTTTATTTATTCATACCTATATTCTCTATTGTAGTACTTTTTAGACAGGCAATATTCACACATTAGCTTAGGTACATAATATTTAAAATTGTGATTCAAAAAATGTTTTTATTCTTTTCTTTAAAGCTTTACTAAGAAAGCTGTAGTGTTTCTGCAGAACTATGGTTTTGATGGTGTAGATTTAGACTGGGAGTTTCCTAAAGCAAGTGATAAAGAAAACTATCAACAATTTATAAAGGTATTATTACTATTATGAGTTGGTTAAATACTTAATCGCTGAAGCCAGGGTCTAAAGTTAAGTCAGTAAGGAGGATTAGTTGTTCATCACAGTGGATTTTAGTGGCATAGATAGGGGTTTAAAGGACCCAGGGGGCTTGACCTTTTTATAGGCCCCTGCATTTTGACAAAATGGCATGAGATAATGTAGGTAAGTCTAAATTCTAATTGGTACAGTATATAAGTAAAATCAACAAAAAATAATCCTTAAGACTCTTTTAATGAATAGTACCATTGTTTATTGGTGAGATAATGCACAAGTGGCAAATCTCAATTGATTTTGCCTCAAGTTATGATTTCAGTGCATCATCTAGATCAATGCTGTGTATTACTTTTTTACTCCACGTGTTAATAAGATTACATGGCAGTGGCATAATATTTAATGTAAAAAAATTAGGGCATTCATTTAGGGGCCCACCTCAAGTGGGGGCTTGGGGGGGACTTTTAAATTTGGACCCCTGTCCCCCCACTATAGCTACGCCACTGGTGGACTTACATCTCCTTTCCCAAAAATATTGTGTATGCTATCCTTTCATAAAATTTACTTGTTATTGAGCCTTCAAAGCTTGAGAAAGTAATTTATTTGACTTTTCCTCTCTCTCTCTCATAAAAAAAAATGCACAATGTCTTTTCATGGATACAAATTGTTTAATTAACTACACAAATGGAGGCACGGTGGCTGAGCAGTAAAGTGCTTGGCTTCTGAACTGGAGTTGGGGAAAAGTAAAGGCAGTTGGTTGTTGTGCTGGCCACATGACACCCTCATTAACCATAGGCCACAGAAACAGATGACCTTTGCATCATCTGCCCTATAGACCACACAATAGGTCTGAAAGGGGAAAATTTTCTTTAAACATAAATGATTCTGGATTAAATACTGATAATCTCATCTCATCTCATTAGTTACAAACATTTCTTCTGCCTTAAAAACTGCACAAGACAATAATTTAAACTTCATTATGATTAAAACTTCATTATAATTAAAACTTCATTTTATTAACTTTATGATATTAACTACCAGCACTTTTTGAATTTCTAACATGAATCATCCATCCTAAGAAATCTCATGAGCCTCACAAAGTGAATACAATTTCAAAATGAATTACTGTTCAATATTAGTACACTATTGTTAATGATACAATGTTATATTAATTATAATTGATAAAATGATGTCTCCTTAATTCTACACACAGTGATTTACCCTTGTTTTGACTGTAAAGTGATCCATTATGTTCCAAAAAAAAATTGCTGAAACTATATTATCTTATCTCTAAATGGTAACTCCTTGGCCTACTAAAAATTGAACAAATGGCCAATGATACTGTTGTCTGTATGTATAAGGCTTAAAAAAGTTAGAGTAAATTTAGTGTGTAGTACATAAGTGCTTACAATTTCTTAAGATATGAAGGGAAAAACAAACTTTAGATATTCAATTCAGAGGTAGCCAAAGTAAACATGCTGTTGTCAATGCTGTTGTCAATGGCATCCAAATCATCCATAAAACTGTTGCATGATCATCAAGTTGATTAATGTCATGTACTTGATATTTTTATTTCATTGGTAATCTAAATCTCTTTTAAGAAATGCTTACAACTCAGTATTGTATTTTTCAAATAGGTATTTTCATGGGCCACCAACAAATATGCATGTTCTCCATTCTGTATTGGTGAATGTAAATTGGAAACTTAATCTTTGTCAGTGTAGACTTAAGTTGGCATGACTCCTTTTCATTCTTTAAATACATGTGGTATAAATTGAACAGCACTTACCATTGATACTTTTGTTAAACTTTAGATATTCAAGTCAGAGGTTGCCAAAGTAAACATGCTGTTGTCGATGGCATTGCCTAACAGCCCATTTTATTTTAAAGGTTTTGATGCTAATACTTTGACAAGGTAATTAACCTTCAAAATTAATTATTTAAATAATTTTAAAAGAAATGTCCATACATTGGAAAACTATAACTGGATATTCTTTTTTTTTTGTTGTTTTTTTTTTAAATTTTTGTCTCTTGTATTAAATGATCATGTTTAAGGTGTCTATATTATTATAACATGGATTTAAGTCATCTCAATTTCATTCTTTCCATAATCTTGACATATTCTCATACATCCCTTTTGCTTCATCATTCCATATTGACTTAAACCAGAGAATTATGTTTTGTACCTCTATTTACATGAACATAAATACCTTTTTTTTCCAAATGAAATGCAATACAAATATAAATTAGGAAAAATTATCAAACATTTTCTAAAGATTCAAATATTAGTTAATGTCATAATTAATTAAATGTTCCAAAACTTGAGTAAATTTTTAAAAGATTATTAAACATAATATTTAAAAATCCTTTTTTTTTAAAAATCAAAGCTTAGCTAAAGGGGAAGAACTCCGCCCTTAAAACTATATCCATCAATATTGTACAAGTCATTTCCCTTATTTAAAATCATACTAAATAATTATTTACCAATTGTTTTTTTTTTAATTGATTTATGTTTTGTTAGGTACAATAAATAATTGTTCTGAGAATGTTTGAGGGAGAAATAGCGTTACCAATTATTTAATGTGACTAAACCCAACATATTACTGAGGGATTAGTTTCCCTTGTTTGTATCAAACAAAATAATTAATTACCAGTAATTAATCGACTATTTTGTTACTTTTTAAAAATGGATTCATGTCTTGTCTATGCCAATGAATAATTGTGCGAAGTTTGAACTTTTTTGAGAAAGGGTGTGGGAGAAATAACATGTACACACTTTTTACCAAAAAAATTATAAAATATATCACAATGCACTATGTGAAATGATTGATTTTCTTTATTTTATTCCAATTCATTATTTAGATTTCATTAAATTATAGTTTAAATGCCATTTCTCTTTCTTCTTTTATTAAAAATTATCTAGCTATGTAGACTTTATGACAGCCATGACTTATGATCTGCATATGTTTAAAAGAAACATAGACAATTCTACAGGATACAACAGCCCATTGTTCACTCCCAAAGGAGATGGAAAGTATTATTCCACTGTAAGCAACATTATTTTAGAATTTAGATTACTTTTTTGTTAATCCATATAATGATTTAGACTCCTTATATGCAAGCTTTAAACAAAATAATAGTATACATTATATGTATCTAACAACTTGAAGCTTCTCCAGGAACCTTTGAATGTGAGACTTTGTGATAAAAAAGGTACATAGGGAGAACGGGCCACGTTGTGAAAAAAGAGCTACCGTTCTTCCCAACACAAAACCCTGATAACATCCATTTTCCCCCAAACAAACACAACAATTAAAAAACTAAAAGATTCAGAAAAAATTAACCCAACACCAACAACTCATACTGGGAAAGTAAGTATCCCCCACACTAATTTAGGTGGAAAGATAAAGCAACATGATCCCCAAATTTCCAAATCTGATACTAAAACTTTCAAAGTCCTTCAATGTAACGTCCGAGGACTTATTCCAAAGACACTTGAAATAACTAACCTGCTCCACAAAGAGTGTGTGGATGTTGCCTTACTTCAAGAAAGTCTGATAGGTGAAAAAAGAAGTGTCTCAATACCCGGGTACTCTGTTATAAAATATTTAATTGGGGCTGAAATGACCGGGGATGAAGTGACTGGGGAATGAAGTGACCAGGGGATGAAATGACTGGGGATGAAGTGACCGGGGATGAAATGACCGGTCACCATCATGACCAGATCTTTCTTTAGTCTCTGCTAACTTGGAATCTGTCATAACTTATCAAGTACTAGGCGATATTGGTAGTGACCACCTTCCAATATTACTGACTGCCACTCTTTCTAAAATGAACACCAAGACCACTAAAGAACCACGAAAGCTATATGGTGCTATAGTAAGGCTAATTGGAAAGGATACAAGACAGCTGTCGACAATGCCCTTGAAAAAAATCCATGTAGAGTCTAGCTCTGTCGACCTTATGTACCGTCAAATAACAACAGCTATCCTGGGCATGGCTAAAAAGTTTATTCCTCGAACTTACCCTTGTAAAAAATTCAAAAACTTTTGGATGGCTGAAATCA
Organism: Biomphalaria glabrata; assembly: GCF_947242115.1. NCBI lineage: Eukaryota > Metazoa > Mollusca > Gastropoda > Planorbidae > Biomphalaria > Biomphalaria glabrata. Next base: position 39,829,327 of record NC_074711.1, read on the forward strand.
ACAAACTTGTTATGGCTCGGAGAAGGGCATACAAAAAGGTCCAAAAGAACCCAAACAATCCAACACTCAGGCAGAAATACAACAGACTCAGCCTACTAGTCAAAACGTCTGTTAACAAGGAAAAACGAGAACGTTGGACCAACACCTGTGCAAGGTTAAACCTAAGCGATAGCTCTATGGCTTGGAGTCTTCTGAGAAATCTCGAAAATGCTGGGCGTATGAAAACAGCAACCCAATTATCTTCACCCAGTGGGGTAACCATTTCATCAATCGAACAAATATTTTGCTAAGATCAACAAGGCTGCCAAGAAGTCCCCAATGTCCAAAGCCATTGATAAAGCTCGCAAAGCTGATGAAAAAAGGACCGAAAGGAACCACAGACCGAAAGTGCTGAGGGAATGATTAACTCCCCCTTCTTGATAGGTGAGCTTAATGCTGCCTTAAGGAAAAGCCAGCTTAAAAAGGCTCCCGGGCCAGATGGTATCACCCCCGAAATGCTTAAGTATGTAGGAAGGGCAGTGCTCTTGGCATTCGTAAATAGAACCTGGGCAGATGGTGGCCTGGAAACGTGCCACCATTATTCCTATACCAAAAAAGGGAAAAGATGCTTCCACTGCTGAGGGCTACAGGCCCATCTCACTCACATCTTGTGTGGGAAAGATGGCTGAAAAAATGGTAAATGAGCGTCTGGTTTGGTACCTTGAGAGTACCCGTCTTATAGCTCCAGAACAGGCTGGTTTCAGGGCTGGAATGTCTGCTATAGACCAAGTCAACATCTTTGTGCAGAGCGTAGCAGATGGATTCCAAAGGACCGAAAGCACATACGCAGTCTTCATTGACTTAAAACAGGCATATGATAAAGTATGGCGGCCTGGTTTGCTTCATAAGATAAGAGCCGTGGGGGTGCGGGGACGGATATATTACTGGATTAGAGACTTCCTACAAGAGCGTACAATAAGAACAAGGATGTACTGAGAAGTCTCAGGGGAAATGACCCTCGAGCACGGCCTCCCCCAGGGCTCCGTCCTGTCATGCTCCCTTTTCACTGCCTTCATAAATGACCTACCGGCTCAGCTAAAATGCCAAAAGCTGCTATATGCTGATGATATTGTCCTTTGGAAATCCGGAAGGAGCGCAACCTCTATACAAAAAGTGTTACAAGAAGATCTCCATACGCTCTGCTCATACACACAAAAATGGAGGCTAGAAATAAACACCTCCAAGATGGTCTATTCTCTGTTCACGCTCGGGACTGGCATTCTCGGGCAACCTTTCCGGCTCTCCCTCAACGGAGTGGCTCTCAGCATGGAAAAGCTACCCAAGTACCTTGGTGTAACTTTAGATCACAAACTAAAAATGTGTGAGCACATCCAGGATGTTGTAAGAAAGGCCTCAGGGAAACTTTGCATTGTGCGGAAACTGGCATCCACGAAGTGGGGAGCCCGAGCAGACATGCTCCGATCCCTGTATTTAAGAGCAGTCCGATCACAGCTAGACTACAGCCTACCTGTGCAAATTTATGGCTCTAGGACTGCTCTTGAACAACTTGATAAAATACAGTCCCAAGCACTAAGATTTGTCTGTGGAACCTTTAGGACAAGTCCAGTAAATGCGGCTGAAATAATGGCTAATATAAGTCCACTAAACCTTAGGAGGGAAAGGTCAGTACTGACCTGCTATGAGCGGTATAAAAGGCTGGATGAATACCTCCCAGCTAGAAAACTAGTGGATGGTTGGAGATGCAGAAGACGTATCCAGATGGAGTCTTTTATGCATCATGCCACTAGACTATCTGATGAAGCTGGCCTCTCCACCAACCGACAAAACATTCAACGCTTTCATCCCATTCCCCTTGGTGTCGTCCAACGACCCCAGACATACGTTTGAAATTAGTAGACCCTAATGCCACTAAGCAAAGTCGTTCATCTAGCGACCTTCAAATCCTAACTCTGGAGACCATTAATACCTTCAATCCCAGTGCTATTTTTGCATACACTGATGGGTCGGCATCAATAGATTCTGGAAGAGCAGGCTATGGAGCCTACATTGACTTTCTTGGCTCTTACACAGTCAAAATCTTTGGACCATGTGGTAGTGTTTGCAGTTTTGATGCGGAGACCATGGCAGTCTGTGAAGTCTTAAAAGTCATTGACTCTCAACTTGGCGAGGGACATTTGAGGGCAACACAGATTGTTGTGGTCACTGACTCAAAATCTGTACTACAGGCTTTGCAAAGCCCCGGACCATGGCCCCCCAATATCAACACTGTCATCATGGCTTCACATAACATTAAACAACGCTATGGCACCCCTGTAATAATGCAGTGGGTACCGAGTCACAACTGCAGACTCTTTGGCCCACCAGGGAGGGCAAATTCCACCCACTGAACAGACTGCAAGCTTTCATCAAGCCATGGCTATAATACAAAAAACAGAAATGGAAAAGTGGTTTGAGTGCTGGGACAAGTCCCAAAAAGCATGTAGAGTCTTGGAGCGCATGAGGCGCCCTGACCGCACTTCCCCGTGGTGGAGGCTGTCCAGGCCTGAGCAAGCTATTATAGCACAGTGCAGGACAGGCCACTGTCCTGTTGGCTCATATTTCTCGTGGCTATGGCCAAATTTTGATTCACGGTGCCCTCACTGCGGGGAAGAAGAGGAAACCATGCCTCATATTTTGTTTGACTGCCCCAGACTTGCTGATCTCCGTCTCGACAGGTCTGGGAAACCCAAAATTCTCGACCTGTATGGCGACATTTATGCACTACGCAAGGCAGCAGGGTTTCTGTCCAGGGCTTTTGCAAGAGAGGATTTGAGCCTCTCAAGCCCTCACTCTAATGGAGTTTGATGATGATGATGATGATAAAAATTAAAAGGTTATTACAATTTTCTAACTTAGATGATATACAAACAGGTGGTGGTGTTTTTTCTTTCTTTTTTTATGTAGAAAGTACACATTTTGTAAATAAATAGTTAAAATCTAAATATTGTCTACAAAAGATTAAGAAATCTAGAAATCCTTAGTAAATAGGCCCTATAAAAGGGACAAGGGCAGTAACCATTTTAGCATTTCCACTAGACTGCCCACACCTTTCTTTATCATGAACTAAAAGAATAGTAAAAGTAGTACTGGCAATTTTTTTCTTGTTTATAAATTTTTAGCCCTGTTTCATTAGTTGAATGTCAACACATTAGAAAATTCTTGGCATGTGAAGTTTTATAAAATTAAACTCCACCAACATTACAATCATATTCTTCAAATCTTTGTTTCTTTTTTTTTTTTATTTCCAGAGTGCTGTTATTAATTTTTATCTGACTCAGAATATAACTGCAAGCAAACTTTTAGTTGGTATACCTACCTTTGGTCGATCATGGACATTGGCTGATCCATCAAAACATGATTTGCATTCTCCTGCTGTAGATAAGGGTAGTCCAGGACCATACAGACATTTTCGGGGTGTATATCTCTATCCTGATGTATGTTGTTGGTTTGTATTTTTGTTTTTAGGAGAGAGAAATTTACTTTTATGTTGTTTGTTTTGTAAGTGTTTGAATGCTAATTTTATTTATCTTTAGTAAACTAATTTTTTTTTATGTTAGGAGAATTTACTTTTCTATACTGCAATACGTCTTTACTAATGTGAATAAAAATTAAACATAGAAATACAATCAAAATCACATATATGCCTAATATATATATATTACTCATAGTATCACAAATTTATTTTTATTGGTGGTTTGTTTTTTCACTATAATTATCAGTAAAAGTAGAGTACCTCTTTTAGAGGTTGTGAGTAGAGTAGATGACATAAAGATCTTATGTTTCTATGGCTAGTGGTTAACAAGGGCATCATGTGGCCACTTTTTACTTTCCTCAACTAATATCAGATAAACATTAGAGTTGGGTGGACTCAGGAGCATCCTAGATTATCAGTATAATGGGGAAAAAAAATAATATTTAACTGCCATGTGATTGTTGTATTAAACTATTGGTAGATTTTGTTTTTTAAATTCTAGCCTGTTTATTTTTTTTTCTATTAGGCTTGTGTGGCAAAAACTCAGGGTGCTACTACTGTTGCTGATGATGTTAATGTTGCTGCCTACTTGTATTTTAATACTACTTGGGTATCTTATGACAATATATGGACAATACAACAGAAGGTACATTTTATATAGATTGTTTCTTAAACTCAACCTTATGATTTTAATAACCCCATGTACTTTTGACTTTTTTTTTTAGAATGACCAAAAGTAAATATAACTTAAATTACAATATGGAGGTTTGGTGGCTGATTGGTAAAGCGTTTGGCTTCTGAACCAGAGGTTCAAATTCTGGTGAAGACTGGAATTTTAAATTTTGGGATCATTAGAGTACCTCTGAGTCCACCCAGCTCTAATGTGTGCCTGACATTAGTTGAAGAAAAATAAATGTGGTCAGTTGTTGTGCTGGCCATATGACACCCATGTTAACCTTGGGCCACAGAAACAGATGACCTTTACATCATCTGCCTTACAGATCACAAGGTCTAAAAAGGAACTTTACTTATTACAATATAGACAAATTCAACTTGAGATGAAATGAAATAAATGTAGCAGACTTTAGTAATAATATACAAAAACATGTCCCTACACTCTGGCATCCTAGAGTTGTCTCTCATTCTTAACATAGATTATGACAGAGCCACGTTTATCTTGCATCATTCTACTAGACTAACAATTAATGCCCCCTTTCTTCTTCCCTTAGGAAATACACACACACTCCATAACAATACTATTCAAAGATTTTCTTATTACTGTACATTATAGTCTTCAAACAGATTTTATCATTACTGTACATTAAAGTCTTCAACAATGATGTTGATACTTTGTCCATCTACTGCATGAGAACTGCAATATTTATTAGAGTTTGTTTTTAATTCTGAAATCTAAACATATGCAAAAGTAAGACATTTTGTGTACTGTGGGTAAGTGCAGGGTACGTTACAGCTACTGATTCAAATTCTGTGATGTTAGTATTATAGTCTAAGGAGCTGATTAGCTGTTGTATGCTCTTGATATAACATCACATCCAGGTCTATCAGTGATTAGAAACCACAGGAGTGTGTAATATGACAATGAGATAACAAAAAAAAAAAATTTACTATCACTGGAAAAAAAAACAACAACTAGACTTTTCTCCTCCAAACTCATGAGCCGCTTAGCCCTTGAGTACTCCTGACACAGAACTTAAACATCACATCCAGGTCTATGAATGATTTGAAAACACAGGGGGAAATTATATTGTCATTAATATAAACACAAATTTTTTTTTATATCACTGCCAAAAAAAATAGACTGCTACTAAAATCTATCCATGGGTCAGGCCACTTACCCCACCAACACTGGGCAGTAACTCCTCATCCTAATATTAAAAAAAACAGATTTCCCGCGGCCTCCTGTCAATTTAACAGGAGGTCCTGGAAATCTCCTGAAATTGCAAAATATACGAAAAAGTCCTGGAAATATCCGGAAATTATTTAAATCTCTTGAAAACTCATACAAATATCCTGAAATATATAGATGAAAATTGTCATTTTGGGGTGTCATTCCATATGTAAAAAAACACCAATCCTACGTGCGATAAAAAACAAACAAACAAACAAAACGGCATTATGCAATACCCGCAATTGTGGAATCTAATGAAAGAAGCTTCTCACGCCTCAAACTAATAAAAAATTACTTGAGATCAAATCAACAATTTTCATAGATAGATTAAAACATTTGGTAATTCTTGCTATTGAGCATGATCTACGTAGGAAATAGAATTTTTATGATGTACTGTATGACTTCGATACACGCAAGGCTCGTAAAGTAATTCTGTATGTTGTAAAGAAGGAATAAAATGCAAAGACGAATTTATTTTCTAATACAAACTTGATTTTCACTTATTATCCGTATCCCTACCCAAACATGGCCCCGCGAAATCCGTTTCGCATAGGGCTCTTCTATGTCCAGTCCTGCTATTTAGTGACGGATGAATACTACTTCCTACCCGCCCCTCTTTTTTTTTTTCGCCTCTTAAATGACCTAGGATAACTCCCTCCGTCCGAGTTGCAAAAATAAAAGAGTGATCTTTCCATGGTGTCGCCTCGATAGTTACTACAGAGTAGGTTACTCCCCCCCCCCCCCACACACACACACATTTTTAACGTGACCTAGAAATAAAAAAAATAGAGTGATATTTCTTGGTTACAACGGTCCGGCCCTGCTATTTTGTGAACACGTGTTCTCCCCCACCCCATCTTGTTTTCTCGTGGACTATCTGCAGAAATAAGAGAGTGATCTTTCCTTTATTTCTTGTTTAAACTGTTGAGGGAGGAGGAGAATTATATATATAGATTTTTACATTAAATTATAATGCTTTATGTCTCAGGTAGCATGGATGAAATCCCAGAATTTAGGAGGTGTTGGAGTTTGGGCATTACATTTGGATGACAACAGTCAAGTTTGTGGTCAGGGATTTCTACCACTACTGAGTACCATAAAGTCTAATTTGTAATGTGTATTAATGTGTCTCAGCCAAATCTAATTAGCTACACACATTTTAGGTCAAACTGATACATTTGTAATTCAGAATATATCACCATGTCTTTTGTTTTTACAAAGCTTATATCAACTCATTCTCTCTGTCTGGTAAAAGGTTTGCACACATTATTTTTCGTACACCCAATCTCAGATCAAGCTTAAATTTTGCAAAATTATTTATTTTACCTGACAACACAAGAATCAGTTTTAAAAAATTAACTATTGGTAATTAATTATTTTGTTTAGTATCTCCAACAAGGGAAAGAAATTATACTTGACTAAAGTGGTGGTATAAGCTGAAGTAGTTTTCTTTAAAGGTAGCCGCTCAAAATTGAAATAGACAATATGACTATACAAACTTCTCTAGTCATAAGTACCTCACTAGCACATCGGCCTGAGGTGGTGTGAGCCACAAATTCAAATTCAGAACATTTCTTTTTTTTTTTTTTGTAAATGCTTTAGAAAATCTGTTATGTTAAAATCCACCCAGATATCCTTTTCTTTTTTTCTTCTCCCCAACCCCTCTTCCCATTTTCCCAACTGGTCCAGATAAGTGATAGGATCATAGTGTATTGAGAAAACTTAAAGCATGAAATAGCGCTAAACTAAAACAGTTGATAAAAATATTATTAATCTGGCAGATTTACTGTTTTTGTTCTAGATCTATTACAAATTTAATTACATGACTGATCCAAACTAATTGATACAATTACACTTCATATAAACTTTGTTTTTTTATTTTTAAAAAGTATTTTTTAGGTTTTTCTTGTTTACAATGTCTGTTTAGGGGTTGTAACAGATACAATTCTTATTATTATCTATGAACATATTTTAAAAAAAGTTTATTTGCTAGATAATATTACATTCAGTGAAACCTCAATTTCACACTTAAGTTCCCATATACTTACCTTATTTATTTTAGTTTTTTTTAAAAATAACATATCTATGTTATTATTTTTATCCACCTTTATTCAATTGGAACAACAAGTATTTTTTTCCAAATCTCACATGGAATTAAAAAAAAGGGTTATTTAATTCAAGTTAGCAATATTTTTCCTTTATTGTTGAACATGTGAATATTTTCTCTTCTTTGCGTGCTTATGCTTGTCATAAACAGAAAAAAATTCTCATTCAGTAAGTGCAATTTACACTAACATGTATCTGTTGTGATATTTTCAGCATCTGTCAATTTGTCCATTAGTCATGTTTAGATATCAAAAACTAAAATTATTATTATCTAATTATTATCTAATTTCATCCAAATTTGTAGCATGCTCTTTATTCGATCTTCTGAAAGCAAATTCTGTTTTTTTAATTAAATATACAAACCATTTTTTATTCAGAAATAGGCCTACACCAATTTAATAAAAATAATACTTAAAAAAGACATATATTAAATGATAGACATGTAGACCAAAAGAGAAAACTATAATGCTTATTAACATTACAAATATAATTTTCTTAATTGTCAAAATAATAGTACAAAAATTAAATAATAATACTTATTTCTTTGTTTTCTGGTGTGCTATACTAATTGTTTACCAAAAATGTTTGTTTTTTTTGCTTTAAAAAACTGAAAAGTACATTTTATACACATATTTATATAAATTTACTTGGCAAAGATTTTTGCTAATGTATAATAATCACATGTTCACTCTGTACTAGTGTTGTCATCCATTAGCCCACTCTTTGTTTACATATCAGAAATCATGCAGTGCTTACAGAAAATCATGCATTTTGAAAACAGACAGGCAGACCTTGTGGATTTTGTTTGACTTTGTTTAACCCAGCTAAGCTCTTTATATTAATAATTACTTCTAAAATAGATCAATATTTACATATTCATCAGTAAAAATAAGCAAAAGCGCTGTTGTAATCAAATTTCTAATTCTATTCATGGTACTAAAAATACCAAAACCTTCGTTTTTATATGAGGTCACCTATGATTTTTGTGTCAAATTACAAACCAGATTTGTTGTATTGTTTTTACATAATTGCTTGAATTTTTTTAAAATTTCATATCAACTCACGCCATATGTCTGATACAAATTTTGAACACTTCCCATTTTCAGAGGAAATTGAAACAATTGATTAATTATTTGTTGTCAAAGACAACACATGAATAAATAAAAAAATTAACCAAATAGTTAAATAAATAGTGATAATTAATAAATTTTATTTGATATTGAAAAAGGGGAAATAATTCTTACAGTATTGACAGATTTATAAAATGAATGTATGGTTCAGTTGTTGTTTTTTTTAATAACTTACTGCCACAAAAGCCAAAGAGTTAAATTAAGTCTAAATACGTTTAAGTCATTTCATGCTTAACTGAACAAGGCATACCTGCTTAATCTCCTTGGCACATGTACTATGAATGGTAAATCTGTTTCAATCTGTCACATTCTGATAGAGCCAAAAAGTATAATTAACCATGTGTTCTTAACAGTGATATTTAAACATTGTCCACCTGGACTTGTTGACATTACTTCTAGATATCATAAATGTCCAAAACTAGCAAAAAAAATTTTTAAAGCTTCTGTTCAACTTAGAAACATAATCTCTTGCATTTTTTTAAATTTTAAATAAAATATTTAAAATTAACTATTTTATTCTGTCTATTTTTAGTAATGTTGACACCAAAGTTGACAAATAAAGAATATACATTTTTTGTCTAATGATTTTTTTCTAAACTTACAAGGTGTCTTAATATACAAAATTGTTTCAGCTTTTCACAATGATTTTTATAAATTTATTTTACAAAATATGTGAATTTATTCAAGTGGATTTTTTTCCCTAAAAAAAGTCTTTTGACAAATTGATATATTTTTTTAAACTAAGTGCTTTTTTAATGAATGAAAGATCACATTCTTTTTGATATTTTTGGTATTAATCTAATTGTTAATTTTTGTTTTACATAATTTTCAGTAATTGTTACTTTGTTTAAATACTGATATTTTATTTTTTATGTCATTCATTCTAGTTGTACATTAATTATGATGATTTGCTTATTACAGAATCTACTGCACCATTTTAAGAGTTGTACTAAAATGCTCTTAAAGCACATTCCTGTTAAAATGATTTCACTTCATCAAAAGCTAATAATAAAACACACTAAATGTAAAACTGGCTTTTTCTATTAATTTCGTGCTTTTGTGTCTTTTTTTTTTCAGGCTTTTTTTTTCATTTATCATATTTTTTTTCCTGGAATGCTTCAAATTTGTTATTGAGGGATAATTTCAAATCCTGCTAATGTATTTCAGTATTTGGACAAAGTATTAGGTGATATATAAATTTAGGAGGAAATCAACTGCACAGGACCTAGTGCTGGTTAAGGGCTACTAGACACCTAAATACCCATTGTAGACATGAAAGGAAAAAGTTAGCACACATACTTATCAATTACCAACGTTCCTTCAAGTCATCCATTTCAATTAGAGAAATATGCTAAGTCATTGGCTTTATAGGCTGATTCAAGCAACCCCTTCCATGCTCTAATGGCACTTGGGAAGTATATAGAAGCAATATACGAATTTGTCCCAGCATATGAAATTAGAAATGTGGGTTTATTTTTGTATCTTTCTGCGTAGGTCTATTTGATTAAGTCTTGTTTTTGTATTTGTAAGTTCAGTGTTTTATGTTCTCACGGTTATATTATATTTTATTATTATATTTTATTGTTTTGTTTCATTGAGCTTATATTTTAGTTTAGTGGTTCCAAACCATAGACAATATTCTATTATAATAGGCCTAGTCCATAATATGCGCTAAACATAGAGAAAAAAAAGTAAATTAAAAAAAAAACAACAGGCTAATGCCATGCAACAATCTAGGCATTATTTGATGAAACTATTAGTCTTTAAAATTACTAGATCTACACAGTGGCGTAGCTGGGGGGGGGGGAGAATTTGAAAATCCCCCGGCCCCCACTTGCGGGGGGGGGGCACAAAGAGGTCACGTCCCCCTGGCCCCCAGATGTATGGAAAATTCCTAGCTACGCCCCTGGATCTACTTAGAGTTAGTGAAGTAGGGAAGCGAGGTCGAGAGTGAGAGGCTAAGTGCGCTTAAACTTGGCTTGGTTTGGCTACCTATGTATGGGGCTCGAGGTTCGACACCCAACTCGGGCAGAGTTGTTTACTGAGTGCCTGAAAGCAGCTATAAGCATGAAAGTAGCGCTATATATTTATAAAAAAAAAAAAGCCATAACATATTTATCAGTCGGAGACATTTTCGCGCCAAGATAGCCTACTCTTGCACGCCTTTATTTTTTCGATTGTATCCCTTCTTTGTAACAAAATTCTCTTATTGGAGAGTTTCGTCATGGTCTGTCCACCGTGAGTTGATAAGCGGAAACGCTTTAACATGAAAATATTTCGCCGGGAATTAAAAAGAAATATCTTTAGGAGCTCTAGCAGTGTAACATTACCTTATATTTTGAAGTTTTTAATGGTACATGTTTAAACAGTTGAAATGTGTGCCTATTGCTAATAATTATTTTAATTAGTCTAATTAATTAGTCTAAATGAGTGGCCTAGCTAGGGTATATGATACCCGATGTGGCAGCTCCTCACAATGCCCTCTAAAAAGAACGAAATAAGGCTAAAACAAAACAAGGTTACAAAAGACAGTTTGTGTGGAAACACAAACTCAAAATCGGTCCCCGAAGAGGTCCACCCAGGCAGGCTTCAATATTTTCAGAAAGAACATCCAAATGAAATTATATCAAAGACAAATGAGAGATAAGAATGGAGAAAGAAGGTTAACAGATCTTGTGTAGTGCCCCAACGGTCCCGCAGATCAAAGGATAGGTGTAAGTGAATGTAAAGTTAAATGTGAACCTGGCCTAACTAGTTCCCCTTTTAGACCTTGTGGTCTATAGGGCAGATGATGTAAAGTTCATCTGTTTTTGTGGCCTACGGTTAACGAGGGTGTCTTGTAGCCAGCACAACGACCAACCGCCTATACTTTTCCCCAACTAATGTCAGGTACCCATTAGAGCTGAGTGGACTCAGAGGCGCCCAAAGATTCCAAAGTTGAAAATCCCAGTCTTCACCAGCATTCGAACCCGGGACCCCCGGTTCGGAAGCCAAGCGCTTTACCGCTCAGCCACCGCGCCTTACCTGGCCTACCATGGGCGTAGCCAGGATTTATTTTCGGGGGGGGGGCCCGCAAAAACTTTTTTATATGTATTTATGTGTGTCCGTGTGTACATAATCTTTATTGCATTCTGACCCTTCATTCTTTCGGAGGACGTTTATTGTGCCCTAGAATAGGTTCTTCCATGAGTTAGTGGAAAAATTGTAGATTCCCCGCCATTACTAGCAAGGGGGTCTGGGGGAGCGCTAGGGGTTCCCCCAGCGCGGGGCGAAGCCCCACCGCCAAGCACTATTTCTGATATTGAAAGCCAACAAAATGCATATTCTGAGGTATCTACAGTGCATTTTCCTGCTATTAAAAAGTTTTATTTCAAAAACCTAATGTGCTATTCTTACTGACTTAGACCCGCCCGCGCCGTTTGGCGCATTTGCCGTCAAGCTGTTTCCATAAAATTGTAGACTACCTGCCACTATTAGCAATGGGGTCTGGGGGAGCGCTAGGAGCTCCCCCAGCGCGGGGCTCGCCGCCAAGCACTATTTCTGGTATTGAAAGCCAACAAAATGCATATTCTGAGGTAGGCCTATCTACAGTGCATTTTACTGCTATTAAATTTTTTTTTTCAAAAACCTAATGTGCTATTCTTACTGACTTAGACCCTCCTGCGCCATTCGGAGAATTTGATGTCAAGCTGTTTCCATAAAAATCTGTCACTGGTAATGTCTGAAGCCTCTTCCCACCTGCCATGAGGACCTCAATGAATGAGTGGCGTCAAGTTGTACTAGGATAGCAACTCTTCTTATGCCTAATTCATTTTGTCGGAGAACATGTCCCGCAAACCTCATGCGTCGCTCTCTTACAATCTTACTTACTCCCAGTTCGGCATAGGATTTCCTTGATTTAAACCCGATCTCTATAACTGACTCCTAAAATCTGTCTTAGCCATCTTTGTTGAGCCACATTTAGTGTTTTTCAATTTCGGCAGATGACTATCCACTGCAGTTTATTAAGGGAGCCCTGCCACTGGTAAAAATGTGTAACCTCTCTTGAATACGCTCTTGGAATTAAGTGACTGTAGTTTTCTTTAGATTTTATATCGAAAAGAGAAGTTTTATCGTCAAAATCATCTGTTGGGGGTTTTCCACCTCAAAATGCTCTGTAAGGGGGATCTTAAACTCAAAACCATCTGGAGGGGTTTTAAACTTTTTAAAAAACGCCATCTGTAGAAGAGGGGTTTAAACTCAAAACCCCCGATTGGATTGGCTACGCTGAAATAATTTTAGTGTGTAATTTACATTTTTTTTTAATATTTATTATTTATAAATATAAATATTATTTATTTTTTAGCATCAAATCCATCTGAATGGGGGTTTAAACTCAAAACCCCTTTTGGCAACGCTCATAGCATTTTGAGTGCGTAATTTGCTTTTTTTCTTCAACTGAAGATGTATTTTTTAGCCTCAAAACCCCTTTGGCTACGCTTATAGATTTTAGAGTGAGTAATTTGCTTTTTTATATTGAAGAAGTACTTTTTAGCTTCAAACTCCACTGGAGGGGAGTTTAAACTCAAAACCCCTTTGACTACACTCATAACATTTTGAGTGTATAATTTGCATTGTTTTTATTATTAAAGATGTATTTTTTACCTTCAAACCCCGCTAAAGTGGGGTTTAAACTCAAAACTAAGTCAAAACCCATTTAGCTACGCTCATAACATTTTGAGTTTTTTTTTATATTGAAGAGGGGGTTTATCGTAAATTTTGGAGGGGGGTTTAAAATCAAAATCTCCCTTAACTGTGCTCTTGGATTTAGGGGATTTTCGTTTGCATTTTTTTTTTGTTTTGTTTTATAGAAGAGGGGGAGTTAACTGCAAAAACCCCAAGTAGGGGGTTTAAAACTCAAAACCCCTGGTAGGGGGTTTTAAACTCAAAACCCCATTGGTTGTGCTGGGGCAAGTGATGGTTTAGTATTAAAATCTCACCTAAAATAAACAAAATCAAAGCAAAAAATCCTTCACTAAATTCCGTTCCCCCCCTGGCTACGCCCATGACGTACAGACTTACTTTACGAGCCTTATGCGTGTATCAAAGTCATACAGTATATCATAATAATTCTATTTCATACATAGATCATGCTCAATAGCAAGAATTACCAAATGTTTCAATCTATCTTTGAGAATTGTTGACCTCAAATAATTCCTCATTAGCTTGAGGCGCGAGAAGCTTCTTTCAACAGATTACACAATTACGTCTGATGCATAATGCCGCGCGTAAGATAGCTAGGCGTTTTCCATATTGAATGACGACCCAAAAAGTCAATTTTTGTGTACGCCCATGGGCCTAACTGATGTCTTATAATTGATCTAGATCTAATTGTTTTGAAAAGGCTCAATCTCTTATTCGAATCCTTTTTTTTTTTTTTTCAGGATCCTCAAAAAAAGAAAAATTTCTACAATTTCCACATTGAAAAAATATTTAGAAAAATGAAATTTATAAGATTACTATTCATTTTAAATTAGGTCTAACTTATAATGCATACTAATTAGTTTTTTCTCTTTAAAAAACTGCTTGCATAACTGATTTTAAAAATTAGATTTTTCGCTTTCAAAAAAAAAAGTAGCCGTTGCATCAGAACTTTGAATGGTCTAAAATATTGTGATGTCGGATTTTCAATATCTTTTCTAGTTTACGAGATCTAAACGGGACGGACGGACAGACGGTCAGACGGACAGACATTTCGCACAAAACTAATAGCGTCTTTTCCCCTTTCGGGGGCCGCTAAAAAAATGTTTAGGCCTATTCATTGTTAAAGTATTGCTAATTAGCCCCCCCCCCCCTAAAAAATGCTACAGACGAATCTAACATATGCATACTTTCTTGCTAACAAAACCATGAGCGTAGCCGGGGGCCCCCCGGGGGGGGGGGGAGACGGACTTAAGTGACTGATTTTTTTGCTTTGACTTTGTTTATTTTAGGTGAGATTTTAATATTAAACCATCACTTGCCCCAGCGCAGCCAACGGGGGTTTTGAGTTTAAAACCCTTACCAAGGGGGTTTGCAGTTAAATTCCCCTCTTCTATAAAACAAAACAAATAAAAATTAATGCAAACGACAATCCTCAAATTCCAAGAGCATAGATAAGGAAGATTTTGATTTTAAACCCCCCTCCGAAATTTACTATAAAACTTCTCTTCAATATAAAAAAGCAAATTACACACTGAAAATACGCCAAAAAGGGGTTTGAGTTTAAACCCTCCTTCAGCGGGGTTTAAAGCTAAAAAATACCTCTTCAATATAAAAAAAAAGCAAATTACACACTCCAAATTCTATGAGTGTAGCCAAAGGGGGTTTTGAGTTTAACCCCCACCCCTCAAGTGGGGTTTGAAGCGAAAAAAATACCTCTTCTATAAAAAAAAAAGCAAACTACACACTCAAAATGCTATGAGCGTAGCCAAAGAGGGTTTTGAGTTTAAACCCCCCCCCCCCTTCATCTGGGTTTGATGCTAAAAAATACCTCTTCAATATAAAAAAAAATGTAAATTACACACTCAAATTCTTTGAGCTTAGCCAAGCCAAAGGGTGTTTTGAGTTTAAACCCCCCTCCTCCAGAAGGCTTTTTTTTTTTAGTTTAAAACCGCTCCAGATTTTTTTAGTTTAAAATCCCCCTACAGAGAGTTTTGAGGTTGAAAACCCCCTTTCAATATTATTCTTAAGCAAACTACACTCACCTAATTATATGAGCGTAGCTTAATTGGGTTTTGAAGTTGTTAAAAAAAAACAACTCCAGAGATTTTTTTAGTTTAAAACCCCACAACAGATGATTTTGACGATAAAACTTCCCTTTTCGATATAAAATCTAAAGCAAACTACAGTCACCTAATTCCAAGAGCATATCCAAGAGAGGTAACAAAATTTCTACCAGTGGCTGGACTCCATTAATAAAGTGCAGTGGATAGTCATCTGCCTAAATTGAAAAAGACTAAATGTGGCTCAACAAAGATGGCTAAGACGGATTTTAGGAGTCAGTTATAGAGATCGGGTCTCAATCAAGGAAATTGCCAGTGACAGATTTTTGTGGAAACAGCTTGCCGCCCAATGAGCCGAACGCGCGGGAGGATCTAAGTCAGTAAGAATAGCACAGGTTTTGAAATAAAACTTTTTAATAGTAGAATTTATGCATTGTAGATACCTCAGAATATGCTTCGCCCCGCACTGGAGGAGCTCCTAGCGCTCTCCCAGACCCCCTTGCTGGCGATGGCGGGGAGTCAACAATTTTCCCACTAAATCCAGGAAGACCCTATTCTAGGGTATAATAAACGTCTTCCGAAAGAATGATGAGTCAGAAAATAATAAAGAATAATTATACACACACACACACACACATATATATATATATATATATATATATATATATATATATATATATATATATATATATATATCATGGGCGTAGCCAGGTTTTTTTTTCGGGGGGTGGGGGGGATTTTGTTCTCTCCACCCCCCCGAACCCCTGTAAGGGAACTCGGGTGAGTTCTTTACTACACTTACATATGGCTCGATAATCTAGGGTATGATTCTCAATTACACTTGTCAATACTTGCTTAACTCAAATACGAACACTTAGTATACATCAACTCTAACTCCTTATATTCATGAATATCGATAATACTTTAATACTTAATAAAGCACACAATTATATCACTCTTATGAAATACACAAAACACCAGCACCCTACTCAGACCAGGTCAGCTCTCCAACTGCTAGACTGACCGCTAGAAACCTAATTGTGCCCCCTTGAAAATCCCGTGATAAAAACAATTCACACACCAACTAATAAAATAAACAAACACACACACAATCTCACATCTTACACACCCACGCTCTTGACATCTCCCCCTTACTTCCCCTAGATTTTCCCTGAAAATCTAAGTCTATATTATGTACACTAAAAAAAATTAATTAATGACATTGATTGTTGAAGTACAACATGGTAAAAAGATACTACTTAAAATTACACAGTACATCTTACTATGTTTGCACCAGTAATTTGTTTCAATTCAACAAACTACATCCATGAGTTTAAGTATGAAATAATGAATACGATACTGCTATGCATCAACATTAATAAAATACATGAATTATCTTTCCATTTCCAAACAAAACAAGTTCATCAATAATAATGCATATGTAATAATAAAACTAATAATATAACTAAACTAATCTTCATCTGTTCCACTTGTCCAGTTCCTTCTCTTGTGACGTCAGGTTACAATGTACTGTTTATTGTTTGTAAATATAGAGCTTAAGACTTGACTTCCGATGCTTCTCAATACTGGATGAGACGACGCGTCTTGTGCAAAGTACAATTAAAACACAAAGAGATGAACAGTTCAGTCCATATCATTTAGCAATAATAATACTAGTAGTAGTAGTAGTAATAGTAGTAAATTCTCTGACGAGACGATCATAGTTGAAAAAGTTCAACGTACATACTAGATTGCTGAGACGTGCACAGTCTGAAAACGTTACAATACCAGGTATGCTTCTGACAGAGACAATAATGTGAGTTCAAACTGTCATTTTTTTTTATTTATTTTTTTTAACATCTACTTTAGTTTAATAATTTTTTTTCATCAGAACAGAATTTCCAACTTTGCATTCTTAAAATAAAATATAATTTATTTAGAGTAGAGTCAGAACACAAAATCATAGTTTTAAAATATTAAGTAAATTAAGCAAAGCTGTGATCTCTTATAAACATTTGTATATAGACTACACACAATTTAATTATTATTTTTCATCAAATTGCAGGAACTACTACATGTACTTATGCCTATTTGACAATAAAAAACCATAGTCAATGAAATAGTAATACTAGTAAATGAGATAAAAGTAAACTAAATATCATCAATGCTATTGAAGCCTGTTTCATCATGGTCATATTCATCCACGACTCCAATAAATGCAGCAGACAAAATGTTACTTTTACAGCTACTGTTGGCAACATTGTTACTTGTTACTTCAACTGGGGTATAATATTTGATTAATCTGTTTACATGAAACATCTTTGATTTGTTTCCTTTCTTTACTATGTAATTTAAGTCTGATAACCTCTTTTCTATTTTGTACGGGCCTTCCCAATATAATTTGAGCTTATCTCCCTTTTTTGGTTTCAACACTAATACCATTTCTCCTGTATCAAAACTTTTTTTTACAGTGTTTCTATCATATAGTCGTTTTTGTTCTTGCCTCGCTATGTCTTCATTATCACATGCAATCTTAGCTGTACTTTGTAGTCTTTCTTTTAATTCCTCAAGATATTCAAACAAGTTAGTGTAATTAGTGTCAACTTCTTTTTCTTTGGTCATAAGTTTCTTCAAAATTGCCATCGGCCCTCTAATTTTTCTTTCAAATACAAGTTCGTAGGGTGAAAATCCTGTTGTATCGTTGGGCAGTTCTCTTATAGCAATTAATGCTGAGGCTAAGTATTTGTCCCAATCTTTAGATCGTTCAGAACACAGCTTTCTTAATATGCTCTTAAGTGAACCATGTAGGCGTTCTACGCATCCATTCGAGGCCGGGTGGTATAGCGAGGACTTGATTATCTTCACATTGAAGAATTTGCAGACTTCTGTGTATAAATCTGAACCATATTGAGAACCGTTGTCAGAGAGAATGGCCTCTGGAAAACCAATCCTAGTGCAGACCGAATACAAAGCTTCTATCACAGTAGTTGTCTCTATATTTCTCAACGGTACAGCTTCAGGCCATCTGGAGAATGTGTCTATCATAGTTAGGATGTATCTATGTTTACTTTCTGTCATAGGAAGAGGTCCAACCAGGTCTATTGCGATTTTCTTAAAGGGTACACCTTGTCTGTCCATCTTCCCCAGCACTGCTTTACCAGCTCTCCCTGGAACTTTTGCTCTCTGACATGGGTCGCAGCATCTTACTAAGTGTTTTACATCTTTATCAACTCCTGGCCAATAAAATTCAGAGTAGATACGAAGTTTTGTTTTCTTTACAGACATATGCCCTGCCAGTGGTGAGCTGTGTGCGTTTTCCAGTATCAATTTACGTCTGCACTTAGGAACAACTAAAAGATCTTTAACTACTTGAGGTTCTGTAAGGGACGTAACTCTCTTGTAAAGCAAGCTGTTCTTTTTGACAAACGTAATACTAGCTTCTTTAGTCACTTGTGTTGTTTGCTCGTTACATTTTCTCCATAGTGGTGCCAGAGTTTCATCTTCTTTTTGTTCCTTCTCTAGACTCCCTTCTATAATTGTTCCTATGATTGGCGTCTTTACTTGAGTTTCTTCCCTTTCTCTGTCCTTCATTCCTCTCGTCTCTACGGCTGACACAAACAGACCTTTCACATTGCCTATTAACACATCAGCGACCGGCTCAGGAAATAGCACAACGATGAATTCTCCTTTCAGGTAAGGTGTGTCAAGCATTGCTTTTGCGGTTTTGTATCTAAATACTTGCCCGTCTGCCAAGCACAAGGAGCATTTCTCTGGCAAAATATCTTCTTCATTGACAAGTGACTCTCTTACGGCGATAACGCTACAGCCGCTGTCTCTCAGGATCGACGCCTTTCTTCCATTCAGCTTTCCTTTTTCTATGTTTAGCGATCCAATGGACTTGTTCATAATGAAGTTAGCCACACTTTCTGGATTATGGTATATCAGATTGCAAGTCCCTTGTCTTTCAGGCAATTGCACCACGGCACATTCGGCTTGATTGGAGTAGTTCCTTCTAGTATCATTCCTATAGGCCTACCTTCCTTGGTTATTCTGGTACATTCCATTTCCATAGTTGTTTCTTCTGTTGTTAACTTGGTTGCTAAATGTGTAATGTGGCCTATTCCATCGCCCTCTTGCTCTGTTGTAAGAATTGCTATAGCGGGGTCTGATGAAATTTCTTCTGGGCTCATTGTATTCAATGTTTGGCCTGATATAGTTTGCGCTGCTAGGACTGGTTTGGTAGCGGTAATTTTGCCTATTCAAATCTCTTCTGTCACTCACTGCGTTGGCCTGATACATTCTCGATTTCTTGAAAATGCTTTTACTGGCGAAGATTATCTTTCTGTTCTCCAACAAATCAACTAGCTTTTCCAACGACTCAGGTTCTTTATCTAGGATCTCTTCTCTTACCTCCTCGTTTAGGGCACTGAGTATAGAGTCTTTCAATATTAACTCTTCCAGCTGTTCAAAGTTCCGTTCTATTTTCGCCGCCTCGCACCACTGTCGGAAGTTCTTTTGTAATGACACAAAAAATTCTCTTGGGCCATCTTCAATTGGGACAGTCTCATGCCATCTTTTCCTGCAGGCTTCCTCCGTCATTCCCACATAGTCTAAGAGCTCTTTTTTTATCTTCTCGTAGTCAGTGCAGTCCACTAATCTTCTCTGTGTCAGGAATTGCCTTAGTTTAGGTGTTATTTTCTCCTGCAGCTGTGCCACCCAGTCTTCTTCTAGAACCTTGTCTCTCCTAGCTGCCATCTCGAACATGTCGAGGTAACATGGTAGATCTTCTGTTGTCATGGCAGGGAAACCTTTACTCAGTCTTGGTCTCTGGGCCGTGACTCCGGTTGTCGCGCTTGATTGTGTTTTATTTTTTTCCTGGGCAATTAGTAAGTCAAGTTTCTTCATTTCTCTTTCGTGTTCCCTTTCTTTCTCTTTCTCCTGTCTTTCTTTGTCTTTCTCCTGTCTTTCTTTTTCTTTCTCCTGTCTTTCTTTCTCTTTCTCCTGTCTATCTTTCTCTTTTTCCTCCAATTCCAGTTCCTTTAATCTTATCATCTGTTGCAGCTTGGACATTTCTCTTTCCTCCACCCTCTCAGATCTTTCTCTTCTCTGTTTCTCTGCCTCACTCTCCTTTTCCATGTTTTACTTTCTATTCCTTCTAATACACAGCACTCAGTACGTTTGCTACACTAAGTTTACAGAAAATGTTAAAATAACAGTCCTAGTATTTCTTTTACCTTAAATTACTACCTTAAGAATAGTTATAGTTTTCCATTATACATATAATAAGAAAATAAAATCAATCCTAATTTTGAAGAATATTTTTAGTTATACAATAGATTAGGCAAGTAAATGATCAAGACAGAAAAATACAAATTGAAATAATGATCAGATTATTAGATTCAGATAGGAAGTTAGAATACGTTGATTTAAAGACTCTTGCCTTTTTTAAATTGGCAACAATAAAATCAGAATGAAATGACTGAAGCCTTAAATTGAGAGGCTAGTATGACAGCAAAGAAAAAAAGCAGGAAAATATATGATAGTCAAATTGAAACAAATTATAATAGAGCAAGAAAATAGAGGCTAGAGAGTAGAGGGTTCAGCTACACGAGAGGTAACACAAATCACTTAACGTCCACTCCCTGCACGTGATCCAACCTGTCCTCGTGATGCAACTTCGGGCTGTCGCTGTCCTCTCTGTACTGGTACTTCAAACCACCGCCGTTCCTCAGGCCAAATCAAGGGGCATAACACATGAGGAAAAATGTTTTAAAATAGAATGAGTGTCAAATTAACAACAATATAACATGTAGAACAATATTTGTAAGTTTAAGAACATCAATTACATGAGGAAAATGTTTTAAAATAGAATGAGTGTCAAGTTAACAACAATATAACATGTAGAACAATATTTGAAGTTTAAGTACATCAATAACAATTTATAACCGCTATACTTATAAAATTTCTGCGACGAGAGGTCCTGGTTTTCTTTCACAATAGCCCCCAACTGTAAGGGAACTCGGGTGAGTTCTTTACTACACTTACATATGGCTCGATAATCTAGGGTATGATTCTCAATTACACTTGTCAATACTTGCTTAACTCAAATACGAACACTTAGTATACATCAACTCTAACTCCTTATATTCATGAATATCGATAATACTTTAATACTTAATAAAGCACACAATTATATCACTCTTATGAAATACACAAAACACCAGCACCCTACTCAGACCAGGTCAGCTCTCCAACTGCTAGACTGACCGCTAGAAACCTAATTGTGCCCCCTTGAAAATCCCGTGATAAAAACAATTCACACACCAACTAATAAAATAAACAAACACACACACAATCTCACATCTTACACACCCACGCTCTTGACAACCCCCCCCCCCCGCGGAAAAAAAATTATATGTATTTATGTGTGTGTTTGTACATAATCTTTATTACATTCTGACCCTTCATTCTTTCGGAAGACGTTTATTATGCAATAGAATAGGTTCTTCCATGAGTTAGTGGAAAAATTGTAGATTCCCCGCTATTACTAGCAAGGGGGTCTGGGGGAACGCTAGGAGCTCCCTCAGCGCGGGGCGAAGCCCGCAGCCAAGCACTATTTCTGATATTGAAAACCAACAAAATGCATATTCTGAGGTATCTACAGTGCATTTTCCTGCTATTAAAAAGTTTTATTTCAAAAACCTAATGTGCTTTTCTTACTGACTTACACCCTCCCGCGCCGTTCGGCGCATTTGCTGTTAAGCTGTTTCCATAAAATTGTAGATTCCCCACCATTACTAGCAAGGGGGTCTGGGGGAGCGCTAGGAGCTGCCCCAGTGCGGGGCGAAGCCCCGCCGCCAAGCACTATTTCTGGTATTGAAAGCCAACAAAATGCATATTCTGAGGTATCTACAGTGCATTTTCCTGCTATTAAAAAGTTTTATTTCAAAAACCTAATGTGCTATTCTTACTGACTCCCGCGCCGTTCGGAGCATTTGACGTCAAGCTGTTTCCATACAAATCTGTCACTGGTAATGTCTGAAGCCTCATCCCACCCGCCATGAGGACCTCCATGAATGAGTGGCCTCTGACCCTTCATTCTTTCTACTCTAAAATAGGTAGGCTACTTTCTGGAGTTAGTGCTTGCTAGCAAGAGGTCTGGGGAGCGCCGGGAGCTCCGCGAGCGCGTGGCATAGCCCCGCCGCCAAGCACTATTTCCTGTATTGAAAGCTAAAAAAATGCATATTTTGAGGTATCTACAGTGTATTATCCAGCTATTTCAAAAACCTAATCTGCTATTCTTACTGACTTAGACCCTCCCGCGCCGTTCGGCGTATTTGGAGGCAAGATGTTTCCATAAAAATCTGTCACTGGCAATGTCTGAAGCCTTTTCCCACCTGCTCTGAAGACCTCCATGAAAGTGTGGCGCTAAATTGTAATAGGATATCATTGCAACTCTTCTTATGCGCAATTCATTTTGTCGGAGAACATGTCCAGCAAACCTCATGCGTCGCTCTCGCACAATCTTACTAAGGGGTCGACTCCCAGTTCGGCATAGGATTTCCTTGATTTAGACCCGATCTCTATAACTGACTGCAGTTTATTAATGGAGCCCAGCCACTGGTAAAAATGTGTAACCTCTCTTGAATACGCTCTTGGAATTAAGTGACTGTAGTTTGCTTTAGATTTTATATCGAAAAGAGAAGTTTTATCGTCAAAATCATCTGTTGGGGGTTTTCCACCTCAAAATGCTCTGTAAGGGGGATCTTAAACTCAAAACCATCTGGAGGGGGTTTAAACTTTAAAAAAAAAGCCATCTGTAGAAGAGGGGTTTAAACTCAAAACCCCCGATTGGATTGGCTACTCTGAAATAATTTTAGTGTGTAATTTACATTTTTTTTAATATTGAAGAGGTATTTTTTAGCATCAAATCCATCTGAATGGGGGTTTAAACTCAAAACCCCTTTTGGCAACGCTCATAACATTTTGAGTGCGTAATTTGCTTTTTTTTTCTTACACTGAAGATGTATTTTTTATCCTCAAACTCGAACCCCTCTGGTAGAGGTTTTAAACTCGAACCCCCCTGGTAGGGTTTTTTAAACTCGACCCCCCCTGGTAGGGGGTTTTAAACTCAAAACCCCCTGGTATGGGGTTTTAAACTCAAAACCCCTTTGGTTGTGCTGGGGCAAGTGATGGTTTAGTATTAAAATCTCAACTAAAATAAACAAAATCAAAGCAAAAAATCAGTCACTAAATTCCGACTCCCCCCTTCTGGGGGGGGGGGGGAGATTTCTTTTCGGGGGGGCCCCTGGCTACGCCCATGATATATATATATCACCTAAACCTGGTGGTGGCACAAATGGGGATAGTGGTGTGTGTGTGTATAAGAGCGGAGGTGACACAGTCAAGACGGTTCAGAGCCCGGTTCACTACAGTCCGGTGGACTACAGCTCAGTTCAGCGGTGTGGTTCTGTACGGAGCATTACGACGGTTCAGTGCGAGTACTGTCAAGTACAGTTGAGACGACTGGCGTCTTGATCTTGGTCTGCGATCGAGTCCGACACAACGAGCCTAGTGTAAGAAGTCCGTCCTGAACTGTTGAACCCAGTGCAAGCCCGGAACGAGACGGAGAGGCCAGTGCAAGAGTTGATACGGCGGAACGGTGTTATCGGAGAGATATTTGTACAGTGTACGTGTTGCCAATTGTACAGTATTGGCTGTTATTTATTCAACTATTAAAGTGTTACGTTACTTTGGAGCCCTGAGTTGTCAAGTTCTTTAAGTTGGTGGTGTAAGGTGCAGTTTGCAGAGAGCCTGGATAGTGAGATATGTGTATATATAGAGAGAGCTCGGGGGGGGGGGGGCAAATGTCAGAAATGTTCCGATATGTTTGTTTGAGACAAACATCTATAAAAAAGCTAACAAGATCCTCGAAATAAAGAATCACCCTTTGTGTCAGGATTTCGTGATTTTACCATCACAAAAGAGATACAAGACACCGATAGCAAAGACAAACAGACACAAACACTCTTTTGTTCCCCTGGCAATCAAATCATTAAATAAGAATAATCTGGTATAAACTTTGTCACATGTAAATTATGAGTGAGTCTGGTGTGAATATACACTTTTGTTTCTTATAGTTATAATGTTTTTTGTTTGGTGTAGTGCACAAATTGTAAGACAAATTTCCTTACGGATAATAAAGATTATTATTATTATTATTATATATATATATATATATATATATATATATATATATATAACTCTCGAGCCCAACAAGACCATGTTTTTTGACGACAAAATTCGTTTTTGTCAATGTCGCTAGGAGCATTATAAAGATTGATTTCGATCCGAGAATTATATAGGCCTAACTGGGAAGGCGACAAAAATTCATATTTATCTGCCACATCTGCTAAAATGGAGTGATTGTGTCTTGAAAAATGTCCTTCCCACCAGAAGTCAAGAATGTCTCTAATGTTTCAGTGGGCAGTCTCAAATTGACAATTATTTTTTTCTGAAGGTAGACTTGCGCGTCATTTAGAACTATTTCAGCTAATACATGGGCCCAAAACTCATGATAAGTGAGAAAATTTAAAGTTTGCCTAGCAAGTAAAAATCCGCCTGCCTCAGATCTAATAAAAGAATCTTCATCTTTTCTAGTCAATGTGTCCAGAGTTTTTAAAATTTAAAAAAATGTATCCCTAACCATCTTGACGTCTTCTCTAGCGCTCCAGCGTGTTTCAAACAAGCGCTTAATGAAAATACCTGTTATTTTGATGATGACGCCCTAGTGGTGTGTTGAATCCTCATTTTGCTTCCCTTGCATAGCCTACCTACATACTTTTCTCGACAAGATCTAGTTATAGACCTGTTCTGTTGTCACAGATTAATAATAAATAATAATAAAAAAAAGTTAGTTATATATGTCTACCTTGATAAAGACAGTCTCGTTATTATCATTATTAATTAGTAACGTCTACAGTAATGTATTATTAATCTGTGACAACAGAACAAGGCCTACATCTGCATTTAAATCCACGATGGATTCAAAGAGTAATGAAGGTTATCACTGAAAATTAAAAACCATGAGACCAGCAGATCTCACATTGAAAGGAACTTGACGTTTATCTTCAAGTAGGAAACAATATTGACAGCAAGGCTCAAAATTTAATTAAGCAAGAGGGAAAAAGTATAGAGACTACCTGAAAAGAATCTTTGACATCCTCAGACATCGCGAATAAAGTTCCTCATATAAACCAGTGCATTTAAAAATGAAGGAGCAGCATGTAGGCCTACCATGTAGGCCTATAGGCACCTATTAGTGCTTCAGAAGATAGTGGGCATATAAAAGTGAGTTACATTCAGAGATTCAAATAAATTTTTTAAATTTGATTCTAAATGATCTATCGCTTACATACATTTAATTTAAGAAAGAATATAGAGAGGAATGAGAAAACGATAATTAATATTGAATGGTGCTACAACGGCCCAACAGACTAACGGATATATGAAGGTGATCGGGATTAGCAAAGTAGCAAAATAAATACATTTTTCATGTTACATTTTAAATTCAGTAGTTTGTGTTTGTTTGTATGTGTTAAAAAACTTTCTTCTATTTATTGGCTATAAGACTAGGAACCTAATACATAGCCTACTGGAGGGAAGTTTGATGCCACTTACCTCGTGATACCCCGTGCTGCCCGCTCATTGGTTAACATAAGTTTTCACTGTACATTTTTCTAATTAAAAAAACAACAACACATTTATATTATAGAATCTTATTTGAAATAAATACTGACTTATTCCATGTGCTTGATACATTTAATTAAACTAAGAATTTAAAACACGTCTTTTTTTGCTTTCAAATTCCAATTCTAGCTTAGGCCTTTCTTGTGACATTGTTGATCTTATATAATTTTTTAGCAGTTTTAATTTTGAAGATGACCGTTCGACGCTAGTCACCGACACAGGAAGAGTTACAGGTAATCGCATAAGGCCTTATATACAATTATTTTAACAAGTTAAGGATAAATTATTATTTTTACAGTAGAGCCTACATCTATGGGACCTATTTCAGGCTTTTATTAAATTTCTGTTGCTATTAATTCTTCAATAAGTTACTTTCCATTTATATCTGATTGCTTTTCCGTAGGATCAGCTAGTTTTAATTATAATTTGGAACAATGATTCTGCAAATATTTTGGTATAAAATTTATATAAAATTTCAAAACATTTAGGCTATGTTTTTTAAACATCTCAAATTAGTCCTTTATACATAGGCCTATATTTTATATCAAGTATGGGTCTATGGGATACTTCATAATAGGCCTAATGTTCCTAATCTAACGCGTTTTTTTTTTAATATTCTGTGTACGTGTTTATAACAGATGCCAGTTCTCTTGCTTCCAGGATAATAGAGTGTTTAATGGTATATGTTCGCTTATCTCCTCTTGTAATAATTTATGCAACGAATAGTGTTTTTACCAAATATTACTTTCCCATAAAATAATTTAGGCTGCTGTAACAATATGCTATGTTGGCGATATAATGGCGATGTTGCTTGGATCTATATATTTTGCCATATAACAACAGAACAATTAAATGTTAAAATTCTGGTGTTTATTACAAAGACAATTCGAAGCTGTCATTTTTTAAAATAAGCTATTAATTTTTTTTTTAAGTTAACCGTGGAATAATTTGTGTCCGCCCTGAAATTAGTAAGCCTGCATGTAATGCACACATTGCACACTTAGGTCTAGAAGTTGCGGCCCTCAATACAAACACTGTTCACAAAGGAGGTTGTACAAAAAAAATTGTCATTGTTCTGTTCTTTATTGGCCGGTTTGTATGTGTTGAACTTCGCTTGAACCAAAAGATTTTATACACCAAGAAGGATGTATGCTGAATAATATGCAAATCCATTAAGCTTTAACATTAGAGAGTGGTAGCAACGTAATATAGAACAAAATATTGTTTACAATATCAACAATTAATTAAAAGAATTTCGATTTGTAACTAATTATTAACTCAAATTGCGTAATTATCGATGCCCCAAAATCACCCGTCAACCTTAGGGGTTGGGGGTGGTTGTGAAGCGATGAGCGGGAAATCATCTCTATCCCATCTCCCCTGAATCCAGTGATGTCTATATTATATAATTACTCTTAAGCCAGAGCATATTTTCCTCCGCATTGTCATGAGTGCCATTGTTTCCGTTTTTCCAGCTTTTCATTTGTATCACGAAAATGCAGTTAGAAATAGTAATAGTAACAGTTGCATGATGGTATTGTTTATAACGTCACCTGTGCTAATATGTTTATATTGCGATATTGTTTGTTGTGAATGTTTTGTGAGAAAGTAGGATGTGACGGAAATAAAAAAGATAGTCTTCTATGTCTACTTGTATAAACACAAAGTATCCGTTATTATTATTGTTCTTATTAATTAATGTCTACAGTATTTTATTTATTTATTTGTGACAACAGAACATCACCAATAGCTGATAGCCAAAGGATAGATTATACGTTAAATTTAAATGTTCATAATTAAGCTCGCTATTAAAGATTGCCTAATTTTTCGGTGCCTAATTTTCCGACTTGTCAAAAAGAGCCCAATTTACCGGTGCTTAAATCTCTGGGTGCCTACATTTCCGCGTGCCCAAATGTCAAAGTGCTTAAATCACCGGTGCGACAAAGTGCGGACGGTTATCGATGGACTTGCAATAAATGTCGCATGCGAAAATCAATGCGACACGGCTCTTTTCTTATGGGCAGCTATTAAAGCATAAAACAAATAATTATCCTGACCTATTGTTGGGCATGAGACAAGACACAACATGAAATGTCACGAGAAGCCTGACAAATAGATAAATCAATCTTTACAGATTGGTGCAATTTCTTGCGCTAGGAATGTGCACAATGGTCAATGGAACGAAACTCGTGCTCAAAACATTGAGAACTTGTGGATAGTGTGAAACGCAAATTAAAACGCAAAATAAAAAGGCCATTTGGAACAAGTAGTGCGCGCACATTGTTTCAGAGTTGTTTGCAGGAGTTTCAATGGTATGCGCGATGAAGATATGTTTTCTAGTAGGCCTATGCTTGAAACAACGTACTGCTGATAATTAGGCTACCCAAGTCTGCCAGCGGTAGATTTAAATTATTTCCCCATCTGAATCTATCTTCGGTGTTAGCTTCGATCACTGGTATCAAATGAAAGCTGGTGTAATTAATCTATAGTCACGAGTTCTCAAAAACAAATTTCAGATTTACATTAAATTTTGTACACTTAATGTATAGAAATCAGTTTTGCTTTAAAGCTGACGTGCTAACCTTAAAGTCACTCTAATTGATAAAAAGTTTGTACACGTTATTTCTCTCACACCCATTCTCGGATTAAGATGAAACTTTACACAATTATTTATTGTAATTGAGAAAAAAATAATCAATAAAAAACAACAACAATTATTTAATAAATTATTGGTAATTAATTATTTGTTAGTTATCAAAAAGGGGATTAAATAATACTTTTTAGAGATGTGGGAGTATTATATACATGGGCAGTATGTATAAAGTTATCCCTTTTATTATGTTTTGTGTTCGTCCTCCCCTCCCCTTACCCCCCCCCCCCCACTTCCCATTCCCGGATCAAGTTACAATTTTGCATAATTATTCATAGTCTTATCATATCTTATAAAATACAGACGTTGCACAAAAAAAAAAAAAAAGAATTAAGATGACTATAAATGAATCAATAAAAAAATTGACCAATTAATTAATTAATTTGTGGTAATTAATTAATTAATTAAGTGTTATATAGAAAAAAGGAGTTGATTCGTGTAGTCCATTCTGGTCATGCCTTTAGCGGTTATTCCCCTTATATAAGCTGTGTTTTAATGTTTTAAAGGAATATTTTGTAAAAAATATTTAGCTTGTTTTTACATTTAAACTAAGATAATAAATCAATAATATTTATCTATTAAACAACCATTTTAGCGTTTTATTTGATATGATCGAAAAAAACAACTGTTTTGACAGTTTGAAGATTTCTGTACAATGTTATAATTTGAAATGCTAAATTGAAGATCAAAAACATTAGATTTAGATTATTGAATGTGTTGTAGCAGACTATCTGGCATAGACATTGTTTTGATTTTTTTTTAATGCTAGCCACTTAGATATATAAAAACAAATCTGGCCACGTTTATTTCGCGCGAAAGAGGCTGATATACATGGATATTGTTTTCATTAGAAATCTATGAAAATTAGATCTATCTAGAATAGATCTCTAGATCTAGACTATATCATAGAGTCTAATCTATGAACTGTTAAAATATACAAAGGCGATCTAAAAATCAATTTTTGATGCCCAAAGGCCAAGGTATCTAAATTATAAATATCCTAGATAATAGATAAATTTAGATCTAGATAGTTAAGATAGTTATACTGTTATATGGTAGATTCTTATAACTGAACACCGACTTTCGGGAACTAGGTCAATTTTTTATTTTATTTTTTTATTTGGTGAAGGTTTAACTTACAAAAAAACTGAAAGCAGATTCTTATTCTGCAACTAAAGGACTATAAAAATAGCTGTGTTCCTTTGTATTACCACCCATAGTCAAGATTTTATTTTTAAATAAATTAGGTCACTTCATGCTCCTATTTTGAACGCAGTTTTTGGGCTTTCTCCTTTAGTTGAACAGTGAGCACCGGTGTTGAACACCACTATGTAATTGCTAATAAATTATATCGGAGTTACTTAAAAATTATTTAGATTATAGTAAAAGAAGTAGATTCAATTTTGCAATATGTATTTATAGTCTATTTCCTCATATACTCTCTCTATTTCTCTCTTTATATATATATTATATATATATATATCGTGTATAGTTTATTTATTTCAATACCTATATAATCTATGTGTAGAAACAGACAGCAATAAATTTATATAGATTATAGAGCTATAAATTAATTATTTTAATTTAATAAACATGATATTTTCTACTAGGCTACTTGTATTTTCTCTCTGTCTTTCTTTTAACTCCCATCCAAGGACCCTCTTCTTGTTTTCATAATTTGGATGTTCGTTTTGTGACACCTTAACATCCCCTCCCTCCCATAGATGCTTATAATTCTTTTCATGACTCTCTCCCCCTTCCCTCCACTGCCTGTTGGATAGTTTGTGACACTACTCGCTGAGTGTATACCTCTCCTTACCGCCAGCTTATCTTGCGTGATCACATGCAGTGGGCATGGTCTCTGGCTTCAAATTAGCAGCCCACACTTTTTCTTTCATTCATAAGTTATATATTCTAGATATCTCTATCTAGGTCATGTTTATTCATTGAAAAAATCATAGATTTATTAATCCCAATAATATTTCTTAATACGATTTTGCTGTGTTCAAAAAGGAGAATGAGCTGAATTCATTATTATTTGTTTGGACACCCCCTTTTTTAATTTTATTTAACAGCTAACGGTATAAATGTGATTGGAATGTCTTTCTAAAGATGTTTGAAAGCTTATTTTGATATGCCCATCAGCCTACGATCAAACAGGCTCATGATATAGCCTTCATCCCTTATATGGGTATGAATTGCCGGGGGAGGTTAAAACAACAGCTTAACATACATGGTTACCGAGAATCTAAATAACTGCCATCTGCTTTGGAAAAACGAAACAAAATTACCAGAACTTATCTAAAATTGGACATGCTCAGTCCCGAATCGTCGATTTTAGCTCCAAACATAAAAACAAATGAATTACAAACAAAAAAAAGCGACCCGTTTAGAAAGGAGAATCCGATGGGGTGTTCAAACTATAAGAGCCTCCTCTAGATCTAGATTCTAGTAGATAGTCTACAAAGTTAACAGAGAATTTAGACTTTCAGACTTAACTTAGTCATTTAGACGAGTCTACTAGATCTAGATTATTTTATTCATATTGTACTAACTTACTAAGCCTTAGATTAGGATAAGATTAATAAGATCATAAAAAGATTGTCACTGATCATTGTGATTGATTATAAAAATTATAATTGATTAATTACAAGTACGTCTTAGTCTTAGTACACAAATAACACAGTTTGTGAGTTACTCACTGTACAGAAATGATAATTTCAATTTGATAATTATAGTTATAGTCTATGTCTGTAGAGTCTAGTACTAGTAACTAGACTAGTAGTAGTGTAGACTGTACATTAGATTAGTCTAGAACTGTGACTGTCAACTGATCTTCTGACTTTAGATTCTAATATGATTAATAATTAATCATTTTCATCTCTATTAAGTACTATTAACTAGATCTAGAAATAATCTAGATTTATATTAGATTTTAGATTATAATTAGATTTAAGATGATTTAAGTCTAGAGTCTAGATATCTAGTAACTAGTAGATCTACTCACACTCACTCTAGAATACGTCTAGTCTAGTCTAGAGTTAGAGTCTAGATCAGTAGCTCTGAGTAACTCTAAACTCTACTCTAAACTAAAGTCTAAAGTAACTCTACTTACTGAAGTAACTCTACTTACTGCTACTCTACTTAAATATTTCTTATAACTGTCTACTTAGATACTAAGATAGTACTATCATCTAATCTACTATCTAGATTGAACCTAGATACGATCTATCTTATCTATGATCTTGAGTCTTGAATGTCGAGACAATCTAGGCTAGCATTAGAATGTCTAGTTGATAGATTATCAACATAGAATAGTTTAAATAGAGAATCGATCTAATATATATATATTTTATATATATATATTATTTTATAATTAATATAATTTATAGATCTAGATCTAAAATCCGACATTATTCTAATAGAAAGCTCTAGTCACTCTAGACTTTAGACAGTCTAGACCACTAGTCAATAAAAATAGATATAATTTTTATAATAATATATAAAATAAATAATTTTATTTATAAAGCGCTGTTAACAAACAAAATGTAGGCTCAAGGCACTCTAATAACATTACAAAAATGACAAACTAATCTAAAAAAGTTTTAAACAGATAGGTCTTAATGTTCTTCTTGAAAGTGTTATAATATTTTATATACTATAATACTAGTCTATACTATAAAAAAAAGATTAATTAATATTGTTATATTTTTTATTATTAATTATTATAATTTTAAATTTATATTATTAGTATTAGATATTATGGGCTGCAATTATAAATATTTATCTAGATCTAGATAGAAATAGATCTATTATTAAAAATATAGATCTATCTGTTATTATTCTATAGTCATTTTCGTATGACGAACAAGCCCTTCTGTTAAAATTAGCCTTATTTTTAAAGCTATAATGGAACCAGTGGTTAGCCTAAAGTTACTATTTATGAAAAAAGTACTTCTACTGGCACTTTTCTTTAAAAATAACAACCGACATTTTGAATAAACGGATGTTTTATATTCCTTTTTTTAGAATCGCACTATGAATTGATAACAAATCAACTGTCATTTGATTGAGAAACATTTTAAGTTCAGTCAAAATTTGTTGACTGCACAAGTGGGAATTTCAAATTAGCAGAAGTATTAAGTCTTGAATCATAAAAATTAAATTAATATTACTCTTACTCTTAAGTTTTAACTTGTATTAAAAGCTTGAATTTTTCAAAATAATGGACATTATTTTTAATCATTTTTATCAAACATCATTAGCTGGATTTTAAACATTTCTGAGGGCCGGAGTTGACCCGCGGCTGTAGTTTGCCCATAACTGGTCTAGATCTAGGACTGTGATATAGTGTGTAGATAGAACAAAATAGTCATAATTTTTAATTTTAAGTTGTTGTCAGTGTTTTAGGTCTGTGTGAAAATAAAGTCAAGCAGTTTGTTGGGCGAGATTTGGACTTTCTTCAAAATGTCATTAAGTGATATAATTCAAAAAGTTACTAGCTGTAACAGTACAGATATTGAAGCCAAAAATGCAGCATATAAAACACTTTATGGGTAAGTTGAAAAGAATTGTTAAACTCTCAGCCTACTATGAACAAACAAGACTGATAGAGACTGATATACTTTATATATATATATATATATATATATATATATATATAACTATTGTTAATTGCATTGCTGATATATTTGAATATTGATAGTAAAATTCAGCTTCAATGAGCATTTCAATACATCTGTGCCTTTCAGAATCTACACATCTTTTTTTTTCAAAGCTTATATCAACTCCCTCTGTCAGTCTTCCTGTCAGACAAAAAGTTTGTA
Organism: Biomphalaria glabrata; assembly: GCF_947242115.1. NCBI lineage: Eukaryota > Metazoa > Mollusca > Gastropoda > Planorbidae > Biomphalaria > Biomphalaria glabrata. The sequence continues at coordinate 39,862,951 of NC_074711.1, forward strand.
CACATTATTTTTCCCACCCCCAATTTCTGGTTAAGCTGGAATTTTGCACAATTATTTCTTTTACCTGACAACACAAAAAATCAATTAAAAAATTAACTAATTAGTTAATTAACTATTGGTAATTAATTATTTTGTTTGGTATCTTGAACAAGGGAAAGAAATCATACTTATGGTGGTATAAGTTGAAGAAGTCCCCTTGAGGTCTCTTGAACCCTTAGTGAACATTAATTTCATTTAAAAAACAAAATTGTCTTTACTCAGACTCTGCCATATTATACATGATGAGCAACTAATTAATTTTTTTTAAAAATAAAATTTATTTATGTTTTAAATTCTCAGATATCAAGGGTCATTGCCACATTTAATCAGTTTATCATTTTTAAATTCTAGATATTTAAAGAGTGATAGTCTTAAAAAAGGAGAACTGCAGGCAAATGCTACTCAGATTGTTTCTGCTGCTACGAAGGATGTTTTACTCAGTGATTCTGACACAGTCATGATGGTTTTGGAAGTGTTGCTGAAATGCCTTACAGAGTTGAATTTGCAAAGGTATACATGTGTAATATAATATATTATTAATTTTTTTTTTTGCAATTGTATCACATTTTCCAAGACTTAAGTTTTATAAATATTAGCATTATTTTTGCTGGATTAAACAAAAGTTAATTTTGTCTTAGAATTTGTTAACTAAGAATTTTGCTCTTGTACAAAAATTTATCAAATTCACAATTTTTTGTGTGTAAAAGACCTGGTGGGCTTGATTTGTCTCAAGTTTTGCAAGTCCTGCTTGATAGAGCTCGGAAGTATATATCACCAGAGGTTACTATTCTTCTGTTAAGATGTTTGAATCAACAAATATTCTTATCTGATCAGATAATTACTGAGGTAAGCAGAGATGTATTTTTAACATTTGTATTCATTCAACTTTAATACTTAGTCTGCTCATTTCAGCTTTTAAAGCCAAGTTGTTTTTTTTTTTTTTTACCTTTTTAAACAGATGGCTTTAGAGGTCAACTAGTTCAGAGCAAAATTTGCAGCATTTGAATTGACTGCTTCTGAAATCTTAAATATAAGAAGAAAAGCAATACTTAATGATATCCATGGCTACTTACTTTAATGACTTTATAAAGTAATGCAATTGTTTCCTTGTTTGATTTATTCAGATATTAGCAATATTAAATGAAACAGAGGAGAAAAATCTAACTACATTACAGTTTGCCTTACTTGTTGAGGAGGCTGTTGAACTAATATATAGGTCAGATTTTTTTCTTCTTCTATTTCTTTTAGTTTTAAAATGATTTATAATAGTGCTGGAATATTTTGTTTATTCATAGATCTATGACATAAACAGTAACCTAGAATACAATCCAAAATTTAATTATGAGTTAAGTTTATTGTTTAATAAATATAAAAACTTTATTATCCTGAAGGAAATTTATTAAAATAGTGCATTATACATAACGATTTTCCACTTCTAAAAATGAGACGGTTGTCAAAATTTGAGACATTGAATTTGATTTTGTGGATTGATTTCATTTGCTTTTAATCTAGTGAAACAAATTTAAATAATATATTAGGTCAAAAGAAATAGTTGTTATGGTGGTACTTTTTTTGAAAATATAGAAAAACTGGAAGAAACACACTGATTTATATTCCTTATAATGTGGATTGAGAAAAATTTATTCAGATTTCTAAATTGAAAAAAAACAACATGAAATTTCTACTTTTTTAAATTGATTGAAATTGGTTTATCTGACTTTATCAATCTGTGAGTCACATCACAATTTGTACCTGTAGAATTTGATAGTAATAAATAAATAAATTATTCTTATTTCAGTCTTGAAAAGCAAAATGGTGATATTTTGAGAGTTACAGCATCATCTTGGGCTTATTATACCATTCCAGCTTTGGGAAGTCCTTCAAATGAATTAAGAGAAAAGGCATTTTCTTTAATTAATAAATACCTGGACAGTCTTATGGATTTTACACCATTAAGCAAGCGCATAATAAAATGTTTGAACATAGTAAGTAATGAACAGTTTAAATTATTCTTACATTGAAATATTTAGTCAAAACTAGCAAGTAACATTAAAAAAAAAAGACAATTCCTTCTTTGTACAGCTGACCAACCTTTGTAAGAATGTTTATTTTCCTCTTGACAACTTATTAGTGATTTAAAAAGAAAATAGAACATCTTTTATCCCAGAGTTTTCCTTGTGTGGTCTGTCAGCTAGTAATTTTTTTCTCTAAGATATACATTAACTCAAATTTTGAGAAAGATCATTATTAGTTGTTTTTGAGATTTTGTCTTCCCAGATTCCACCCATGAATTTGCAAGCTATTAAGAGAAATTATAAATATAGAAGGTTAACAACTCTTTCTCCTGCATCAATAGGGCATGGCTGTGTCATTGAAGAAGTTGATGTTGAAGGATCCTCTGTATGTAATCAATGTTTGGATTCTACTGATAAAACTTGTTGGAAAGGTAAGTTCTTATTTTTCCCCTTTTTTTTCCTTTAAAATATTTAACATTGTTTCTTAAATTATTGCAAGTTTTTAAACTCTGTATAAAAAGACATATATTTCAAGATATATACTTCAATATTTTTTTTTTTTTACAAAGCTTATATATCAACTCACTTTATCTGTCTGGTTAAAAGTTTGTAAGTATTATTTCTTCGGCACCCAATCTCGGATCAAACTAAAATTTTTGCACGCTTATTTCTTTTACCTGACAATACAAGAATCAATCAAAAAAATTATACAGCTAATTAAGTATTGGTACTTAAGTATATCAAAGTATTTTTATGTTTTTCTTGTTATGTACTAGCTGCAGGTGGAAAAAAAAATGTCCATAGCTAAACTGAGTTTCTGCTATGACCAATGTCATGTAAGATTAGAAAAATATGAACAGCTCATAAAATTTAAACGCAAGTGGAGTCTGTATGTTTTGGTGTAAATAACTGACTTTTCTTGCCAACTGTAAATTAGTTTTCTTCCATTGGAGGATCTGTAAGATTCATAATCAGTACAATTTATTACACTTATTATTTAATCCATATATGTATGTTTTTTACACTGTTTAGTCTTTTTTTAAATTAGAAATCTGTTATCATTGATTTCCCTACATAATATTTTTTGCCTTTATTCTTTCTTGTCTAGGAAATCCATAAAGGCTCAACTATTAATGCTATGCTAGAAATAATAGAGATTGGCTTTAAAAGTTCTCCAGAAATACGTTTAAAAGCATTTGTGGCATGGAGGAGCCTCATTGATAATTTTGCTTTGGATGAAAGTATGTTTAATCTTTAATTATTTCATAGGAAATAGAATAGCTTTTTTGCTTTTATGCAGTCTGCTTGTTTTTTTTCTCTTAGTTTTCACTTGTGCTGCATCAAACCTCCTTTCATTCTAAATTTTTCATGTTTTTCACTTTTACCAGAGGTGATCTCAGATCCCAAACGTATAAACCTTTTAATGCTGGTTTTGAAAATTGACAATGCGAAAAGGGTAGATGTTGCTAAAGAAAAACTTTTAACTTGGTGGCATTTTGCAATTTGCCTAGGATCTCGGCTGTTAACAAGTATTGAGCAAGTAAGTGGAGTATTAGATTTTTTTTTAAAGAAAATGATTTCAATTATTTTAAAAACTAATAATTTGCTCTCTTTTTTTTATTAATGGTTTAGAAATTTTAAATATAATTTTGTGTATAGGCAAGAGATGAAATCTAGTAAATTTATTTTTCAGATTGTATATCCATTAGTTCAGTTTTGCACAGGGATTAGCAGCAATGCCAAATTAGGTTTGAATCTTTAAAAATTTTTTTTTTTTAAAATCAAATGAAAAGTGTTTAAAAAAAAAAAAATAAAGCTTATATTAACTTTTTCTGTCTGTCTGGGTGAATTCTTTTAAACACTTTTTTCTCCCTTTTTCCATTCTTGGATCAAGTTGAAATTTTGCACAATTATTCATTGTCAATGACTATGAATGAATCAATTAAAAAACAAACCAATTAGCTTATCAGTGATTGGTAATTAATTAATTTTGTTTTATATTATAAAAAGGAGATAAACCCTGCAATGTTGACAGTGATGCTCTCTGTTCATATATATATATATATATATATATATATATATATATATATATATATATATATATATATATATATATATATATATATAAGCTTTTTTTTTGTTAAAAGTGTTTTATAATATTTTGATTGTTTCATTATATAAATTTGATGAGCCTACATTAAATATTTTTGTCACATCTTAAACTTTTTTTTATTTTCAGGGTCATCCAACTCCAATAAACTATCATCACCCAAATCTGGTAATCTTGTAACAGTATTTCCTGCTATTCAAAAGTTAGGACTTGAGGTTCTTGCTCATATACTTGGAAAAATGGAGACTCAGTCAACAGTTGAACAATATCAGTGGACGTTAGGTATGAATATTGTTTTTGCTTATATTTTTCAACATTTCTATTATTCAAGCACAAAAAAATTATAGAAACTCAAGATTCTTCTTTTAGTATCAGTTGTCTAATTCTTTCAAAAAAGTATTAATGATGACCCAGTGATGGATAGGAAAGTCTGCAAGTTGATTGGAATATACATAAGTTAAATAATGTAAAAAGTCATTTTAAACCATTTTTTTAGCTTTAATTTTTACAGTAATTTAGATATTTTTCTTATGCAGAAAGTTTAATAAGGAACCATTTCTTAAATAGTCAAACATTGGTATATCAAATGTGATATTTTGAATTTTTTATTATTTGTATGTTTTTCTTATTTGCTCAAGCTATGATTACAAATCAGTTTTTTTCTTTTAGTAAGTCATCTCGAAGATAAGCTTATTTAATTTTTAGGGTTAAAAAAAACTGGCTACATTCATTTTTAAAAATTCCTATAACATGTGGGTTATTTACACAAAAATATGGTAATTCTCTATTTTTATCTATTTTTATTGCTTTTATGAAAATGTGTAATTCAATATAATATTATCAAAAAGTATCATTCCAAGGCTTATCAGCACATATTTTAAACAAAATTTTTTTTTTTTTAATCTGGATATTTATATATACATATATTTATCAGAGGCCCCAAAGTTTTATGATGCGACATCACTAAATTTTGTGAGACATGCTCCATTCATATTATCCAGTCTTCAAGATTTGTTAGATTCAATTGGACAAGAAGCAGATCGTAAGATATACATCTTTAAATTAAATTAGAAACATTTAAATGCTTTTTATTGTTAATATCTGCTTTAAATAAAGCAGATTAAAATGTGTCAGCATTGAACATATAAATTATAAATAAATTTTAGAAAAGCAAAAAGTTTTTAACATTTTCAAATTCGCTAAATTGTATGTAATGTGTTTCTATTTTCAGAATCACTTTTGTTGTACATTTGGACTAATTTAAGTTTCCACATCAAAACTGCTTTAGAAACTAATTCTTCACCAAAGAGTAGAGAAGTTTTCAGCAACTTTTTGAATGTTTTGCATTCTGTTGTGCACCAAGAGAAGGTCAAAGGTGAAACTGTCTTGGTAAATACATGCTTTTTAAAACAACAATTATAAATTTAGATATATCAAAATTAAATATCAATATCACACTACAATGGATCCCTGGACACATTGGCATCATGGGAAATGAAAAGGCAGATAAACTATCAAAGGCAGGATCATCTATGGAACAACCAGATAGACCTGTTAACTACCTCACCCTACGGTTAATGTTAGTCAACAATCACAAAGAGGAGTGGCTCAACCAATGGGTATCAGGAAACACAGGCAGAGTCATGTATAAAGAAATGACTATGCCTAACAAACTGGACAGTATTAACTTCCTCCTCTGCAAAGAGCAATCTACAATCTTCCAACTAAGAACAGGACACACCACACCTCTGTTAAATTACCATCTGAACAAAATAAATTCCACACAACTCCCCCTATGTAGACACTGCGCCCACCCTTATGAAACTGTAAACCATATCCTCTTTGAATGCCCCTTCCTAATCCACCTTAGGCAGACCCTACTTCCACTACAGCCAAACATAACCAACACCATGTATGGCAGTGCTGAAGAAAACAGCACACTATTTTTCCTTGGCACTGTCTGCAAAAGAGCTCACAGCTCAGCAGCAAAAAGCTGGCTAGAAGAAGAAGAAAAAGAATAAATTTAGATGGAAAAAAAATCTTTATTGTGTATTTATACTTCACTATGCATACTTTTTTAATAGCACTTAAGAATAGCTTAGAAGCCATGACTGACATAACCCAGTAGGATCATTGTGGTATTAAATTAAGACCTATTATTCTTATTACAAATGTCTATTATGCAGTGAAGTGTCAGGGGGACAAATCTTTCATTACTTAGAATTCATTTTATATATTTTTATTTTTGTAAAATTGGCTAAGTTCATAAATATAGTTTGAGCATTATTTTTGTGATGGACATGAAATTGAAAAGATTACTTTTTTCTGTATATTACATAATGTAATGATTACATTTATTTGTTACTAGATGTTTGGATAAAAATTTATATCAAAGTAATTAATTTGATTCAATTTAATTTTTTATTTACAGAAATTTATCACCAAAATCTGTGATTATTTCCCTCAAAAAGTTTTGTCTGCAACTTCCTACAATATTGTTGGTAAAGGCGCTACATTAAAAGTATGTAGACTGACATTTTATTGTTAGTTTTTTAAAAGTGTGGGCTGTGTGGCGATAACCGCTTGGCTGCCTATCAAGGTGAAGTTCATATCTGACCAGCTGATGTGCTTACTAAAAGCAGCATGCAAATCTTCCTCTAGATACACCCCCCCCCCCCCTCATGGGTTCACAAAAGACACTGGACCAGAGCATACTGGACCCCCCCTCATGGGTCCACAAAAGACATTGGACCAGAGCACACTGATTCCTCCTCCTCTCCCCCCCCCCCCCCCTTTTTCCCTTCATGGGTCCACAAAGGACATTGGACCAGAGCACACTGAGCTTGCTTTGATAGCATGAAAGTTTTACTGTACAAAAATATTGACAAAAATTTGTGATAGCTGAAATGATTGTCACTGCAATTAAGTTTCTTAAAATTTAGTCTAGACTGTATGAGGTACTGTTTGTCTAAATAATATTCAGCATTTTAAACAGAAACCAGACATGCTTACAGTATTTCAAAAGAACATCTGTCATTTGCTTTAGAAATGTTATGTTGCTCCTTTTTATTAAAACCTTAATGATTATAATGTGTTTTAATAAAATGAAATTAATGTTACCAACACAGCTTGCAATTTCAGCCACTAATCTTGTCAATTGCTGAAACTTAAACCACTAAAAGCAGGAGCTTAGGTTTTGATGTCTAGCCCAAATGTGCTAATCCATGACAAATTATTGGGACAAAGTTCAATGCAATATCCACATTATAATTTTGAAGTAATTATTATAAACTTAGTTGTTGGGAACCTGGAAACTATTAATTAAAAAAATATTCTAATGATTCACATCTTTTTGTGTGTGTGTCTTTCCAGGCCTGTCCTGCACAACTTCTTATAGAGATTCTATTGACTCCATCCATCTTCAACACTTTTAAGTCCCAGTCAAAGTAAGTTATTAAATACTATTCACACAAACAGTACAGCAAATGAATTTATTTTGTTCAATCTAATATGCAGAATGTTGTTTCAAACCATTTTGTTTTATTCATTTGTGGTGTTAGTTGCATCACTCTGTTCAGCAAGCTGATGAGTGATGGAGCCAGAAACACTCAAGGGGCCTTGCACTACATACAAAGTATAGCTGAGATGTTAACAGCACAGGCTGCACTATTACAGCAAGAATTGCTTGGCAAACTCTGGATTGAACTGGCCCAAATATTGCATAATCATCTTATTGAGGTAATATGACTTACAAATAATTGGCTTTGCTTAGTGCCTGTTTAAATGTTACACTTAACTTGCTTTATTCATTAGCTATGGCCAATGTTTTGATATAGTGCATCACACAAAGATGAACAATATAAAATTACTATTTAATGTTCTCTGCTTCTTTGATTTTGAGATTTACTTAAATTGTTTTTAACTAATATCATATACATGATTTAAATTTATCCCACCAATTACTTACAGACTAATGAGGTGAATCAGGGTGATGCTTTGGATCATAATTTTAATTGTATGTATGCTATCCTTGTTCTGCCATTCAAGCATCAACTAGCAGATGGGGTAAGTTATGGATTAACTTTTAGTGCTTATTTATTTCCCCCCACTTTCTGGATTTCATTTGTCTTATAAGTAATCACCTTCTTTTTTGAAGTAACGTCTGTATTATATAAGATATAAGATAAGAAGTAAACTAAAAAAAAAAAAGATGATTTAGAAAATATGTATTCACTTTTTTCTTTTGATTCATTTATTCTTTATTAAATTTTGTCCTCTGCAGAATCAGAGCAAAACATTAACAAAAGTCTGGAAAGAACTGTACCAAACATTTGCACGGCTGTCAGCTCTTGTACCAACAGCAGAAGCAAACATTTGTATGGAGCAGATGTGTTATATGTTAACAGCCTTTTCATCATCTGTTACGGTAATTGCTACTTGTGATTTCCTTTTATTTGTTAACAGTATAAATTTTGAATAGTCTTTAAAGTATCCCAAAACAGATTAAGACAGATATAAGTGAAGCCATATGTAACGTTTTGCATGCTTTATAATGTTCACATTCTTGGTAGAAAATGAGCATAATCTCTTTTCCTATTCAACTTTCTACAACTATGTCATTTTGTGTGAAATTCTTTAAAATAAATTATGGTTTTAAAAACGTATATGTATGTGTATATGTATGTATGTATGTATCTATCTATATATATATATAATATTTATGTATGTATGTATCTATCTATATATATACTCATTCATTCTTTAAATTTTAACTTTTTTTCATGTTCATGAAACAATAAGCAATTTACACGTTCAAAGCAAAAGCATTCCATTTTCCCATATTGGTCTTAAATTTTTGTTTTCAAGTATCCCCACTTTATTGAATTTCCTAGTTAAGAGTTTGGATGCTTGTGCCATATTTAAAAAAAACAACCTGAAAGTTAAAGATTTCAGAGGTCCGCTGTCACTACTGAAAGGGAGAGTTAAGGGTAAAGCTTCTTTGATATATTGTAATGCATTTAAAAAATGTTTAATTTTGTGCCATGTTCTCTTTTCTTGTTAGACTTTGTCAGAATTGGATTTCTGGGTAACAACTTGCTGTCAAATGATGGAATTAGCTGACTTCACTTTATTCTCAAACAAACAGCTTCTTAGTTCTGGAGTCTTCGGTGCCTCACTGCATACTAAGAGAAAAATCCGCCCTTTAGGTCATTTCCATTCTATTATAGTCAATCTGGCTGAACTTCAGACCAAAACTATTGAGCTTGTGTCATCACATAAAGGATCAGTGAAGGTAAGGCTTTTAATAGAATTAGTTTTTTGATTTGAGGCATGTATTGAAATTAAATTTTTAAACTTTTTTTTTTTTTATTTTCAGAATGTAAACTTTAAGAATCTTGTCAGTAGCATTTTTGATGCACAGTTTGAAACATACTCTACACTTTTTAGTCGTATTGATGGAAACAGCTTTATTCAGCAGTGCTTTGAATTTTTAGCAAAGCCATTATCAGAATTGTTCAAGTATTTTTCTCTGGACATCTCCAAGAGTTTTCAAACTACTTGTGCTACAAAAGTAAACTTTGCTACATTTAAAGACATTTTTTTTTATATCTTACTTGTTATAGTAGATAAAACACATTAAAAGATCAAATTTTTGTTATGAGATGTAAGTATGGGTGAAATTTGATGGCACAAATAGTGATACTTGGGGGAGGGGTGTCTAAATAACATTTATTTCTGACATTTCATGGAAATGTTTGGTTCATTCTGGTCATCTACAGAGTTCTCCAAAAAGTAGTGTTTAGAGTTAGGCCATGTCTTGAGCATACTCAATTGAATTGTCACAGAGTATTTAATTCATCAGTTCAGTTAGCCTTTCTGTATATTATGGCAGTAATGACCCCTGACCAGATAATACAGATAAGACTTAAAAAAGGGGCATCCAATAGCAGTAAGTGGGTTATTATTAATTTTGGTCTTTTCAAAGACCAAATTACATTTCCAAGTCACTGACACTTTTGCTTGTCCAAGTTCTGTTAGACAATGCACAAATCTGTTCCTCTTATAAACATTCATTTTTTCCTTTTAAAATATATTTTTATAATTGATTAACTTTTATATAAAACACTTGCTGATTTTGGAAATACATTTATCTTTTTCTGCACTAGCTGGAAAAACTTTGGCGTGAACTAGGTCTTTGTTTAACATCACGCTATTCAGGCCCTCTGGATACTGAGTTCTTATCAACAATGGCTCAACTATTACAAGTCAATTTCATGCACACAAATTGCACAATTCAAAATGAGGCTGTTGCCTTATGGAATTCTACTTTTGGCAATTTATCTTCTCTTACTTACCCTGATAGTCTTAAGTAAGTTTTTTTTTTAAATCTTGCAATATTTTATACTAATAGGAAGAAAAACATTGTAATGATGCACATTTTATGACTAGATATTTAATAATCATTATATTAAGAGTTAATATATAATTCAAAACTGTTCATCAACACCTTGTCATGTTCTTTTTGGAATACAGGGCTTCTATAAAAACTTGCCATTTCCACTAGCCTGTTTTTTTTTCAGTTTCCCTAAGCTTTTTTTTTTCCCTCAACACTGTGTTATAGATCCTTCTCAGCATTATTTGCTTTTGGCAAGCTTAGTCCTAAAGTTGATAACTTTCTTATGGCTAATTCAGTTACCCCAGTCTAGAAAATAAGGCATTTGCTTTGAGCCTGAAGCATTTTATGTGATCATGAAGATGAGCTTTAATCTATAGCCCATGTAACACAGATGAAGATTGTTTCTCTCTTATTTTCTAAGCCTTTTTTTTTTCTACTAGCATTTTAGGTATTGAAATTATGCAGCAAAGATCCTTAGAATTATTTGGCTTCTATGTGTTCTCATTACCAGTAAGAGAAAAGTGGCTTCTTGGAGGTGTCTCTGTTACACAGTCTTTCTTTGAGCTCAACAAACAAGTTCTGCATGCAACCATTTCCATACAACTTAGGTGCCTCCACCAGCACAACTTTTCAATATGAACTAATGTATCTACTGTTAGGCATTCCTCAGAACATCATTATTTTTTAGTAGTCCTACTATTATTATACCTTTAAAAGAACACAGGCACCATTGGTAAATGTGTTTGAGTATATTTAAATGTTAAACATTCAGGACTCAACAGTGCTATCTGAAAACTGATGCCTGATATGCATGGATTTTTTCTGGCAACAAAAAACACAACACATTTTGGCAAATTCTCATGTGATGTCAGTAATAGAATAATATTTAAAAAAATATATTTTGTTATGCAGATGATTTGTTAGGCTTATCTGACATTAAGTTTCTGTTTTGATATGTTAATGTTAATTTGTATTGTCACTTTGTGTCTGCAGCTCTGTGTTGACCAAAATAAAAGAAAAAAAGACCATTAAACTCTTAGGACACGGGTGGATTCCATGTGATGAAAATGCAGTTATAGCAGAGACTCCTTTTAGTGAAATGAATATGGTAATTACAAACCTGTATCTGATAGATAAAATATTTAGAGACTCAATTTCAGTTGTCAATTCAATTACACCTTTTTTTTTCAATTACACCTTTTTTTTTCTTCAGGATGAACTCCCAATTCCCACGATTATGCCGTCTCCCAAACAGCAGAAAGGAAGTCTTCTAAATAAAGATCTTTCTCCTGCACGAGTGTCATCACCAAACTCTAAAGCTTCCCCTGTCAGAGTGGTCAACCACAAGAATCTAAATTTATTGTCATCTGCTAAAAAGAATATAGCCTTGGAGTTCATGTCAGAAGATGTGAGTATATATTTCTAATGGCTTAACAGAGATGACTGCTAGCACACATATTTATGTATTAAAATGCATGAGTATTCATTTCTATGATACATGCAAAGTAGAAATTAAATTATTTTTTTTTATCTCATAGTCAGTGAGGTTTTATGGTTAGTTTTAATTTTTACAACCTTTATGGTCCTGCTGTGTTATTCAGGTAACAATGTATCTCCTTTTCCTTTCCCCCTCTATCAGGTGATCAAGATATTTACATAATTTTTTACCCCACTTGGCCCATTTCTGCCATGTGATGTCTCACCCATTTCTGTAGTCCTTTCATCTCAATATAGGCTGTGATGGTAAAGTGCTGGGGTTATGAACTAAGTGGTCTCAAGTGTAAATCCTAGTGAAGATTTTGATTTTTTAACTTCAGAAATTTCAGCATGCCCTGAGTTTACCCATTTCTGGCAACTTGAAATGAGTAATGGAAATTGAAGTGGCTAATAGTTGTACTGGTCACGATACCCATAGAATCAGATGAGATATACAATATCTGCCCATGGATCACAAGTTCTGCTTTCTTTTAACTGCTAACCATTCACTTATGCAGCATTTTGTCCTTCCACTTTGTTGGAGTAACACTCCACATCTCTTTCTAGTTGGAATACACTCCTCTTTCAGATGAAATAATAGTTAACATTTTCAAAACTTCTAGTGTGGTGACATGGTTTAATACATTTTTGTTTCATGTGTGTTGGACTTAGTTTTTACTTTTTTAATCTATCATTATTAAACAATTCTTCAGGATTTTGTTGTCATTAATTCACCTTCAACAAAGAAGAAGAGAGTATTAACAGAGCATCAGAAAGAGGTTCTTAAAGAAAAACGGTATGCCAAAAGAAGAAATTATCATCCTTTAAACTAATAAGCTATACTTATATTAAGAAGAGCTATGTACTTTGATATTATTATTTTTTAAATACTTTTAATTTTTCTTTTTTCCTTTCTGCTACAGTGTACTTCCAGCCATGTATAATAACTTGGATGCCTCTCAAGATATCTCTCTAGGAGCACATTTTATTACAGACACACAGCATGAGTAAGACAAATTTTTCAGTCATTTCTTTTGTTTTTAGTAGATTGAGCACAAACCAACCGCTTAAATTATCCAAAAAAGAAAAACACTATGAAATATAGTTTACATACGCTTATTAATTTTAAAAATATTTTGTTTTCGTCAAGTCCAATTAAGAAAGAATGCAGTATTTCACATGGCTCCAGCTATGATATGTGATATCCACAGTTGATTTCTCTTTTAGTTGTCATCCCTGGTAGCTTTCCTTTAAGCCTTGAAAATTTTGATCCTGCAACCTTTGTAATAGTTCTCCTGCCTCTTTTTCAAAAGTCATTTGCTTCAGGTGTTTTACTGTATATCAGTGAAGGCTAGCTGAAAACCAAGTTGTTCTGCAAAATGGTTCTGTTGGGGGGGGGGGGGGGGGGTCTCACGTACACTAGTCACTATCATACTTAAATCTCTCCAAAAAAAAAGATCACAGCTGTTGAATAATAATTAGTTAATTTTCCAGAACATTATTATTTGTAGTAGTCTTATAATCTTATAAAAGTAATATCAATTATCAAATTGTTTATTTACCTATCTAGTTGCCATACGCCACTACAATCATATCTGATCATATCATTTTAAATAATTAAACTAAAGAAACATTAAAGCTATTTGTTTTGTTGTTCTGATTTAAGCACTGAGTCAACGGTTGATAATTTGACTGACAAATCAACTACACAGTCAGACCAACAGGTATGCTATAAGTTCTTTGCCTTATGGAAAAAAAAATTATTTGCTTGAAGCATATTTAAAAATTTTTTTTTTTTTATAAATTTGTCATTGAAATAGCATTTATTTGTTTTTTTTCTAGGATGCCAAAGCAACTTTCCATGAATCTACAGTGAATAAATCAAACTCTGTTTCGAGGAGATCATCAGTGCGTATTAAAGATATCAACAACTTTGCTGCTCTTTCTTCTGAGATAAATCAAGAAAAGTCATCCAGTGATAATTTAGATTCAAAAATTCAGAAAGAAACTAAAAGAGGTGCATTCAAGAAATCAGCTCAAGATAAGAAAGAAAGTCTCTTGAAAGTTGAGATTGAAGCTAATCCAGAATTAAATTCTGAAGATTCTGGAAAGAAAGCAGAAATCAGTTCATCATTTGGAATACTAAAGTTGGAAACTAAAAATTCAAACGAAAGTGGAATTAGTCTTAGTCAGGATTCCAGTCTGTCAGTCATTTCTAAACCAGATCTCAAGACTTCATTGAGAAAAGTTCAAAGTCAAGATGAAAGTAAGTCAGATGACTTAAAAAACAGTGAGGTTGAAAAAATTAAGCCTCCTCGTAGGGTGCCATTAAAAAAAATTAGTGAACTCAACAACAAGACAGAGAAGGTTGCCTTGGAAAATGATAATGATGAATCACCAACCAAATCTACAAGAAGGTCAGCCAAATCTAAATCTTTCAATACCCCACACAGTGCGAGAAAGCTTTTTTCAGATTCCAAGCATGATTCATTAGCTGACTGCAGTCATGGTACAGAAGTAACAGAAAAAGTGGCAGCTCCTACAAATGAAATGGAATCCTCCCAGGGTTTCAGCACAGACACAGCTATTAACTTAAAGGAACAGGTGAGTGTTGAAAGCCCTGAAGATTTACCCTGTGTGATACCAGAAAGTGAAAATCTTTTCTCCAGCAGTCTAGAAGCTAATAATTTTTCTTTAGAACTGATGCCGACTTTGATGTCACCTTCTGAAATGGTTCCCAATATTAGCAAAGATGTGAAGTCTTCAGTGGAAGAGAGCAGTACAACATCAAGTGGGGATGATAGTGGTAAATTGGTTTCTAGTTCTGAGTCTTCCTTCAACCCATCACAGTCAACTCTGACAGAAGATAACAGCTTTAAGCAAATCAGAAAAAGAAAGAGCCAGGTACCAAAAAAATATTCGCCAGAAGGAAATTTAGAGAGACGAGGACGCAGAAAAAGGATTAGCCTTGATGTAAAAGATCTATCTAGTCAGAGTGTTCTTTCAGAAACTAAAAAAGTAAAAAGGAAAGAGGTTTTAATGAATGCACCCGAAATTTCTAAATCAAAAGCTGTGATTCAACCTGATGAGCAATTAGATGATGCCAAGAAAGACTCAGAAACAGTTTTTACTAAGTTAATTGATGATATTTCTCCCAAAATTGGGGAAGTCACTCCTGATGTCAAATCGCCTAGTGTTGCTAATCCTACCCAAAGGCGATATACAGCTGTGAAACGAAAAGGAAGACTGTCCAAAAGACTAGCAAGAGAGTCTACATCACATAGTCTGCATGGATTAGAATCTGTTGCAAGTGACAATTCAGAATCTGATGAATTGTTGACAAAATCTGATATAAAAAGAAAAAAAAATTCCAAAGAAAGCTCACCATACAGGATTAAACGAAAATACACCAGAAAATCAGTTTCTCCAAAGCTGCAACAAATGATGAAACTCAAGCTAAGGGCAGCAAGGCGCCTTACATCTGCAGCTGAATCTACTTCTCCTCCAAAAAAAAGAAAGCTTAATGCAGACCAATTGGATTTAAGTGATGATGATGCACCACTCATTGTGACAAAAAGAGCTTTGCAAGCTAATCAGAAGACAGAAAAGAACTGCTGCTTAGTGAATCCAATGCAAGGACCTAGTACAAGCATGAACTCAAGTTTTAAATCTCAGCTGATTGATGACGCTTTGACTAATGCATTGTCTCAGATCTCAGCTTCTGTTAAAAACACCAGTGCTCATGCTGGCACAGATTTATCACACTCAGCTACATCCAGTAACCAAGTGTCCCCAAATCTTGTTCCAACACTTGAACATTCTGCCACATCTATCAAACAAATTTCTGTGTCACCCTCTGCTGTAGATACTATTTCAACATCTCCTAATATTGCCCCATTAGTAGAACATTCTGGGACATCTATTAATCAAAATTTATCTGAATCTTTAACCACTGCAAATGAAGGGACAAACCAGCCTGATATTGATCTTGCTTCTTTACCCCTTGAAAGTAAATATACAAAAACAAATGAAATGTCAGCTGTAACTGACAAGACTGACATTCTAAAAGATTCAACAGAAAATGTAATCAAACATCAAGAAATAACTAATACTTCCTATGAGATTCAGGTTCCATTCGACTCTACAGTTGCTGTGAAACAAAGTAAAGAAAATTCATTCTCTTCACCTATCTTAAAAGAAAATTCAGAAAAAGAGGATGCAGTTAGTCTCATAGATATTGTGTTGCCTTCAGAATCTGTCCCTGAGTCCAAGCATGATGTGAAAAAGGAAAGTGTTAGTGCATGTGATGTAGAAATGCAGGAGAGTAACTCATGGGAGAATGAATTAGACTCTAACATAACCGTTTCAGACTGTAGCAGTAAAAATGAACCAGTGACTAATATTGAAAACACTGTCACAACTACTGAATTCAGCCATCGTGATCCTAATTTGAAGTCAATGAAGATTAATAACTCAATGACAGAAGTGGAACTACCAGTTCATAGCTGGTCACCTTCCAAATCTCCCAACTGCAGTATTCTCAAAAAGTCTATCACAGAAACACCACCTTCTGCACAAGTAAGTACTGCTCAGATAATTTATTAACTCATTGATACTTGGCCCAAATTATTTATTTATACAAGTATATGTAGACCAGATTAAGCCTATAATTGCACTGCTTAACCTACTTTTGTATCTGTCAAGAATTTTTAAGGCAATGAAGCAGTGCTTTGTTTACTTTTTGGTCATCTAGTCTATATATAGACTTTTTTGTTTTTAAATATTTTTTTTAACCCAATTGTCACCAGAACCGAAGAGTTTCTTTTGCTGAGCCTGTTGTAAGTGGTTCAAGTCCTGTTGGAGAAAAATATCACATAGAAAGGTTGTGTAACTCAACTCCTCGAGAGGGTTCCAAAGCAAGAACTTCACTATTCTCTAGGGTAAGAAATGATGTGAATATAATAATTTGAATTACACTATCTTTAAAAAAAATTCTTTTACATTTTTTAAATTATCACAGCAATTAATGCGGTCATTAGGAAGTAAAAGAAAATTTGAAGCATCTCCAAGGAAATTAACCTGGGACAAAAACTTGGTAAGTTGCACATAAAGTTCTCTTTTGTTTTGCTTATTTAAAAACCTTTTTTGTAACACTTATGATTAGTTCACCATCACTACACCAACTTAGTAGCATAACCTAAGTACTTTGGTACTATTATTATTAAATACTATATTATTATGGGTACAAATTGTTATGTCACCAAAGTTGATCTTAATCTATAAGCAAAAGAATGTGAACCTGCACCTACATTTTTTGTTTTTTTCAAAACTTATGACTGGTTTTCTTCTGAAATTTAAATTTAGACAATTTTTAATGCTTTAGAAATGTTATTTTTATTCTGCCTAATATTATACCTCTGTAACTCGAGGATTCAACCAAGAATGTAGAGTCAAACAGCCAGTCTCAAACAGCTCTGTACAAGGCTACTCAGGAATCTCAACTTAACAACACAGCACCAATATTTCCAGATTTGGTAGATTGTAAGAAGCCATTGGATGACATACTGCCACAACTCACTTCTTCTTTTTGGTATGTCCATTATATGCTTTGTGAGAAGTAGCCTTAAAATATCAAGATTCTTATTCTAGAATCTAGATGCTATTGCTAACCTAATGGTTGCAAAAATTTTGTATGAATGATAAAATTGTTAATTGCAATTTAAATGTCAAGTCTGTCAAAAAGAGGTTTGAACACACATTTTTATTTTCATAAAAGCTATATTATTGGTTTGATTGTCTGTAAAAATAGATGTCATATGTAATTGTCATTCAAGATAAGTCTGTATTTGAAGAAAAAATATAGATACATAAAAAAAAATATTATTATATAAATAAATCCATTTATATATTTTATCAATTCCAAAGCAAGAAATGTGTCACATCTTTTTGGTTCTGACTAATTGTGTACCTTTTTTTTAAAAATAGTTTTTGTATAGTACATCTTTCATGATATCTCTTTTGTGGACATGAAAAGGGGGTAGGGGGTATCTTAAATTGGGATGTTTAATATTGTTTGATGTATTGTTTATTTTTGACCTAATAATTAAAAAAAAACACACATAAACTTTTAACTACATTTAGCACTTATCTTGATTATAACAGTAGATATAAATAGTAGGCATTAAGTAAGTTAGAGGCTGTGGCTCCTCGATTTACAAGTTTTTGGCTTCAGTCTGCAAATGTATGCAGCCACCCAATTTTCAGGCCCTTCAAAAACGCAAAAAGATCTTGCCTAGATTTGATAGAATAAGGTAAGACTTAAAAGTCTGAATGAAAGAATATAGCATATTACAGTTGAAGCGTAGAAAGTATTAACCAGGGACCAATTTTTCCAATTTTATGTGTCTCTTTGCTAATACTGTTTGCAGTTTGTGACAGTAAAAAAAAACATTTGGAGTTCTTCCTCGTCTTCTTCATACTTATGAGGAAGAAATGAAAAGTGTGTTGAATAAATTTTTTTTAGGTACAGAGGCCTTTGTCAGTTGATGAAAGGAAGGAACTTGAATACAATTGGAGATTTATGCAGCCTTACAGAATTACAAATAAACCAACTACCTTTCCGCACACCTAAAGTTCAAACAGTGAAGACAACTCTAACAGCATACATGAATCATCATGGATTAAGTAAAACCAGTAAGACTATTGAATCATTTTACTATTTAGATTTGTTTCTCTTGTTAGAGCTATTGTTAAAATTACTATGAAATGAATCATCATATTTTAAATTAACTAATGCTTTCCTGAATAAAGCTTCATTTATTTTGAAAATGAAAAAAAAATATTCGTTTAATTCAATTGCAGCTGTTACTTAGGTCTTGCTAAGGGAAAAAAATGGACATATTATGCATTACAAAAGATCTTAGAACTTTATTGTTATGGTTCATACCAAAAATTTAATTTAGACTTCATTCATCATCCTTTTGATTTACAAATATTAGATAAAAGGAAAAAAATATATTTTTGCTTTTTCAAAATTTAGTATTTCACTGTTTAAACATAAAACCTTTACATTAATTTTTTCTTTCTCAAGAATCAGTTCCATTAGAAGATATTGAGAAAGATACTTCTCAGGATGCAGCCAAATGTCTGAGCAGTTCTTCTGGTAAGTGTAAAAATAAATAAATAAATATACAAGTTTTCTAGATTATGTAAAATTAATACATTAAAAATCTATTTCATACCTAATTGTCCTTCCTTCCTTTTAATTATCATTTAAATGGTTTCAGTTATTTTAATCAAACCCATGTAACAAACTCAATTCCTCCATTCAATACCGGTACTTATATTTGCTGGGAAAACAAAACAGCCTGATAAACCAATCTTTTTGTTCACTAAGCTTGTAAATTCTAATGAAGGCACTGGGGAAATTCGATAAAAATTTTTATAACTTAAAAATCCTACACAATTTTTCTTAGTTTCGTATTAAGTGTTTAGAAAGTTTTTTAATAAATTATCTGATGTTTCAGATACTTGTACAACTTCTGCAGTAATGAATGAAGATGAAAGTATTCCACCAGTTCCAGAGATTGAGGCTGACAGTAAACGTAATCAAGAGTCGCAATCTCCATTGTTAGCTGGTTGTCACAAAATTCTTACTGAGTCTCGTGAATCTGCTCTGAGATCTTTGACGACAAGTGAACTTTTTGAAATTCAAACAATAATTCATGAACTCATGGTAAATGTTAGTAAGGAGATTAAACATCGATTAGTGAATTAAATGAGAGCTAGAACAAAGTAACTGCAAATGTGTACATTTTTTAGTTTTATTATGCTGGTGGTGCTGTTAGCGTGAGAATTTCAATGAACAATTTGGGTGTGAAGCAGGACTTTTTGGTGTCACTGTTCTAGCACCATGGTTATTATTGTGGCTCTTGTTATTATCGTGGTTCTGTTTTGGCGCTGGATATTTTTTTAGACAGACCTTTGAACTCTGGCTTTTTTTTCTCAAAAGATTGATTCATTAGATTACGTGTGTATGGGATTAATTTATAATATTAATAATTATTTTGTTACAATAATTTTTTATACTTCAATTACTATATTTTAGCTTTTTATAAATATAAATTTTTAAAAGGTCTCCCATAATAGATAACGCTGAATTCTTTAGTACTTTATATATCTGAATCTTTTTTAAAAAAAATATCACACCCCAGAATGTATTACCCTTCTGTGTCTTTTATTTGGTATTTTTACCTCCTCTTACCATTTACAAACAGAAATTATCCCCCACTCCTGCCTTTGCAACTTTCATGGGATGATCAATCTACTCCAAATAGCTAAATGTTGATCTGTAATTTTACCCCATCTTGATTTATGAATCACTTACATCACTTCTAACTTTCATATGCTATATTTCACATGTATCTTGGAAGGTGGGGCAAACATAATGTTAATTAAGTTAATACTTAAAAATAAAAAGGGAGATAGCTCAGTAAATCATATAAGAAATTAATTGTTTTCAAACTTAAAAGTATTTTTTTCAACACATTAGAATGGGTTGGCGAAAGAAACCAAAAAATGTGTTGTATGCGTTTTTCTTTATGCTGTATTACCAAGGGCCAGAACAGTGAAATAGTTTTCAAGAGGAAGTGACAATTGTTTAAATGTCTGTTGTTTATTGGGTTTATTGATCTTGTACATATTTATTAATTTGTTTAGTTTTACATGAAAAGTTTTATGTAATGAGTCTTTAATTTCCACACATTAAAAAAACAAAGATGATTTTGTCAATAGAAATAATATGCTAAAAATATCAATAATGAATTTTAAACATGTCTGTTATGTATGTCAAGCATGTGTATTAATAATTTCTGATGCCACCTCACATATTTTTTTGTTTGTGAGTCTGACTTTGCAATGAGTTTCAACTTTCATTTGTCAACATTGTAAGATAATTGTGCTTCATATACAACTTGTATTTGCAATTAGTACAGTATTTTAAAGTTGAATACTTTTATGTACTCCAATGTTTTTATTCCAACTGTATTTTGTCAAATGTCATGTGTTGTTGTAATGTATTTATTATATCTCTTGTTTTTTAAAGTTTTAGTTGATTGTTTACATGTAACTTTTTTTTTCTTCTCGTTTAGTATTTCTAAACTGGAATAAAATTAATACATTTTTGTTTTTAAATTGTATTTCTTATCTAATATATAAAGCAGAAAGTAAGGCATATGTATGTATGTCCCGCACAGAAATCAAAACCATTTGACCAATCTTGATAAAACTTGGCATAAATGTTCCTTAAATCATGGCGGAGACTGTAGTGTTAGTTCAATGTCCCTCCCACAACTGGAAGGCCCTAAAAATGCTAAATTTATCTCTATTTAAAAAACAACTTATTAACTAATCGAGTAAATCCGTTTTACAGTATTTTATATTTGATATGAGTATGTCAGCTAAACTTTTATTTGTATGACAAAATCTAAAAAATGAGAAGGGAACATTCACAATGTTAGACATAGATTGAAATCCAATCCACTAGATCATTAATACCCAAACTAAGACCTGCAGGTCGCTGCTAGTTTATCACATATATTCTACTTGATAGGCACCCCTAGAAATGAGATCTTAAAGAGGTACCCCTAGAGATTTGATCTTATTAGTGAACTTAACATGTTTATGTCTGTGATGCTGTGGAAACTAGTTGCTTGATATTTAAGTCCAGTTTGAACAAATAAATATAGGATTATCATAAGATCTATTATTTAAAAAAAAAGAAAAATGTATGTGTTCATAATAAATTCTGAAAAATTTTTAAAAAATTGGCATTTGCATAATGCTCATTTTTTACTTTGACATTCATCCAAATATAAAGTTTTTGTCAACTCCTAGAGTGTTGAAAAAACAACATTAAACAAATCATCATCATCATCAAACTCCATTAGAGTGAGGGCTTGAGAGGCTCAAATCCTCTCTTGCAAAAGCCCTGGACAGAAACCCTGCTGTCTTGCGTAGTGCATAGATGTCGCCATACAGGTTGAGAATTTTGGTTTTTAGATCAGCAAGTCTGGGGCAGTCAAACAGAATATGAGGCACGGTTTCCTTTTCTTCCCCGCAGCGGTGCACAGTGAATAAAAATTTGGCCATAGCTGCGAGAAATATGAGCCAACAGGACAGTGGCCTGTCCTGCACTGTGCTACAAAAGCTTGCTCGAGCCTGGAAAGCCTCCACCACGGTTAAGTGCAGTCAGGGCGCCTCATGCGCTCCCAGACTCCACTGGCTTTTTGGGACTTGTCCCAGCACTCAAACCACTTTTCCATTTCTGTTTTTTGTATTATAGCCAGGGCTTGATGAAAGCTTACAGCCTGATCAGTGGGTGGAATTTGCCCTCCCTGGTGGGCCAAAGAGTCTGCAATTGTGGAGATAGAAGTCACCCATAATATAAACAAAACCTGCATTTTTAAGTTTTTCATTAAGTAATGAAAGTTGATTGCATAATTCTTGCCGTAGTTTTTTTTTTTTATTGGAGGGAGTTTTTTTCCTCAAAACTATGCTCGTGGAATTTGGTGACTAGTTTTTCTAGTGTTTTATTGTAGGGAGATTTAACCTCAAACTCTTTGTTGGATACACACCAAAGTGGAAATATAAACTGCACTTTTGCTAAAGAATTCACATTTTTAAAAATATCAGAAACATTGTGTGCTTTGAGGGAGAGCCAAAAGTATTTGTAAGGACAAAAAAACTGCACTATATTTATTCCATATTTCAGCATCAATCCTATGAAAACAACATTATTTCCAATATTTGTTTAATCAAGATCTGAAGAATAACCATGGAGTTTCATGTGTATGTGTGGGAAAATGTTGAACTACTGAAAAAACAAACACTTCAGTTGAGAAATATGATAATATAGTAGTTTAAAGTGCACTACTGGAATTTTTATTTTTAAAAGTACATTACCAAAGTAGAAAAACATAAAAAAAAAAACCAAAGCATATATTAAGTGTAATTATATCAATTAGTTTGGATCATTCCTGTAATTATAGTCATAACTAACTTAAGGAGTATTCAAGGGGACTAATTCAACTTATGAAAGATAAAGATAAAGGCACATTCCTCGTCCCATATGCTAGGACAAATTTGTACAAATACTCCTTCTTCCCTAGTGCTATTAGAGCATGGAATGGGTTGCCTGAGCTAGCCAGGAAAACCAGTGACTTGGCAGAATTTAAGTCATTGGTTAATATGCATGACTAAATGCATGACGCGTAGGACGTAATCATCTTCTTTTTTGAAGTAACGTCTGTATTATATAAGATAAGATAAGATGAAAAACTGTCATGGAATCCCCATATTGAAAATAAAACATCTTAGAGGGAATGTAGATACGACAACGATGCGAACAGGAAAATAAGGAATGGTACAAAAATAGATTTAAATTAAAGAGCGCTTTGAGTACAATAAAAATACAGTAAAATAAAAAGGGGGGGGCGGCCACAACCCTCGCGACGGCCCTGTCTATCAAATGTGTTTTCACCCATTGGAAGCAGGAACGGTCAGTTTTTTTGGTGTTTTTTCAATTCCTAGAACACGATTCTTGTAAATTCTTATAATGATTCTATATTTAAAAAATTGCAACACGTCGGTAGATGCTTACAACGACGGAAAGGGAGACAATTATCGTAAAAAATTGCCGGATATCGATTAGCTTGTACTTTTTAGTTTTGACACATTTTTTTTTTCAAAACAAGGGACGATAACTAAGAAGAAATCTAACCGGTACAAGAAAAATTAAAAGGTAACTTAACTATCTTTGTATCTAGATCTAGATCTAAATTATTCTAAATCTAGAGTATAATCTAGATCTAAGGCTAAGTTAATTTAATCTATCTAGGCTCTTAAATCTCGACTAGATTTAGATTCTAGAAGAGAGTCAAAATCTACAGAATTACCATAATTCATAATCAAGATCTACACTCTAGATCTAGATCTAGAGCTCTGTGACACTCTGTCTATCAATTCAAGTTCGAGGTATACACTCACTTTGACACTTGACACTCTACTCTAGACCTAGATCTAGATAAACACGAGTAGATTGAACTAATTTTTACTAATCTAGATTCTAAATAAACTCACAACTTAAGTAAAGCACTAACTCAGTAACTGACTTTTAGAAGCCTGCCCAGCCTAAGTAGACCGTCATTTTTGTCACTCTAGACTCTAGGTCTACTAGATCTAGATTCTACTAATTCTAGTACTACTACTATTATTACTAGACTCTACTATTAATACTTCAACTGGACTACTTAGTTTTTCAAGCCACATCCTAACCAAATTAACTTTTAATTTATATAAAAATTATAATAACATTAAACCTTAGCCTTAAGACTAGTTTAAGTAGTTAAGTAAGGCAATGTTGAAGGTAAAACTTTACATCGAAGGCCCCTAGTTTTTCAGGTCAGTTATTTGGCAGCTGTCTATCCGCACGTATGATGACGTACTGACGTGACCTCACCTGCTCCAAGAATTACACATTATGGTATAAGGCGGAAAACAGATTGAGCTCTCAACATTCTACTTTAAGGACCATTTTTTTGACCAATTTCAAAATTACTTTTATTGACATATTATATATCAAATTTATTGCCCAAGAATAGAGGAATTCAAAAAAAATAAAATCAGAAGCAACAGACAATTATTTAACTTGAAAAAATGAGGTCAAACACACTTACCCCTAATAATGAAAAATTCATCACTCACAGAAGATATGTCCCATAATCCATGAATTTCACAAATTCACAATATTATTAATAGAAAAATATATCCCAAAGTAAAGTATATTTATAGAACATTTGAAAAAAATATAAAAACAAGTTTTTTAAGTCATTTATGCAAATTAATTGAGCCACCCCAGACCCCACCCCCTCCGTAAAAAAAATTAGGTTGCAAATTATACTTTATCATTATCCTAAATAACAAAAACATAATCAGTTTAGACATATTATGTATCAATTTTAATGCCCAAGAAGAGAGGAATCCAAAAAAAGTAAATTCATTATCATCAGGCAAGTATTTAACATAAAAAAATGAGGTCAAACACACTTACCCCTAATAATGAAAAATCCATAATTCACAGAAGATATGTCCAATAATCCATGAATTTCACAAATTCACAATATTATTTGCTTAAAACTGTGTCACAAAGTAAAGTATATTTATATAACATTTGAAAAAAAAAAAAAAACCTTAAAAAGTATTTATAATTAATAAATAAGCCCCCTCTTCGGCCCACCCTACCAATAAAAAGTCTTTTTTTTTCCTCTTATCTTCATGTTTAAACATGATACTATTTATATCAATTTTAGATAAAGGTTATAGATATGTATAATTTTAGACTAGAAAAGATCTAATATTAAATGAAATATTATCAAGATTTAGATCTATTCTAGTTCTTGATCACTTTTTAGATCTAAATCTAGGTCTAGAGTACTCTACTTAGACCTAATAAAGCTTAACTTGCATGGTGCATGATCTATATCTATTGACTATTCTGTTTATTATCTCAAATAATCTCAATCTTTGTATCTGTTGCTGAGAAAAGAAATAAAAACAACTTTTATAATTTGGTTAATATGTGTTTGTTGTTATTTTTAACTATGTCACTATGTCTATATTGAATCTCTTCTACTCTTGTTTATAATTGACTAGATCTAGATTTTTTCCACTTTAACTTTAAGTAATTTAAGATGTAGATCTAGAGATCAGATCTAATTTAACCCTACTGAGTTTATAAGATCCTATGAATTAGATTTAGATATATAAAATCTTAGATCTAATCTACATTTAGATTCCTAGATCCACACGTGTACATCGCTAATTGACTATCTACTAGTAGTACTAGTTACTAGATCTAGAAATGACTAGATGATAGATCTAGATAGATTTAGATCTCAGATTTTTTTCCATGTTAAAATCTTGTCCTAAGTCTTACTATGAATTATATTTAGACGTAGATATAAGGCTATATAAATTATATAGATCTAAGACCTAGAGTCTACATTTAGACTTAGACTAGGTCACTAGGGTCTTGATTCTTGATCCACGTGTGTACATCGCTACTTGACTATCTACTAGAAATGACTATATAATATATAAATATAGATCTAAATCATCTAGTTCTAGATCTAATCTATCTTGATAAGAGAATTTAGATCTAGATCAGTAAATATTTAAATAATTTCACGCTTATTAACTCTAATGACTAGATCTAGACTAATCTAATCTCAGAGTCTAAGTCCAGTGACCTAGATCTAGTCCTAGACCTAGAGATCGATCTATGTCTATAATATATAACTAATCTAAAAGCATTTCGCTAGATTGATTTAAAAATATGGTTAAGATCTAGTCTTTATAGATCTAGATCTGTAGAAACTATTATAGATCTAGAGGTAGATTAATTTAGATCTAAAATCTAAGTTCAAAATGTGTCCCCCCCCCCTCGCGCTGAAACATCGCATTGCCGGGCCGATTTTATGACGCATGCAATGCACCAATATTAAAGTAAAATAATTGCCGTAATAGTCGATATTAATTTAAAAATTATAGGTTTTTAGCTTTTACAGACTAAGATCTCAATTCAGAGGTGCGCCTTCAGGTTGACTAAGTCAAAACGTGTGTTTGTTTGTTTTTTTATCGCGCGCGCCTGGCTAAAGATAGATACCCGTGTTCCCGTCCTTGAAGTTAATTATTGAAGAAAACGACATCCTATTATTAAAGCAGAATAATTAACTAAGCAGTTGATATTATGAACTGAATTATCTGTAATAGATTCTGTCTATAATTACCTTTGCTAGAATTATCGCTTCGAATATTTCTGAGCGAATGACAAAAAAAAAAAGCACTTTGAACGGGAGGTCATGAAGTCAATTCCGGCGACCTCCATTCTGATTGGTGTTTAAAAAAACGAGATTTTATAAATATTTTTTTATTTTAAATAACCAAAAAATAAAAAAAATAATTAATTATGATGATAGAAATACAAAAATAAGTGTTTTGCAACGAAAATCGGCAAAATGTAAATTATATTTAAAAAAAAATGTACACATTGTTTGGCGACATCACAACTTCAAAAATTGCATCGAGGCTATTTTTTTTCAAATTTAAGACAAAAGAAGCATTTTATTTACTTTTTTTTTTCTTTATGGTGTATAACAATCATTTTTAAATACTAAGTATGTATTTTATACATGAGTTATATTTCTAAAATATGTTTCTTACCTTTTGAAATGGGATCACATAAATCCAGAAGTAAATGTTGTCTGTCTTTTTGGCAATACTTCATGATATTCACAAATGCACAAATTCCATATAAAAACGAATTTCAAAAAAATTTTGCTAATGAAGCTTCCAGAAACATAGATCTATCCATCAGTAAAAGCAAATATACCACAGATGGTCTATATTCAGAGATAATGAATATTGAACTCGAAAAATGCATTTTCAATAGAGAATCTGTTTTCCGCCATAATGCTGTCTAAGCGGGCTCAGAGGGCACTTATAGGATGAGAAGCGCATGGACCACGGATAATAATAGCCTCATTCCATTCAGTGAAGAAGAGGATTAACTTAGATATTGTCTTAACAACAAATGACAGTGAAGAGGAAGAGAAGGATAATATTTACAACAGACTGACTATCATCATACTCGACAGACTTAAAAAGAGAAAGATAGGGACGGCCCAGGAATATATGGCGCCGCAATTTGGAAGCAGATGTCAAGCTACCTATCTATCCTCTCTCTGTCTAACTTATCTCTCTCTCTCTATCTATTTATCTCTCTATCCATTTATCTATCTATCCTTTATCTCTCTACCTCATCTCTGTCTATCTATATATCTAAAATGTTTCTTTTTAAAAGCTATACAGTTGAAGATACATGAATCTTTTTAAGTAATAAATGTAGGTTTACATACTCCATACATACAATACATCATGAGCACGCAGGCCATATAAGACAGATGGACATGTTGCGTAACTCCCTCGCCACATGCTAGACTGTCAACATCCACCCATCCCTTCCTATCACCCCACCTGCTGTTTTTTCATGTAACCCTCACTTAAATGGTCAAATCACACACATTTGGATAACCCACGACAGATTTGCATGATTGGTTTGTTTGTCTTAAGTCACGTGTCCATGTTTTAGTTAGGGCAGTTTATTATCAAGCTATCCAACAGTGAACATCGCATCGTCGCTTTCCCTTTTTTATTTCTGATTGATTCGGATACAAAACCCAGTGTGAGTTTCAATCTTTTCAATTCTTTAGTTGTCTCATATAGTTTCATGTCATGACATAATAGATTCCGTTAGCTTATCTGCTTCTCACTTTCCCGACTGATTATTTTTTTCATAGTTTCCTATTCACTTAATGCTTACTTTATTATATTAGAAGTTAAAACTTACGTCACTTGACTTTGTCTCTATAAATATTTCTTTGATCATAAATTGGTACCTAGCTGTAATTCACTTAAACATATGTTTAAGGTTATGTTAGGCTACACACTACTCTTCATAAACATCTAGCTACTGTTATTGAAAATGCTTGGATTTCAGATAAATATCTGTACTTATAAGGAAACCCATTAAGTTTAATTTAATTTGAAAATAAAATAAAGAATATGTTGCACATATACGAAACCCAGTATGATTGGTTTACTTTAATTTTAAAGTAAAATTACATTAAATCAATAAATTAAAAAATAATAATTTAGGTCTGTAAAACATTACAAATGAAAAAAAAAATAGTGTCAGCAAAAATATATAAATATAGGCCTATAACCCGTACATATATAGGATAGCGGTACCATACATTTGTGACACAAACAAACAAAAAAAAAACAAATTAAAAAAATAAAGATTAATTCATTCTCATTATTTATTTTTTATAGCCTTTTTAATATTTTTTTTATTACATAATATAGATCCAGAGTTTTCATGTCATTAGCTAATGACTAGATCTATCACGAACTATTAGGCCTACATGATACTACCGACACCGTCTAGCCGGTAGTGACCTTGTGACCTGATTACCGTAGCGATAGACAGCGCGGTGCTGCCACTTGCGTAACATTCTTCAAAAGGGTCCTTCGATGTAAAGTTTTACCATGTTGAATATAGGCAATATACTTATTATAATATTATAGTTATAAGACTATAGTAGAGATCTATATTATATAAAATTATAATTAGATCTCAGCAGAAGAAAAACCCCAGTGCAAAGCCCTTAGCCCCTTGGATGACAAAAGTGGTCATCATCAAGCCACGATGGATGAACTATATATACAGATCTAGACCTATAATGCAGGGGCGGGCTGGGTATTAAAATTGGCCTGGGCTTTACCCTATGAACCGGCCCACAAATGAATTGCATGTCATATCATGGGCGTAGTCAGGATATTTTCGGTGGGTGGGTGGGATTTTTTTCTACCCCCTCTATAATGTATATGTGCGTAGTTAATCTTCATTACATTCTGACCTTTCATTCTTTCTGGCATTTTTTTTTTAGCCTAGAATAAGTTCTTCTTTTAATTAGTGGAAAAACAGTACACACCACCAAGGACAGCTAGGGAGCCTGGGGAAGCGCTGTGAGCCCCGTATCCAAGCATTATTTCAAACCACAAAACCCCTTTTGGCTACGCTTAGGAAATTCGGCGACTGTAGTTTGCTTAAGTTGGCTGCACTGGGGCATTAAGTAAAGTTTCCTTTTCAGACAATGAGGTCTGAGGCAAGTGATGGTTTGAACCCCCCCCCCCCCCCTCCTCCCGGCTAAGACCATGTGTCATATATTATAGGTGTAAGCCTAATTGTCTTCAAAATATATACAGTTTGATAACGCATTGAAAACTAACTGTATGCTTGCGTAGGATTACATTTAATAATGTATTTTATTTATATTATACATGCATGTAGTCTGAAAACTATAGGCCTAAACAATACAATAGCAACCTTAATGAGTCTGAAACTTTTTGGTATTACTTATAGATTACAGACGTTTCTTCAAAAATTAGACAGTTACGTCCTACTCATTTCATCTGTCAATCTAGTCATGCATGTTGATCTGTGACTTAAAATATGCTAAGTCATTGGTTTTCCTGGCTGACTCGGGCAACCCATTCCATTAAAAGATAAGAGAATGCAGAATGGTTAGAGGGGCACTTACAAGTAGCCTACATTCTCAAAAACGCGAACTGTATATGAATATATCATGACCCATTATTTAAAATATAAATATAAATCTCCTTTCATTAAATATTGGATGTGACAGCGCTATAGGCCTATATATTATTATAATTATTATAAGAATTTCCATCATTAATGACTTCATACTATGCATAAGTTTGCCATTAATTATAATAGTAAAAAAATGATTTAAATCTAGATTTTTTTTTATTAAATAATATTTTTTTTTGTAAGCCTTAAGTGTAGTATTTTTATATCTATAGATCTATTATTAAAAATAAAAAGAAAACTTACTTTTCTGTACAAATCTCATAAATAAGAACTCTATATCCAATTTGAGTTGTGAATAAGTTGGGTGGTTTGCAATTTCGCAGCTGTGTGTGTATTAAAGTTAATTCCTATTAAGTATTGTTAAAGAGCTTCTTCTTCTTCCTCATTCTCATTTTTTTATGTTGGAGCATTCAGATGACTAGACCAGTATATGAGATGAACTGTGCAGTGGTTTCCAAATCAGGGAGCTCTCCATATAGTTTTCTTTCTATTGGGGTGTTTTCGGGCCAGTGTCTTGTACGGGTCTCATAGTAAAGACAACAGTT
Organism: Biomphalaria glabrata; assembly: GCF_947242115.1. Lineage (NCBI taxonomy): Eukaryota > Metazoa > Mollusca > Gastropoda > Planorbidae > Biomphalaria > Biomphalaria glabrata. Next base: position 39,893,825 of record NC_074711.1, read on the forward strand.
TTGAAGGTCATGTTGTCTCGTTCTGTTGTGTCCGGTCCTGAATCGTAAGATTAGACGTTGATCTTTTCGGGATAGCTTATAATAAGCATCATCTTTCTTGTGCTTCGGTTGAGAGCTTGTCCATTTCTCTTTTATTTTATTTACTATTAGTTTCTTCATTTCTTCTGGATAGAGTGCAATGTTAAATTGTGAGTTTGTTCTCCCACTCTTGCCGAGTGTGTCAGCCTTCTCATTTCCTCCTAGTGCTATATGGGCTAATATCCATTGTATCCGTTAAAGAGCTAATTGTCATCCCTATTTTTTTTCTGCGTTATATCAATGTTTTCTAAATTAACTTCTCTCATCCCTCTTTTTCGTTAACTGACAATGGAACCATCAAAAGACGGGGGAGGGAAGGAGCAAAAACAAAAGGGAGAGCAATCAAACGTACATAATGACCAGTAAAATGATTAGGCCAAACACAACCTCGAAGACATCAAAGCAGTGTTGAAAGTTCATGCCGCTCTTGCATAGCAAAAAGTACGGTCTAACGTTTTGCAAATGATAATACTTAGGCTACAGTGTATAGTGTAATTTTTTGGGGATATTTTTGTTGAATTTCAAACAAAATTAAGTGTAATAAAAATTAAAAAAAAAATAAACGTTTTCGGGGATTTGTGTCTTGCTGCTGTCACTTTTTTTCCTTTGGTTGCGACCAGACCGGCCCATTTGGTACCGGCCCACCTGGCATTTGCCCGCTTGCCCATATAGTCAGTCCGCCCCTGCTATAATGTATAATAGCAATATAGATCTATTTATAACTAGTATAACTATTAACTGGGACTGGCAGACTGGGTCTTATAGTTATAATACTCCTAGTCTTACAAAGTCCTACTCCTATGTCTTACTCTTTTAACTTAAGACAAGCTAACAGACCAGTTATAGACTGAGTTAACTCCATTATAAATATTGAACTCAATAACTGAGTAGTCAAAGTAGATTATAATTTTTGTATTATTATTATTAAGTATTAAAGTATTATATTATCATTCAACATAAATCAATTATCTCCAACTTGTTAGGAACATCCCAAACATGTGAAACATATTCTGTATACTCACTCCTTTGTGCAAAAGTCTTAAGACCATAAAGGCCACCCTTTAGATTGTTAGCATCTCTTCGTATTAATTTTTTTCCTAGTAATTGTTAGGAGGAGCTTGGTAATAGCACCCACTATTATTTCCTACCAAACATTTAAACGATTGTGGCCAATCAATCCAGGTGCTACTTATTATATAAGAATAACCTATTTATGTTTATAATTAATATTGAAAAATTAATATTTCCTCAGAGAATTTGAATCACAATTATGGCAGAGTCCAAAAAAGAACCAGCCAGTTTAATTGGTTGTGATGAAAAAAAGCGAGATAGACCTGCTACTTCAGCTAATAATGCTAAAGATGAAAGAAATGCTTCCAACAATTCCTCTGCTGTTAAAAAGAAACAAAATGAGACATCAAAATGTATGAAATCCAGTCCTAGCACAATAAATGCTGAAAGGTGCAAATCTTCTGCACGGAGCCAGTCAGCAAGACGAACAGAGCTTTTGGAAGATCAAAGAGGGTATGACAATATTTAAAAAAAAAAAAGGCTTCTCACAGTGTTATTATAAAGCTCTTTTTTTTCCACAAACTTGCATGTCAGATGGGCAGGATAAGTTGTGTGTGATGAATGTTTGGCCTGCACAATAACCAACATGTATTATTCCTATCTATTTCTATTACTTTAATGTGCTGCACTCTTAACTTTTCTGAAAACATATTTTTAGCTGATTTTTTGTATTTGGGTTACCAAATGATGTATTAAATAAGTTACCTTTACAGCAAATATAGACAATGATTTAGTAACTTATATGTCACTCATTCTGAAATTGATAAATGTAAAATTTATTTTTAATTCCAGAGATGCTTATGTTTATAATGAGAACACACAGACATTTCTAAATTTCTTGACTAAAAACAATGTTGATGTCAGAGATGTCAAATCCAAAGTCTTTAAAAACCAGGTAGATTTATGTGTTTTTTTTTTAATTTCATGCACATTTTATATTCTTTGCATCATATTTTAGTTTCTTTTATAGTCATTTAAAAAAATTATTTATAGAAAAATTGAAATTTCAAAACCCAATAAATTATTAATTAAAAATAAATAAATTATATATATTTGAATTAAATTTTAGAACTATTGTTTAATAGAAAAAGAATTAGAAATCAGTACTAAAAATTTGTTTTTAAAAGTGTAAACAAAATGATTAGAAGAAAATCACTAAACAAAAGGATTTAATTCAAAATACTATCTGGGCATCTCTTCCATTCTTTTTACCACACTGTTTAGCTGTTAGTTGTTTTTTTTTAGTAGGACCACGTTCAGAGTCACTTGATCCAAGTAGCAAATGAAAAAGTCTTAGAAAGGTTTGCTTCTATTGCTTCTTTAGTTAAATGAGGTCAAATACTACCATGTTAAATTTGTCTTCACAAATGGAGGCATGGACTATACCAAGGACTGATTGTTAGAATAACTAGATGAAAACTAAAACTAATTATAAGTGAAGTCAGTGAAAAACTTTGACTGTAAATGATCACTGTAAGAAATAATAGAGACTAGTCTTTGAGTTTGAAGGATCAGGAAGAGTGCAGCAATGACCTATTTATTTTACCATTGTAACTGCCATATATATATTGTACAAAACTCAAGTAATATTTTCCTTTTCCTTATAAATTCATGAATCCAAAGCTCATGTTATCTGAAACTATGGAAGAAGTTCCATCTAGTTTTGCCAAAAACTGGCTTATGTTGGTGTGTCCTGCAGGATCTCGCTGCTTGGTTGTAGCCAGACGGGTAGGTTCTTGTAAATATAAATTATGACCTTACAAACTTTGTGAAAACTATTTCACTTATATCTGTGTCTCATGATGTATGGCATTTTGTTTAAAAATTGATAATGAGTAAATATATAAAAAGATAAAAGTTTCTTTATTCAAATATGTCATTCTGTAATAGTTTTTGTAACAGATTAGAAGATGAATATGTAGGTTTGAGAAGTTGACTAAACAGACTTCATACTACAAAGTTGAGTTAGATAAAGATTTTTCTCTAAGACTTTCCCATACTCAATTTAAATTATAGACAGATAATTTTCTTTAAAGTTTTTTCTTTATCATTAAACTGTGTGATGTTTCCACAGGGCTACACTGGTGCATATACAAGAACTGGTTATCACATCATTAGTCATTCTTCTAATCTGCCTATGGGAAATAAAATGTTTCAAGGTAAATGATCTCCTTTTCACAAGGAAATACACTAATTTAGAAAAATTATGGGCATTTCATTATAGAACTAAAAGTTGTTAGTAAATTTGTTTTAAATAATGAAGCATTGTTACACTTTTCTAATGACTTTGAATCACAAAGTGTATTTTAGTCTAATTGATACTACAAAAAAAAAAAAATGAATAGCCTTTTTAGCGGCCCCATAAGGGAAAAGCAGCTATTAGGTTTATGCAAAATGTCTATCTGTCTGCCTGTCACACTGAGATCTCGAAAACTAGAAGAGAAATGAAAACTATTTTTTCACCTTGTGATGCAGCTTGAAAAGTTTAGGTGCAACGGCTACTTTTGGTTTTCTAAAAGCAAACCGTTTAGTTTATAAAATCAATTATGCAAGCGATTTTTTCATAAATATACACCAATTCTAAAACAATTACATAAATGTAAGGGAGGTAATGTTACAATATGTTAACAAAGAAAATATAAATATTAGTTAAAGGTGTTTTTTCTGGTCAACTAGCTGTTAAAATTAAAAGAAAATATTTATGTTTGTTTATAAAGGCTAAGAATGCACTTCGTATGTAAATATCATGCACATTTTTTAAAATGGACTTTTTATGCTGCGACTTTCGTACAGTTGTGTAACAAACAGCAGCAAAACATGGTACTAATCAGTTTCCTCAAAATTTTTTAAATTATCAGATTTTATTTATTTTCTGTTTAGTGTCCACATCAGGATAAAAGACGCTTATTTTTGTGCATTTTGATTGCCGGTCGGTCTGTCTGTCACTTTTAGATAAGCTCACAAAAACAACTCTAAAAGCTATTGAAAATCTGATTTAACCGTTAATGTTCCTTTGACAATACATCACTATAGTTTATTTATCGATATTAAATTGTTCTGTATTTTCAACTTAAAACAAATTTATGTCAAATGACTTTATTTTTTCAAAAATATCGACAATAGGTTGTTCAGGATTTTAAAATAAGAAATTAATTTACTAGAAACGATTATTGGAAATAACTTTTTAGACTTTTTTTACAGTATATTTACTTGCTGAAACAACAAAAGTTGTTTAATCGGTAAAGAATGTTCCGGATTTTGTTTTGAAAAAGAAATCGACCTACATTACTTTAATTTTCTTACAAATCGCCAAAAATGTTCAAAATCGTATATGAAAAATCTACGCCAAATAACTGTTTGAAATCCCTCTTCTAATAAATAAAACAGATAATCTTCTTCTCATTTACGAAAATTGGTTGTTCCGGATTTTTAATGAAAATTTTTGTAACTTTATTTATGTAAAATTGCACTTCCCTCTTACATTATATTTAATTTTCTAGCTAGAAGGTTAGAATATCTAATTATCATTAATATTATGTTCCTAATTTTAAGGAAAAACAACTTCCTAACACCAAAGTATGGTTTGAAAATCTCTCCACAAGGCTATGGTACATCTAATTTTCATACGAGACCATCCCAAAAATTTAATTAATAGTATTTGATTTATCTGGAATTCTTATTTTCTCTCACTATATATGCAAACATCAGGAACAATCTGTTTTTAATAGCTTTTAGTCTTTTTTTTTCAATATTAACATGACAGACAGACGGAAAAAAAAAACTCACAAAAAATGAATCTTTAATCCTTATATATATCCATACATACAAATTTAGTCTAACTAAAGGATTTTTTTCTTTGGCGTAATATGTAGTTAATTCTTCTATGAACCCTCAACAACTTGCTCCTATTGATGACATTTTTTAGTCTAACTAGGCTGTGTGGCATAGTGGATTTTTTTTCTTTCATATGGAATAAATTCTTCAAATGAATTGCTAAAAAAACTCGGTATAGTAATGTTTATTAAACCTCAATATCTGACTCATATTTAAAAAAGGCATAATAACTAGATTTAGATCTAATCTATATTTTTTAAACTAGATCTAGATTTTTTTTTACACTAGAGCTAGATTTTGTACACTAGATCTAGATTTTTATTACACTAGAGCTAGATTTTTAAAACTAGATTTAGATTTATATTCTAATTAAAATCATTGTAGATTCTAGATCTAGAATTTCTAGGTCTAGTTTAGAATGTTTGTTGTTTTACATGTTTAGGATGTTCCTTCAGAGTTGAAGATGTTTACTTCCTACTCCCGCAGGACCACGGGGGATGGGAGCGGGCAGGGTTTGAACCTGGGACCATCGATTAATCCAAACCACAGTCCAGCGCGCAAACTGAACGACCAGGCAGCCATGATTTAGACTAGATCAAGATCTATAATTTCAATTTCTAGACTTAAAGTGTAGATTTTTATTTCCAAATATCTAGATCAATATTGTAATGTTATAAAATACTAAAACTAATCTACTATTTTTAAATTTAATATTGCATTCAGTCTATTAAATTATTATCTAGGCTTTTTTTTTTTTACATTAATCTTATCTAAATTACATATACATTATTCCAAATTTATATTTTAGATCTAGATCTAGTAGATATAGATCTTAAGAGTGATAAAATCAGAAGTTTAATTTAGGTAGATCTACATCCCCATTCTAGTTCCATTTATAATAAATGAAAAACTGTCATGGAATCCCCATATTGATGAAACTATCAAAAAATCAAACAAAGCATTAGGGTTTATTAAAAGAAATTTCTATAAATCAAATAAGAACATAAAACTAAAATGTTATTTAACCTTGGTCAGGCCAATAATAGAATATGCATCCTCTGTTTGGGAACCTCAACTCAAGAAAACATTAAGAAACTGGAACAGACACAAAACAGAGCAGTGAGATTCATAACAAACGAGTATTCACATTTGACTAGAGTAACACCTTTAGTTAAATCACTTAATTTAGAGAGCCTTTCAGGACAGAAGACGCAAAAGTAAAGTAGCAATTATACATAAAACACTAAACCATAATCTTCAAATACAAAAACAAAATTTAATAAAATACTCAGAAAGACACAAAGATAAAGGCACATTCCTCATCCCATATGCTAGGACAAATTTGTACAAATACTCCTTCTTCCCTAGTGCTATTAGAGCATGGAATGGGTTGCCTGAGCTAGCCAGGAAAACCAGTGACTTGGCAGAATTTAAGTCATTGGTTAATATGTATGACTGAATGCATGACGCGTAGGATGTAATCATCTTCTTTTTTGAAGTAACGTCTGTATTATATGAGATAAGAAGATAAATGAAAATGCCAATAGCTCTGTTGGTAACTGTGCTTGGACATCGAGCAGACTTTGCCGAAGTACAAGCTCGATGCCTTGTTCTTTTTCTTTTTCAATTAGCCTACAAATCAATACCAAAAGATTATCTAAAATCGCTCGTCTGACATATTGTACTTATCCGGTAGTTGTCATGCCGTAATATGTAATATATCTCTTTATCAATATTAGTTTGTAACCAGTTTGTTATTAAGAGCAAATGCCTGGTCATGCAGTTAGCGTGCTGAACTGATTATCTCGACGGTCCCGGTTTCATACCCTGCTCACTGCCATCCCCTGTTGTCCAGGGAACATACAAAACATGTAAAGCATTTTACAGGAAAAAAAAATCATTTTTTACAACACCAAATGAATCTTTGAAACATTATTACTTTTGACAATCAAAACAAAATCACGTCTTAAATATTCCTTGCAAATAGGCGGATCCAATAGGGATCCGACTCCAATGGGGGCTGCCTCTGAGTTTGTGTGACAACACAAACTCTTTTTGTAATCTTGTTAAAAAAATATTCTTGCAAGATTTATTAACTGAAACTCAATCTTTTTTTTTTCCTTCAGGTTTTGGAGCCTGTATTTTGGACTGTATCTACTGTAATGAAACACAAACCTACTATGTTTTGGACTTAATGTGTTGGGATGGACAATCTTACTATGAGTATCCAGTGAGATCTTTAGAAGATTTATATAAACAATGAAGTTAAATGCTAAACTGCTTTTTATTTTTGAAGTGTAAAGGTAGAATAGTTTTTTTTGGTAAAAATTCTTGCTATATATTGCAAGGTAGAATAGTTTTTTGGTAAAAATTCTTGCTATATATTGCAAAGTAGAATATTTTTTTGGTAAAAATTCTTGCTATATACAGTATTGCAAGGCTATTGTCTCATGCCATTGTCATTCTTTTCTTGTTTCTCTTTCATAAATCAAAATCATATTTGTAATAAACAAAAACATGGTACTTGTGTTTTTTAACAATATGAATTAGTTATTGTTGATACTAATTTTAATCCTTGAACTTTACTAATTTCATTTATCGAAAAAAAAACAAAAAAACTTCAAATGTATATGTTTCAATCTTGCACATGAACTCCAGTTTATTGTCTTAATGTTCTGTAGTATGTCATACATTTTTAATGGGTTAGAAATATGTTATTAATTATTTTATGAATCTAAAAATTGCAGACTCAGACAAGATTGAAATTTTTACAAGACAAAGTTTGGGAATATGATCTTAGTCATCCATCTGAAATGAATCCAGTAAGAAATAGTTCAGCTTTTGTTTTGTTGTTGTTTTTTTTCAAAAAAAAAATGGAGCAATGCATGTTGTAACTTATTTGCTTGCAGTATCCATTTGTGCCCTTGAAAACCTTCACACCAACAAAGACTAATATAAGATCTTCAGTAATGGCTGCTCCATATCTTGTAAGTTTATTAAAGCATTTAAAACAGTGTTAAATAAAAAAAAACAACTTGTGTTGAATTTTGTTTTCATTCAGTCCAGAACATTGATGAGATTTTATTCTCAAAGAAACCTTTGACTTTTGTCTTTCATTAGATTGATGGTCTACTGTTTATCTACAAACATGCCACCTATCAACCAGGAAACTCACCATTTGTTTTATGGTTAACTTTAGATCATCTCCCTTCCAAGCTAAAGATTGAAATTCCAGAAATGGGAATAATTACTGCAGTGAGCTACAAGGACCCAGTTTCTCTGGCACTAGTGTAAGTTGAAATAAATAGTAGAGAAATAAATTCAATTTCAAAAACAGAATCTAAGTTTCTCCTTTAAGTACATAGATACATGGGTCAGATGATGTTCCAATCATCTTTTTTATAGCTAACTGTAGATGAGAGTAGAACAAGAACCAACTAGCTCAGTTAACGCTGTGTACTTATATATATATATATATATATATATATATATATATATATATATATATATATATATATATATATATATATATATATATATATATATATATATATATATATATATATATATATATATCTGATGAAACCTTGGATTCAGGCCCATACCTACCATCTTGAGAAAACAATCCTGTTTCCTCTAACAGTTCTCCAAGATGAGAATTTTTTTTTGCAGTTGAGCACTTTAACATTAAAATACCATAAAGAAACAAAAGCCAAGACTGTTGCAAGAAATTGTCTATTTCCAAAAAAACTAAATATTTCAGTACAGATGATGCAATCCATTTTATGAAGCTTAATTAATTATAGGGTTGCTAGGTATTATATGAAACAAGGAGGACACCAGAAGATGTTTAGAGTTATGTGTCATGCCTCAGTGCGCAAGCCAGGTGAGAGAGAGCTGATCAGATTTTTAGGTCTGATTATATATGTGTAAGAGAACAAATTGTTTGTCAGACCAGATTTATAGAAGACCTAGAATAGATGTAAACAATTGTAATTTAGAAATACTTAAATGAAAAGGTTAAGAGGATTGAAAAAAGCTATTAATTATGTAAACCAGTGTTTCCCAAACTGTGTTCCACAGAACTCGAGGCCTGAACAGGTGTTCCATGAACTACTGAATTAATTAACTAGTAGGTCACCATTAATCTCTCTTAAAAATAAGCAAAGTGTTCCGCTAAATATTCAAAATGAATGAAGTGTTCCATTAAGGAAAAAGTTTGGGAAACACTGATATAAAAGCACGGCAAACCAAGAAATAAACTGGATAGCTACCGTCCCATCAGCCTCACTAGCTGTACTTGCAAACTGATGGAAAGAGTGATAAATAGAAGGCTGACATGGATCCTTGAGTCAAATAACCTACTCACTGAAGCCCTGGCTGGCTTTAGAAAAGGCAGATCAACAGAAGATCAAATTGCCTTCATCACACAAGAAATAAAAGATGGCTTTCAAGAAAAGAAACCAACAACAATTGTGTGGGTTGACTTAGAAAAAGCATTTGACAAAGTCTGGGAACAAGGTCTCTTGCTCAAGCTAATCCAGCATCACATATCCCACAGAATGTACAACTGGATAAAGGAATACCTAAATAACAGAAAAGCCGTAGTTTGCATGCAAGGACACAGAAGCCACACAGTGGGTATAAAAAATGGCGTCCCCCAAGGAGGAGTCCTATCCCCAACACTTTTCCTAATATTCATAAACAATCTAAATCAAAACCTACCCAAAAAAGTTAAAAGCAGCATGTATGCAGATGACCTTGCCTTAATTAGCACAGAAGAATATGTAGGAACATCGAAATTTCGATTACAAGATGCTCTTGATAAACTCAATAATTGGTCCAAAGACTGGGGCATGTCCATTAACACAAAAAAGACAACATATACCATATTCTCACTGTCAACAAAACAACAAACAATAAAATTAACATTAGATAAGGAAGCTTTAGAAAAAAAATGACAGCCCTACTTATCTTGGAGTCACCTATGACCCGAGACTAACCTGGAAAAACCAAATAGATAAAACACAGAGTAAAGGCATCCAGAGACTATCCCTCTTGAAAAAATTAGCTGGCACAGATTGGGGAGCTAATCACAACATCCTGAAAAAGACCTATACCAGTTATGTAAGACCTGTACTAGAATATGGTGACACAGCATAGGGCTCAGCAGCCCAAACCAACCTAAGAAAAATAGACAAGGTTCAAAATATTGGTCTAAGGATAATGACAGGAGCAATCAAAACAACACCCATAAGAGCTATGGAGGAAACCGCTGCCCTGATTTCTCTGGATGAAAGAAGAGAAATAAAAATCCTTTCCCAATTCACTAAATTGGAAACCTTGGAGAGGCACCCACTCAGAACAAAAATCCACAAAACTGGCACAAAAAAACATCTCAAAAGGACCAATTTCATACAGGAATCTCTAAACCTAAAAAAGAAACACCAACTTGAAAAAATTACTCTGGAATCCTCGATACACTATAATGAATCTCCACCCTGGGATGAAAGCCCTCTTCCTACTATAAGGGACCATAATGAAAACATAAAAAGAAAATCTGATTACAGACCAACAGAGCTCAAGGAAATAGTGAACTGTTTTTTACATACCAATTACCCTAGCAATCAGTGGATCAGAGTTTACACGGATGGCTCATCCCATAAAGCCACCACAAATGGAGGAGCTGGAATACTTATCGAATGGCCAGATGGAGGAAAACTAGAAAAATCCATTGCAACTGGAGAGCTCTCTGACAGTCACAGAGCAGAAAGGGAAGCACTAGCACTAGCTGCTACCATGCTAGCAAATCATCCAAGTTCCCCTCACAGTCAGATTGTCTTTCTAACAGACGCGAAAACAACCCTCCAAAGCTTGCAAAACTCTGATTCCCCTTATATTAAAAACCTCAGAACAGCACTTACAAAGCTCAACAACAACAGCAAAAAAACTGTTATTCAATGGATACCAGCTCACATACAACTAGCAGGAAATGAGAAGGCTGACACACTCGCCAAGAGTGGGAGAACAAACTCACAAGTAAACTCTGCACTCTATCCAGAAGAAATGAAGAAATTAATTGTAGATAAAATAAATGAGAAATGGACGAGCTCTCATCCAAATCACAAGAAAGATGACGCTTACTATAAGCTATCCCGACAAGACCAGCGTCTAATCTTTCGACTCAGGACCGGACACAACAGAATGCGACAACACATGTTCCGGAAGCTCAAAATTGGAACCAGTGAAATCTGCCCATGTGGAGTATCACCAGAAAATGCCGACCACGTCCTCCAAAACTGCTCTCTCTACCAAGAGGCCCGTATAAGACATTGGCCCCAAATCACCCCAATAGAAAGAAAACTATATGGAGAGCTCCCTGATTTGGAAACCACTGCGCAGTTCATCTCATGTATTGGTCTAGTCATATGAACACTCCAACATAACAATGAGAACGATGAAGAAGAAGAAGAAGAACTGATATAAACAATGCAGAAAAGTCTTTGTATGAGACTATAAAAGGGAAGCAAAATTATTATTGTTCAGTGTCATTGTACAGTGGTCATTATTCTTTGATGGAAAGTTAATAATCATCAGTATCTTTGCTGTGCTTTATTTATTCAATGATAATATATGTTAAACTAAGTTTGAAAGCATTCAACTCAAGGAACTTATATTCTACACTGTTTTTCTTCAGGGTGCTCATACAGAGGCATCTCCAAACTTGCATTGGTCACATAAGTTGGGAGATAACACTGCTCTCCAAAATAATGACATTGTTATTCTTCTACAAACTAGTCTGCTGAGTTACATTAGAAATTTTGTTCAGAGTAATACAATTGCAAGTTATCATTTTATTGAAAGGGTTCCAGCATCTTCTTCTTGGTACTGGAATAGCATTCACATTTGTTGCTCATCTGTGTTATTTCATACTTTGTTTAATGTGATAAGAACCTTTTGAATAGCCCCTGAAAACTTTAAAAGCTACTTCAACTTTTTATTGTACTAAGATTCTTTTGGTCCTCTGCTTTTGATTTTCAGGGCTAGAGCTGTGTATGTTCATTGTCAAGCACCCTTGGAGCTTTTTCTCTCAACAGGTGGCTTTGGTAAATGTTACTCACCTTTGGGAGAGTAGGTTAATTTGGCAATCTTTGCCATCCTTTCCAGCGTCTATCTGATTAGGTTTTCACCCACCTTTTATTACTAAGTAAAAAAGTTATACCGTCAAGCATATGAAGCATTTAAGAAAGACAAAACGTTTGGAGCCAAAAAATATTAATTTATTTTTTGGCCTTCTACTTTATTTTAATCTGATTAGACAAATAGAGAATTATGTAAAGAACACATTTTGACCCATTCAGTTCAACTTTAAAAGCCTCAATATAAACATTTTACACAGCTGAAATTGTTTTCTTTTGTATTCAGAAACTTTTTAGCGATTGTTTATTATTTCAGCCATGGTGTTAGTCCAGCTATTATATCACAAGTATATCCTGCATATTCTAGAGGATACCCTCCATTTTCACCCCTTGGAAATAAAGCTGGTCACCAGTATTATCCAGAGCATCCAATATTTGTGAAACACTTGAATCAAGAAAGTCAGATGCTGGATCATCCAATGGCTGGCTTTAAGCAGGGCTATTTCAGTCATAAACCTCGACAACCCACTGGACCAATACAGGATGACTTAGTCTATTTATCTGGTATATATTTGTGTTGTTTTTTTTATGAACCTCTCATAGATTAATGGTGTCATTTTTGTCTAATTAAAGTAAGATAAGTTGACACAAAAATAAAAAATGTAAAATTAATACATCAAGGATAAAAGTTTATTATCAACAGATAAGATGATGAACTGCAAGATTAGTCATGGACGTCAGCGACCATCTTCTCAGTATGACCATCACATGGCATCTTTCAGGGCTCCATTTTATGACAACATCAGCAACAACAATATGTTCAAACATAATCATTTTGATTTCCAAATGGATTACTTGGATTGGAACTCTTTTGAAGAGAGAAGTTACTTATCAGATACCTTGCCTGACCAACAGATGAAGAGTAAAGATCATAACACATTGAAATTAAATTGGGATGAACCCCATAAAGTATGTCAACTCTGATTATGTAATTTATCAATGTTTGTATTTTATTATCTTAGGTTTACTATTATAACTTTAAAACACAAACATGTTCAGCAAAAATAAAACAAACTAAAAACAATGCTCTTAAGCTTTCAATTTAATTTTTCTGTTGGAACAGGAGTATTTAAATTCTTTGTCTGAATGTGTTTAATTTGTGGAATCAGTGACAAATTTAAGTTGTGAAAAGATAGTTTTGAAATGGGTAGTACTTTACCTACATATTTGCATATGCTTATGATGTGGCCATGTCAATTTTATTGAAAGTTAAATTAATATTGTTTAGAGTTTTTAAAATTTAAAAAATGATAGAGAAGGTATTAGTGAACACACCAATGACCAATAAATACATAATTTCACAGTTTTTATTGCGTTTCATATTTTTTCACTATTTCTCATAATTGTCCCCCAAAGTTTGGTTTTCATTCATTGTAGTATGCCACATTAACCCTAAGTGAGATTGACACTTAAATAAAAATAATGTTTAAACATTTCTAGGTGATGAACTCTCAATGGATGATGATAAAACCAGAGAATTTTGAGTGCAACTATTTGGCTTGCATTTGTCCAGTGGCTAAAAGAAGGATTTTGGTTGCAGCTAATGTAAGGCTTTTGTCATTAATCTAAATCAAGCATTTTTTTTTTTAGTGTAAAATGCAAAATAAAAAAGTATACAAGTCAGTATATAAGTCAGTGATCTAATCGACCAGTTTAAGGTGATGAGGGGCTTTTTATCCTGAAATAAATTTTAGAATATTTTTTACTTAAAATCAAAGTTATGAAATCTGACCTGCTTTTTAGTATCTACCTTGTAAAAATGATAAAGAATATTTACAATGTTAAGTTTCACACAGGAATGCCATATTGAGCATTTCATTGTATGTCTGAAATAATTCCACTTGTTCTCCATAATTAGTTTTGGCAGTTTTCTTTTTTTTTTTTTAGTACATGCTTAGGAAAACATACCTATGTAATTTTGGTAGCGTAAAAAAAATGTTTTGATATACACTTGTAGCGTTTCTGAGTATAGAGCTTGCTTTTGACTATTATCATTTCTATATTTCTGTCTAAGGTGTTGGGATCTGTGTATAAATGTTTCTGTCATAAGCTTTTCAATATCGACCCTTGCAAACGTATGTGATGTGTATGAGAAATGGGGAGGTTTTTTCAGGATGCAAAGAACTCTTCAAGACTTTATGAAGATTGTCTGAAAACAAATCTTAGTAGCATTGCATAAATAATAACATATCTCTATTTTTCTAGAGGAATTTTGTCTTACAATTGTGCATTTATTCCAAGCCATAAAAAATATTATTATGCTATTCAAGTGACAAGAAATAGTCAATACATTAAATTATGTCAATATAAGAGCTAAGTCATTCTTTCTCCAACGTATCTTATACCCTGTACTTAAAGAAAATTTATTGTGAACAAATAGGGCTCAACTTGTACGTACAACAAATATGGAAAATTGATAGAGAGCTTCACTTCTTCTCTCCCTTGTGGCAATCCATCGCAGTATATGAAAAATAGTGCAGGTATGTAAATAACCTGGGTATGTAATGTAAACTTCTTTTTTTTACATTCTAGATCTTCATTCACATGTTGATATTTTCCTCACCTTTTTATTGTGTGAAATTTCATTAATTGTTAGAACAGCAAATAGTTGTAGTAGACCTACTGTGTATTAACTTGGTTTATTCTCTTCTAGAAATGGTCATTCTGGACTGCTTATGGTCTGGCGCATTGCAAAAGTTCTATGTTATTGATCTGTTATATTGGCGTCAACATTCACTTTATGAATCTGAGGTATAGTACTCTGTGTAGAGAAATTGCACTCTAAGCATGTGAATTTCAAATTTTCCTTTCAGACCAAAGAATGTAAAAGAAACAAAGAGTTCTCTCGTGTTGTATGTCATAAGGCAGCCTTTCTCAAACTGTGGGGCTAAGGAGGTTGGGGGGGGGGGGGGGGGGGTGAGGACTGGCAATTTATTTTTGAAGGGATCTAAAAAAAAATATTTTTATTGTAGCTATAAATCTATGTTCAGGTATCAACCAAGTAAAATGACATTATTATCAGTGTTTTAAAATGAAAAATATTTTAAGTAAGAGACATTGTAAAATCTTCTATGTAGAGCCTTTTTAAATGTATAGGCATCTGCAACAATATTGACTCAAACTTATTGAAGAAGTCATTTTAAAACCTCGCTCCGAACATGATTGAACTCCTCATTTTCTTTTATATCAGAATGGTCTCATTTCTCCCTTATATCATGGTATACATCATTATGATGAAGACTTTTGCATGACAAATAATAGGGTAGTGACAAGACATCTTACTTAAAATGAAGACGATCTTACTATGATCACACCCTTTGCAGTCTTAAGTGGGCTATATGTGTCTCTAATGCCCCACACCTAGTAGTATTGGCCTTCTTATTTATTACACATAATTTAACATGTTTATTGGCCCATCTCACTCCCTTTTCTCTTACTGTTTTTTGTATGCATTCTTCTTACTATGAGAAAAATGTGTATTTTAGAAGCCAGGAGAATGAATTTCTGAAGCTCAGAATGCTGGACAACGCATAGTGTCAGGGCTAAATGTGTGCCCTTTTAGTTTTTGTTAAGCATGAAAATAAATGTAACCATTTTCAAAACAAGTTGAGTAAGTTAATGCAATTTAATAGTTGTGAGGGATTTTGGGTGGAACTTTGTTAAGATCCAACATCCAAACACATTAAGTTGTTGGAAACTTTGTCTTTTTTTACCCATTTGCTATATCATTTCATCTAGTTGTTTGCATTACCCACCCTTTAATACACATTGCACAGGTATGTACTTATGATATATTTACTTAACATAAAGTTAGGTCAGAGGACAAAACATGTTAACAAGATCTCAATTTTTTCCCCTACAAACTCTGTTTATAATATTGGTTTTTTATTGGTTCATTTATTGTCACTTTACAGACTCACTGGCACAGCTTAGGATTTTCTGTTACTCCAAATCCCTTTGCTACCATGCTGTTGTTTCATCATTGAACTAACAAACATATTAATAAACTAAGTAAAACACTACACGAGCTGCAGAGAATATATAGTTAAACTAGGGAGAGCACACCATTGAGTCTAGGAGAACACATTATTAAACTAGTAAGAACTCATTATTAAGCTAGTAAGAACGCAATATTAAACTAGCAAGGACACATTATTAAACTAGCAAGAACACATTATTAAATTTAGAACACATCATAATTGGGGACAACATATCCTAGAGAGAACAAAGTTATGCACCTTTTCTTTACATTTATTTTCATTATATTTTTTTTTATAAGAAATTTTTTTTTCTTTCAGGCAGAATTTCGATTCTTTTGGCTAACAGACCTACTATCTAATGTGATTATCAAATCAGGAAAAAAAGAAGTATGTTAAATTGAAATGTATAATTTTTGTCGAAATTGCAAAAAAGAATCCTTGATTGTATGTGAATATTGATTTTTTTTTATAGCACAAGTTAATCAGTACCATTTTGAATTGTTCTGTTCTAGCTAGCCATCAGAACACTTAAATCTTACCATACACCTTTAAATTGAACAAAATTGATTAAAAAGTTTAATAACATTTATCAAATATTATTTTTCTTTGTTTTAGTACTCATTAGAGGTGTTACCTAAGTACAGTTGCACACAAGAAGACATCTTGGCAGCTCTCTGTAAAACTGAATATAAGGTACTTATTATATACTGACTAAATTATAAAGAATAATATAATGAAATTATTTTTATAATTTATTAGTATTAGTTTATTTAATTTAAAACATTTTCTGTTTTTTTTTCCCCTTGATTGTAGGTGGATGGTTTACTATTTTTTGACAAGACTGGCAACTACTCCCTGACTTCTTCCTGCAATGCTTTGTGGCTTAAACCTGACATGCTGGAAGAAGTGTTGGGCTATCCTTGCCCTTCAAATGTCTTGTTCAAAGCCACCACAACCAAAGAATGGAAACAAAGGAATTATTTTAACAGTTCAAATGCTTAAATGTTTCTTTGCCTGAAGTTTGTGATCTTAGTCATGTTATTTATTTTAAAATTAAATTCTGGACAGTTTATTGTTCTCAACAGGGCATCCTGTCATGTACATTTAAAACTTTAGTCATTTCAATTTATTTAAACTGGCATCTATTGATGTACATTGAGCAGTTAAGTTGTATCTACTCTCTTTAACTCATTTTGCCCTCAAAGTTTGTAGACAAAACCGTTTTTTATTTACAAAGTACAGTAAGTTCTGTGACTTTCACATAGATAGTTATCTCACATTACTGCTTTCAACTTTTTTGCATAAAAAAAAAATAGAAGGACTACAGTGTCAATAATTGAAGAAAATGAGTTTAGGAACTTTTGATCATTCCAATCAACCAAAATACATGTACTAGTGCTTCTTCAATGATTCAAAAACATTCTTTCTAGTTTTGTTTGTCTTGAAATCAAGATTTTCTTTTAACAGAACTTGTTTTAGTATTTTTATATATTAAACTGAAGATTTGAAATCTGACAAAAATGAAAGTATTATTTTGTATGTTTTACTAGTCAGACCTTACAAAGAGGCATGTTTTATTTGTGTTTGTCTATTTTGTGATGATCTGCTTACAATTTAATTTGTCTCTAAACATAATGATTTCTGAGATTAACATGTCAGTTTTCTGTTATGCTCTTGATATTCTATTTATCAACTTAATATTTCATGGTGATCTGTGATATTACTTCAGACCTGGGAAAAGATTTGTGAATGATTTTATTACAGACTTATCTAGAACAACTGAACTAGATGGTGCTCATTCATTTTAACAACAGATCTAGATGGTGTTCATTCATGTAAACAACTGAACTAGATGGTGTTCATTCATGTTAGATGGTCAGCAGTTGTTGATTTTTTTTTCTGTTTTCATGACTATTATTTTTTTTTTTAATTTTTTTTTTAAAATTTTATTTTTATTACTGGTTACTACTTGTATATTGTTACATTAAACATCTTTCTTTCTTGTTCATGAAATTGATCTAGTAAGGAACTTCATACATTTGGTTGATTTTGTAAAATTAAATATGCTTACAAAAATTAAAGTAGTTCAAATATTGAGTTAAAATTTAATTATGGCCACAAAACTAGACTGTTAGCTGGCTAGAAGCAAAGTAGGAAATAGGATTTCTTGGTGATTTTTACATTTCTTGAATAATTAATAATAATATTAATAATATCTTTATTATACTAAAGGAAATTTATTTTCCAATAGTGCAACATCACACATAAAATATTAAAACACTGAAAAAAAAATTTTCATTTATATTACAATTCATTTGGAGTTTACAGGAGAACTTATTCAGTGTTATAAGTTATAGTGAAAAGAAAAAAAACAACAACTGAATTGATGAGACATTGTTTCCTAGCCTACAACTTTATGCTATGTTGGTGTTTTTAAAGATCAATCCTTCAGTCAAACCTTTAGAAGTTATGCATGTACATTATTTGATTTAAATACTATTATTTGCCTTTTTTTTCTTTTATCTGTAACAGTAAGACCAAAAAATGCTGCAGGTTTTTGTCTTCTGCTAGACCTAGCTGATGAGACTGTGCAGACTTTCTATATCATGATAGTTTTAAGAAATTAGTTGTCATCCACCAATTAAATGTAATCATTAAGTTGCATGTTGGATGGTCCGGCTACACCCCATTATTTTCTACTCAACTAATGAACAGTTGGTGCAGAGGTATGCAGTAACTGATGGAGCTTGAGAAAACCAAAAAGGATGAAGTGGGGGAAATCCATGTCCTGTCTGTTACCTAGAAATCTTGGGTCGTCGCAATACTTATAGAGATGTATATTGGATTATGCATTTGATTACCATTTAATTGAGATTTATTCTGGTTTCTTATTTTAAATTACAAGTTGTTCCCCTGTTTTGTTTTAGATTTCCAATGCGGTACACTTCTATGTGACGTTGGGTTCATTTTTTTATATTAACATTAAGTAAGATATTTTGGATCGTTGAATCATTTCTTTGATTTTAATAACAGCTGTTGTATATTCCTATTTGATCATACTTGGCTTGCCATTGTTAAGTGTATACACCAACATTCACTTTTATTTTCACACCCCAAAATTGTTTTCATTGTTGATTGAATACTTTGTCATAGTTTTCATTTTTTCTTCTTTTGATCAAGTTAACTTACTGAACTCTGTGTGTGTGTGTGTGCGTGTGTGTGTGTGGGTTAGTATTTGATTTGTTCTTCTTTTGATCAAGTTAACTTACTGAACTCTGTGTGTGTGTGTGTGCATGTGTGTGTGGGTTAGTATTTGATTTGTAAGGAATAAAATTTTGTTTGACCATTGGACATTTTTTTAATTTAAAAAACTTTTTGTTGATCTTACAAAAGAAAAAATAAATTTCTTTTTTAATATTCCAAGACAAATTGTGTGTTGTTTGAAAAGTCCAAGATTCCAAGACAAATTGTGTTGTTTGAAAAGTCCAAGATTCCAAGACAAATTGTGTTGTTTGAAAAGTCCAAGATTCCAAGACAAATTGTGTTGTTTGAAAAGTCCAAGATTCTAAGACAAATGGTGTTGTTTGAAAAGTCCAAGATTCCAAGACAAATTGTGTTGTTTGAAAAGTCCAAGATTCCAAGACAAATGGTGTTGTTTGAAAAGTCCAAGATTCCAAGACAAATTGTGTTGTTTGAAAAGTCCAAGATTCCAAGACAAATTGTGTTGTTTGAAAAGTCCAAGATTCCAAGACAAATTGTGTTGTTTGAAAAGTCCAAGATTCCAAGACAAATTGTGTTGTTTGAAAAGTCCAAGATTCCAAGACAAATTGTGTTGTTTGAAAAGTCCAAGATTCTAAGACAAATGGTGTTGTTTGAAAAGTTCAAGATTCCAAGACAAATTGTGTTGTTTGAAAAGTCCAAGATTCCAAGACAAATGGTGTTGTTTGAAAAGTCCAAGATTCCAAGACAAATTGTGTTGTTTGAAAAGTCCAAGATTCCAAGACAAATTGTGTTGTTTGAAAAGTCCAAGATTCCAAGACAAATTGTGTTGTTTGAAAAGTCCAGGATTCCAAGACAAATTGTGTTGTTTGAAAAGTCCAAAATTCCAAGACAAATTGTGTTGTTTGAAAAGTCCAAGATTCCAAGATAAATGGTGTTGTTTGAAAAGTCCAAGATTCCAAGAACGTTTGTTGAATTGTTCTGTCTGTTCTCTGGAGCTTAGAGAACATCTCTTTACCATCCTAGCTTCAACATTTAGAAAAGATTTTAAAGCTTAGTTTATACAAATAGTTTTTTAAATACAAATTTAATGTGCTTACTGTTTGGTGCACTATCGTTGACCTTTCTAACCTCTCTCACTTGGCCTTTAATTTGTCCCCAAAGAAATCATTTTGAGGTGATGTGTGCCTGGAGACTGCAGCCATCCTAAATGTAAGCCACACTGTAGTCAATAATCTTTTGCTTGTGCTACTTTTATGTCACATACCCAGTAAGTCATCAGACATAAGTCATTTTACTTTGCATTTTTTTGTTTAAATTATAGATAACACTACTTTTTACATTATAGATAACACTACTTTTTACAAAATGGTATTCACCAAGATTGAAGGCAACAAAAGTGTATAAAATGGATGTGTTGAAATGCCGCCATTTTCTGTACGGTAGAAGCTCTTTAAAAATCTAAATAAATGAAAGACTTGATGGTCTAAGTAATAGAATATGGAGTAAAAAAATAATATTAAAATTAACATTCTTTTTTTTTTCGACGAAGGGGACATAACATATGTATACATTTAGCCTAACACTGAAAGGAATTTTTTCCCCTAGATGGCTTTTTAAAAATGTAATGTCAATTCCACATACAGTGTTTTCAATGTTAAGAGAGACATGGATGGCGTTTGGACTGTTGCGCTATTGTATAAAACATTATTGTAAAACAGATTAGCTCGAGGTTTATTAAAGACAAGCCTTATTATTATTTGTGCACATGGATATAATGACGGCATCACGAAATTCATGCGGATTAGCGATTTTTTGCATAATAGTCTGAAAATGTCTGCTAGCCTTCTCTCTAGGGCCACACTTCTGCCTGAAAGCAACCAGAGCCAGGTGATTTGTGTCATTTGAGTTGCCCCGTTGCAGTTTCAAAACTTTTCAAACGTCAATGGGGGGGGGGGGGGGTCAAGTTTACATTTTAAAAAAATATCTGCTAGACACTCCCCATTGATAAACCTTTACCTCTGTATAATGGGCTAGAACATGTGACAAGTCTAATTGCTTCCAACTTTTGTGACATTACTGTTCTATAAGTAGCAGAAAAGAGACCTACTTGACCAAGTGACCAACTCTATAGTTAATGGGCTGCTTGTGGAGTTGGTACACGTGACAAGATTCATGTCATGCGACAGATGCAAGACACATCCAGGGAACATAACTTGGATGTAGATGCTGCCTTTGTCTTACTATGGCCGATGTGTGTCACGATGGTTTGTAGAAGATTTGTATCCAAGCTAAGATGACCTCAGTTGGAGTAAGACAAGGCTGCCTACTTTCACAAATACTTTTCAATATCTTCCTTGAAAGGATAATGGAAGATGCTCTCGAGGGTTATGAAGGTACTGTAAGCATTGGAGGAAGAAGAATTACTAACTTGCGCTTCGTGGATGACATTGGTGGCCTAGAAGGGACAGAACTGCATAGTCCACAACAGCCCTTTCAAAACTTAAAATAATATGGAAAGACAAAGGCATAGCATCAAAATCAGACTGATGCGCTCCCTGGTCATGGCCACATTTTTATATGCTTGTGAGTCTTGGACGCTGACTGCAGAGCTAGAGAGGAGGATCCTAGCAATGGAATTGAGATGCTACAGAAGGATCCTAGGTATCACATTTAAAGACCGCAATACAAAGCAAGAGATTAGAGACAGGGTTACTGCAGTGATTGAACCCCTTGATGACCAGCTAAGTATCGTAAAAAAAAAAAAGGGAGCTAAAATCTATGGCCATATTACAAGGTCTTCGGGGCTCGCAAATACCCTCCTTCAGGGAACTGTACCAGGAAAAAAAGAAGAGGCAGACAGAGAAAGCGATACAATAATTGAAAGAGGTTCTAACTTTCGCAAAAGACAGAGAGGAATGGAGAAAGACGGTCGACGAATCCTGCATAGTGCCCCAACGGTCCAACAGACTAAGGGATAGGTAAAGGTAAAAAACTTGATGATGAACAAAAAGGACACAATGTTGACCTCTCTTCTCATTTCGCATTAGAGAATGGAGGGATGTGTATGTGATCCATTTCGCTATCTTCTATTGAGTTATACTAAGTCAAACAAAGAGCCGCTTGCACGAAGACATCTATTAGCTAGAGGTTCCGCTCAGACGGGCAATTATTCAATATGTCCAATACTGAAACTAAAACTATGATCGTCACAAAGTTTCTCAATGCGGATGTTTGTACATTGTACTCTACATACTCACACTGAACACGAGCTTCCGATTACTTACATTCCCGCTTCGTTTGGTTTAACGGCCTAGGGAACACATACATTATCTTCCAGAAATCTCCCAATGGAGTCTGCTCAGCCCTACACATCATCGTGTCATCTCACGTGGTAGACCAGGTTGAGCTTCAGAATATGCTTTTAATAATTCCTAGTCCTGATAACTCCCTCTTGTATCCATGTAAGAAAGCTTTTTGTTTCGGTGTATAAGTGTCCAACTGTTAAGCATGTTAAGCGTGCAGCCTTATCTATCTCATTGCCTTATAACAAAGCAGGAAATTGTTTGTGTAATACATTGTCTTCAGGCGTATTATTATCATTATTATGTTTAAATGAATAAAAACATCGAAAAACATGAGTAATTGTTGCATTTGTATGGAGCACAATGAGACTATGTAGGATACTCTCAACATTCCTGTCAAGACAAATGTGAGCTTGCGCTCCCAGAGCTATATTTTTATATATTTTATTTTTATAGGCTAGTGCCAAACTTATTATTTGTACTTCCGCTTTTTGTGTATAAAAAGTGATGCCACGCTGTTTTAAAACAGTTCAGTGTACAGTTGACCAGTGGTCAGTACCATATCTGTCTGTGTGACAGCTGAAGATCGTTGTGGTCTGTCGTCTAATTATATTTTTATTCCTGTACCTGGGACGGCCTGTAAGTGTAGAAATATTTTATATTTTTACTAGATCTATACTATGTGTAAGGTAGTTATTTTATTTTCTACTTGGACTATTTGTCATAATAGTTGGCAACATGCTGTACGGAAGATGGCGGCGTCCATCAGTCCTAATAGAATATAGATCTAATATACTTTTGCATTTATGTATTGCAGGCTATTGTTACTGCTTTTAACTGCTGATTTTGGCTGCTGCTGTTGAATATTGCTGCTTATAATTGCTGTTGTAGATCTATTCTAATTCTAGGGAATCTAGTTTTATTTTGTTTCTCTAGTGTTGCCTTATTAGTGGCTTAGTTATATTTATTTTATAGTCTGTTTCTCAGTTCTGTTCTTAGTGAATAGTAATGTACTGAGCCTAAGGCTAAGATGTTCTTGTTTTAGATATGGGTTGGTTGTAGTAGTATGATATTGTAGATCTAGACTAGTTTATTGTAGTTTGTTTGTCGATCTAAGTCTAGGGTAGTAGTTGTAGTGATTTAGTTAGATAGTTGGTTTGGTTAGTTTGTTAGTGTTTGTAGTGGTGTAGATTTAGAGGGTTTTAGTTAGTTGATGGGTTCAGTAGTAGTAATTAGTCAAGTTAGTGTATATATTATTTTTTATTATTGATTTATTTTTGTATGTAAATAAAGTTTCTTTTTGTTTTATTTATCGTAAACTAAAGTTTGTTATCTTGTTTTCATTTAGTTGAGTTAGTATAGTTAGTTGTCTGGTTACTTAGGCTACTCTAGCCCCTTGGTCACCATACCGAGGTGCACAGATTGAGCCCACCCAGTAGCGCAAACATCTGCCTACTGTTGGTAAATTTTAATGTTGAGCAGCAGAGAATAGGTCCTCTCTCTATCCCACTCGCGCCTGCCTGACCTGCTCACACAAAGTTTCAAATAAAAACAACCAATTTGATACAATGTTACACCTTTTACTGAAGAAGAATAGCGAAACGTTCACAACCAACCAATACTTCAATGTAAACGTACATGAGAGCATGTAGGCTCAAATACATCTCCAGGCATTCATTCATGGATTTAAACAGCAGCTTGCAAAATACAGCATATATATATATATATATATATATATATATATATATATATATATATATATATATATATATATATATATATATATATATAAGGGAAGTAACACAGCAATATATCCTAAGTGAAAGAGTGACAACCCCTTGTTGGTAGTGAAGAGAGAGAAGTGCTATAGAAAAAGTTGCATATGAAAGTAATCTTTAGATATTATACGGTTTTAAAAAATAGTTTTTTTAGATCTTTCTTTTTAGGTTGCAAATATGATTAATTATTTTATTTGGACTTAAAAAATTTCACAAAATACTTGTAGCTCATGTGGTCATTTATAGATTTAGAAGAAAACGCATCATCAAGTTGTCATAACAACCAGATCGCTTTTAATTTACAACAGCAGCATTCCACTTTTTTTTTTCTTATCTAAAGTTGAAGTCCTAATTTACAGGTAGTCGACATCACGTGACTATGTCCTACTTTACAGGTAGTAGACATCACGTGACAATGTCCTAATTTACAGGTAGTCGACATCACGTGACTATGTCCTACTTTACAGGTAGTAGACATCACGTGACAATGTCCTACTTAACAGGTAGTCGACATCACGTGGCTATGTCCTAATTTACAGGTAGTCGACATCACGTGGCTATGTCCTAATTTACAGGTAGTCGACATCACGTGACTATGTCCTAATTTACAGGTAGTCGACATCACGTGACTATGTTTTTTTTTTTAATTTTGAAGTTGACGAGTTATCATTCTAAGCTGCTACTAGCGTCTGGGAAGCGTGGTCGAGAGGCTAAGTGCGCTTGAACTTGGCTTGGCTAGCTATGAAGGGGCCTCGAGGTTCGACACCCGACTAGCACTCGAGTTGTGTTTACTGAGCGCCTGAAGATACCCACTACCGCCCCCCCCCCCCACTGGTCCACAACTGAGATTGGACCAAAGCTCTCTGAGCATGCTATAAGCATGAAAGTAGCGCTATATAAAAGCCATAATTTATTTATTTATTACTAGTCAAAGATTTGATAATAACGTTTTGAAAGTCATTCCTACATTTAACTAGGAGCAAACAATCTTTTCCAAACATCGTATATAGAGTGTTTTGATTTGGCTAGAACTATTGTAGGACATTAATATTACATTGTATAGAAGTAGGAACAATAGGTTTTAACCTGTTAAAATTCATGTCAGTGTTTTTATATTGGCATCTAACTTGGTTTAAGTTACAACTGCAAACAAAATAACTTGAACAGGATTTTCTAAATTCCATACATCTATTTATATATATATATATCACCTACTTTAAAAAAATAGTGCCAATGTTTCTTGTATACTTAAAGCAAACATACATTCTTTTGTTTATCAAGTCCATACAAAACATTAAGACATTTTTATCACACATGTCTAGAATAAATAAATAAATAAATGCTGATACATGTTTCCTAAGTCGTAACGCGGACTTAAATAACACGTAAAGAAACAGCGGCGTCTCCCTTCGAGTGGGTCGAATAGAGAAACACGTAGAGACCTTATTGACAACTTGGTTAAGTGCCGCCTACAACAACTAACAAAAGAACATAACATCAGGATGACATTCAGTCATTTAAAATAGCTCTTGTCATCGCGAATTAGGACTACCGTGCACCGCATTAAGGACATTTTCTCAACCACCCAAGACATACAACAAACCTAGTATACTATAATAGGCCTATGTAGGCGTACTAGACGTAATATACACTAACAGACCTAGTATATAATCATTACAATAGCATGTAGACCTAATTTATCATAACAAACCTTGGTTACAACAGCATGTAGATCTAACACATTAACAGACTACATACCTAGCATACGTTAACTTAGAGACCTAGTAAACAATGGCATACGAAATAGACCTGGTATACTATAACCCAGACCGCTGGTAACAAGAGTAGGGATATAATGTAAAAACAAAAAAGGAAATCAAAATGTTTTTAAAAAAGCTATATAACAATAATGATAGTATTATAAGCATTTATATAATATGTCTTAATCCTCAACCTATGTTCATTTTTTTATAACAATTACTCT
Organism: Biomphalaria glabrata; assembly: GCF_947242115.1. Taxonomy (NCBI): domain Eukaryota; kingdom Metazoa; phylum Mollusca; class Gastropoda; family Planorbidae; genus Biomphalaria; species Biomphalaria glabrata. The sequence continues at coordinate 39,920,273 of NC_074711.1, forward strand.
ATTCAGCTTTGCAAATTTTTCATGGGCAAAATCTATAAAACGGCTCTAACGATTTTTCTAGAAATCTGACAGTTTATGTATATCTTTGAAAAAAAACAACAACACACAAAACAACTAGCTAATGGGCCACGCAGGGAAAACTCTGGTTTGACCGTTATAATTTTCAAACTATAATCATCTTAAAATTTAATTTGGCCTTCCGTCTGGAGATCTAGACGATATACCTTGAACGTCAGTTGAAATTCCCGCTTCTATTCACTAAAGAGTTTAGACAAATAGATGTTCAGGAACATTGTGCTCACCGTCTCTAGTGGCATTCAGTATACGATTTTAAAAAAATGTTTATAAGTCTGGATCTTTATTGCCAATCTACAATTTTATATACTCTGAGTAGATTTAGGCCTATACAAGGGCGTAACCAGGAATTTCTTTCGGGGGGTAGGGCTGGTTAATAAAATTTTATTTTCTAAAAAAACTATTAAGTAGTTATGAAGTGGAACCTCTTATAAAAAGTCACCTGCTTCATAAAGAATGAAATGTCTTTAAAAAAAAAACAACACTTTGAAAACATAAGTAGGCCTGATTGTTGAGAACTCTTTCAGAAGCAAGGGAAGTTAAGCATTGCTTCTCTTGCTCATCTCATTATCTCTCTTGCTCATCTCATTATCTCTCTTGCTTATCTCATTATCTCTCTTGCTCATCTCATTATCTCTCTTGCTTATCTCATTATCTCTCTTGCTTATCTCATTATCTCTCTTGCTCATCTCATTATCTCTCTTGCTCATCTCATTATCTCTCTTGCTCATCTCATTATCTCTCTTGCTCATCTCATTATCTCTCTTGCTTATCTCATTATCTCTCTTGCTTATCTCATTATCTCTCTTGCTCATCTCATTATCTCTCTTGCTTATTTCATCGCTTCTCTTGCTCATCTCATTATCTCTCTTGCTCATCTCATTATCTCTCTTGCTCATCTCATTATCTCTCTTGCTCATCTCATTATCTCTCTTGCTCATCTCATTATCTCTCTTGCTCATCTCATTATCTCTCTTGCTTATCTCATTATCTCTCTTGCTCATCTCATTATCTCTCTTGCTCATCTCATTATCTCTCTTGCTTATCTCATTATCTCTCTTGCTTATCTCATTATCTCTCTTGCTCATCTCATTATCTCTCTTGCTCATCTCATTATCTCTCTTGCTCATCTCATTATCTCTCTTGCTCATCTCATTATCTCTCTTGCTCATCTCATTATCTCTCTTGCTTATCTCATTATCTCTCTTGCTCATCTCATTATCTCTCTTGCTTATCTCATTATCTCTCTTGCTTATTTCATCGCTTCTCTTGCTCATCTCATTATCTCTCTTGCTTATTTCATCGCTTCTCTTGCTCATCTCATTATCTCTCTTGCTTATTTCATCGCTTCTCTTGCTCATCTCATTATCTCTCTTGCTTATTTCATCGCTTCTCTTGCTCATCTCATTATCTCTCTTGCTTATTTCATCGCTTCTCTTGCTCATCTCATTATCTCTCTTGCTTATTTCATCGCTTCTCTTGCTCATCTCATTATCTCTCTTGCTTATCTCATTATCTCTCTTGCTTATTTCATCGCTTCTCTTGCTCATCTCATTATCTCTCTTGCTTATCTCATCGCTTCTCTTGCTCACCTCATTATCTCTCTTGCTTATCTCATCGCTTCTCTTCCTCATCTCATTACTTCTCTTTCTCAGCCCCACCCCTCTTTTCCCAAAAAGAATGATGTTTGGGGTCAAAGCTTTGCACACTGATATACATTTGATAAATCTACTTTGTGTACATGTATAAACTGATGAGCTTGAAAGTCACAATGTCTTACACATTTCCCCACATCTTGTTATTGGTAAGTTAAAAACTTGAAATTGCATCATGACATCGTGGATGTAGATTTTATTGTTTAGAAACCAATGCTGCACCGAACACTGGAATGCTCTTATACAGTGGCAAAAATATTGATGCACTTACTCTCACATTTGAAAATGCGGCTTCCCATTTAAACTTTCACGAATTAAGGATTTGATATGTAGAAAGGGCGGCCTACCTATAAAGTGTTGGTAGACACACACCCTAGAATCACACAGAGAAAAATTAGAAATATACAGACAGTGTACTACTAAATAATATAGCTAGCTAAAGTTATATTGTTCCTTTTTGTTATTAGAATAATCTTTTATTTCATTTAGAACTAGAGATATTCTCTACATTACACTGAGAAGTGAAAAATAAGGTTTGTTTCTTAAATATATTATTTACTACATGGTTTAAAAAAATATATTTAAAACATATCTTACAAATATCATAGAACTAGTCATCTTATAACTATAAACTAATGAGTTCTCGAATGTAGAAGGGAAACAACTGTGTCAGGATATTAAAGTTTCCAATGCCAACTACGATGAAAGAGAAGCGGCTTTTGTTCTGTTGGAAAGGTGCACAGACCTAGCTGGAGAGTAAAATGACTTCTGTCAGCGACTGTCAAAACGATAAGAAGAAAGAGCTTTGAAATGTTGAGTTGAGATTTAAGTGAATAATAATATCATATTGCTAAATTTTTAAGTAACTTATATAATAGGTGAATTACACTTTATTAAAGCATAAAGCAATGTTGTGAATTGAAATCTATAAATAGTTTAATCATACATACACTCAGAGGTAATCACTGTTTTAATTTATGTAAAAATGATAGATACAACATCACTGCTGAGGTGCATTAACAAAATTTAAGGTTGTTCTTATAGATCTATTCGTAGTTTACCAATTATATTTCTATAATCATACAAATAATTTCAACTTTACTAATTACTTCATAAAAATTCCATATAATTTTAATTACAATGATCAAAAGGAGGAAAGCTTTAAAAACGTTTGAGAAAGCCTTCCTACTGAACCTTGTTACGCTTTGATTCACCAAATACTGTATCTTGCCAGTGTTGGGCTGTGAATCTGAGGTGCTAAGATTGTCATGAATGGTGCAGAGCAACAAAATAGTACAGTGAAAGCAACACAGACAATGCCTATAATGTCTAATGCAATCCTGTCCTTTGTTCCTGAGTCAGAATCACACCAAGTTTGAATTGTCCACCTGAGTAAAGTACTAGAGTCAGTTATTGGTCATCTGTGCTGGCTGCAAACGTTCCTGACATTATCACATCCTAGAGAACTAAGATATAGTCCATTGCAGGTTCTCCTGAATGTATGGATTTTGTTTTGTTCAATGAAGGGATCCAAACATTTAGGGTCACAAATAGAACATTGTTTGAGCTTTCGCAATGCAGACACTACAAATAGAACATTGTTTGAGCTTTCGCAATGCAGACACTACAAATAGAACATTGTTTGAGCTTTCGCAATGCAGACACTACAAATAGAACATTGTTTGAGCTTTCGCAATGCAGACACTTATTCTCATGGAAACGAATCATTTTTTCTCTTTGAAAGTCCGACTCACTTTCTTAAGATAACGGGACGCTCTCAGTGTGCGCCAGTACCACCATATATCCAGTCTTAATATTCTGATCCAATGGCATGAACCAATAACCGCGTTTTTACTTTCAAGAAGAATGTTTGCTGATAAAGTTCTTTCCCCTGAAACATACAATGGTCAATAAAATCATGGCAAGTAGAAGACGTCTAGAAGGCTCTGAGCCACGAAGGCAGCTGTTCCCGCTTCGGCTTGGACCGGCTGTCATGTCGACTGATTCTGGAATAAAGGGAACTAATATTCAGAAGTATAAAGGAAGTTACACATGATGGTAGGCTTCAACTAGATGGACTAAAAATAAATTAATCTAAACGTAAGGAAAATAACTTCAACTTTACCAGTAATCACAACAAACAGTATATCTAAAATTAACCAATTAATAATACAAATAGAACAGATCATTTCCAGACTTAAAATGAAATTAAATTTTGTGAACTATTGGTACATATCAAATAAGGGCAGTTTGCACATATCTGTTTTAATTTTTTAACAAATATTGTTTATACATAGACCTGAAATGGGGAATGACACCTCCTCATGGTCGCTATGTTTACTTTCTTCTACCACTCCTGTCTTTTGTGTGTATTTCCCCCTGGTACGTTTCCCACGTTGACGTAAATGGTAGAAAAACAAACAAACAAAGAAAACGCTTTGAAGAAAGTCATAGGCCCCCTAACAGTGTGTTAAGTTCTTCTAATCTCGTTATAACTGGTTTCTGGCTCAAACCTTACTTACTGAAATCCATTGCAGTCCTGCAGAAGGTTTGGGCTAGAACTTCATAATCCTTATTTCCGAAAGAAGCCACGAAACATACCGACGTTAGTTCTACACATATCTAGACTTTTAAAGTACATAACTAAGGGAAGTAGCTTCTAAAATATTTTCAATTCTAAACTTACCTCTCTTTTCGTTGTTAGTTCCGGCTGTAATGACATAAATATATAAAAAAAAACTGTTAATAAAGGCGTCACAATGGTTGCAAGTCTTATAAAACTTAATTCCATGCTTAAACCACTGTCTCACATCCTTGCAATATTTTAGTCGCTGTCTTTATATATATTATAGAATGCTAAGTGTTTACTCATGTAGAATTAGATGCATATTTTATTCTGAATAAACAAATCTAATGAGCAGTTTCTTACTTTCTCGACATACGCACCAATATCAAATTTGAAGCCTTTAATGTTAAATGTAAAAGTCTACATTCTGCTAAAAGCATTACAAGGTCGATAACATTTTTTTCCCTTCTTCAATGCGCTCTGCCAATATTTTATAAACTTCTTGATATAGCTACATCAAATTTTTCCTTCACTACTTGTATATGTGTCTAATACTCAGTTAAATCAATGCAGCCAAAGGAAAAAAATATAAATCCTAAACGATTTCTGGATATTACTTAAAGGATTTTTAACCCAAACTGACAGGAGAAACCACCGGCTGTTGACTTTTTAGGGAAGTTTTATATCTGGGGCTTTAAAAAAAAAGTTTGACTCACATTAGAAGGGATGATAAGGATGAATCCAAACCAGATTTTGAACCACAGAGCTACATTTTTTGGTAACACCAATCACAATTTCTTTTCAATCTAAAGAATCTCAATCTATTGCTCAGGTCTATTTGCTTTGTGGGATCACCTTAGTTGGTTCCCATATCAATTAATTCGATCCCTTTTTGGAATTCAAAAGTCGTTAATTTGGTCAGTTCAGCAGGTGTTTTACAATGTATTGACTCGAAATCGATTGTGATTCAAGAGTATAAAGTGGATTCCTTAATTAAAAAGATTGAGAACCAGCGAACTGAATGCTAGTTATTGAACCCTTTCTGAAAAGCGGTTGCAGAACCCCTGACAATTTTGTCTGGATAGCAATTATTCATTGCGCCTTACAGCATTCCCAAAATGAGAGAGACTGTCCTAGATCAAAGACAATCATTAATTCTCAGCGCCAGTACCAAGTGCTCGCTCCAGTCACCTCAGACAGTCAATACAAAGTACTTTAGTAGAGAGCTCAACTTACTGTTCAGAATATTGACTTTGGCACTAGTCACAAGATTGCCAGGCGTCCGGCAGATGTAGGTGCCAGCATCCGTCATATTGCCACGTTTTATTGACAGGGTGCTGCTGATAGTTCTGTCTGAGAGTGAGACGTCACTGCTTAATGTCACTCTGTCACTGTTGAGAGAAGGCAATTAAATTTTAAACACTGACCTGAAACACATTTAAAACAACATATTTTAGTTGCCGCTTTAACACTATTTGAACTAGAGTTGAAGCTTATTAATTGATATGACATAATGAACAAGAAAAAAAATACTTTAAATAAAAAAAAAGCTTATACGAAGTGTCATTGTATTAACTAATTTGTAATATATAGTCTATGATTTGACTCAGTCATGTCATTGAATGTCTAATAGATCTAGACCAACAACAATAAATCTGTTCGATTAATAATTTTTTTAGCAATTGTTTTTGTATAGCGCTATTACATGCTTTTAGCTTCCTCAATGCGCTACGATCCTATCACTTCTCTGGACCAGTTGGGAAAATGGATGGGGGGGGGGGGGGAAGAAAGAAAGGAATATCTATATGGAATTTACCATAATCACTTTTAAAAGCATTTTTTTAAAAAAGGGACACGTCCTGAATTCGAACTCATGGTTCAAGCCTCCTCAAGCCGACACACTAACCACTCTGCTAGCAAAGTGCGGTGAGGTAGTGAGGTGTAAATATCTATTGTCTGTTTCAAAGTTACTTTAAAGCGGCGACATATAAAGGGGACTAATTTAGTTTATACCTCCACTTCAGTCAAGTACAATTTCTTTCCCTTGTTCGAGACATAAAACAAAATAATTAATTACCAATAGCTAATTAACTAATTGGTCATTTTTTCTTTTATTGACTCTTGTGTTGCCAGGTAAAATAAAAAAAATTGCAAAACTTCAGATTGATCCCAGATTGGGTGTCGAAGAAATAACGTGTACAAACTTTTTACCAGACATACAGAGTGAGTTGATATAAGCCTTATAATAAAACAAGGTTACAAAGACAGTTTGTGTGGAAACACAAACTCAAAATCGGCCCCTGAAGTGGTCCACCCAGGCAGGTAAAAAGGCAGGTTTAAATATTTTCAGAAAGAACATCAGAATGAAATTCTATCAAAGAAAAATAACAGAGAAGAATGGAGAAAGAAAGTTGACAGATCTTGTGTGGTGCCCCAGCGATCCAGCATACCAAAGGATAGGTGAAAGTGAAGTTAGATTTGAACCTGGCCTAACTAATGTCTTATAATGAATATCTAATTGATCTAATTGTTTTGTAAAACAAATAAAAAATCAAATCCTCAAGAAAAAAAAAAAACAACTTCGTAAAAAAATAAAATGTCCTCTAGTCAAGTGTTTTAGAGCGATATGTACGTCACCGCAGTTCACGCGATAATATGAAAAACTACTTATTAATTGTTGTTTTAAATTATGTACAACTTATTTGCATACTAAATAGATTTTTTCTCTTAAAAAAGTAAACATTTTTTGTGTAAATGAAGTATTTAGTATGACAGAACTTATTTAACTTTGCAATACATTTGTAAAAAAAAATCAAAAAAAATCTCACCCCTTCTAAAGAGCCTCTAGTGTTTGTTACTATTAATAGTGAATAGTTGTAAAAGTAGTGTATTTTTATGAAAAAACTGCTTGCATAAGTGATTTCAAAAATTAGATTTTTCGCTTTCAGAAAAGAAAAAAGTAGCCGTTACATCAGAACTTTGAATGGTCTAAAATATTATAATGTCGGATTTTCACTATCTTTTCTAGTTTACGAGATCTAAACGGGACGGACGGACGGACAGACATTCCACACAAAACTAATAGCGTCTTTTCCCCTTTCGGGGGTCGCTAAAAATGTATATCACAACAATAGTTCCATTTCAAAAGCAGCAAATGTAAAACTATGTCGCAAAGGTGAAGGTTAGAAGTGTAGAAAGAGGAAAGAGAAATGAGAGATTGAGAAGAGACGGAGGAAGAGTAGGAAGGAGAGAGGAAAGATGGAATGAATGAAAGGATGAAAAGAAAGGACAGAAGGAAGGAAAGAAGGAGAGGATGAAAAAAATGGAGAGAAAGAAGGAAGACTGATAAAATACGGTAAAAGAAAAAGGACTGAGAGAGGAAATAGGTCGAAAGGTAAACAAGAGTGAAGGACAGAAAGAAGGAGGAAAGAAATAGATACGAAGGGAGGGTACTTACTTATTTTTTATTTTGTCTCCATCTTTGAACCAATCAATAGCGTCGGGTGGATACTCACTTCCTGTAGCGTTGCAGGTCAGCCTTAGGGTGTCACCTCTCTCTACGAACAACGTTCCATGAATACTTATTTCTGGGGAGGAGGAGGAGAAATGTGGAAACAAATAGTCTACAAAGTCTACAACACTTACACAAATAGTTGGGATAGTTAGGGTCTGTCTGTTTCTCTCTCTATCACTGAACAAATCAATCTCTCTGTCTCTCTCTCTCTCTCTCGCTCTCTCTCTCTCTCTCTCTCTCTCTCTCTCTCTCTCTATATATATATATATATATATATATCTTTTTTTCTCCAGTTCTCTTTAAAAAAAAGTAAAACAAAAAATGTAACAGTATCTCACTATCAACAAGATGCTAATAGTGTATTATCAGAAGTTAAAAAAAAACTATAAGTTAAACATATGATAAATTAACACATACTGATAAGTCAATAAGTCAAAACCGATAAATAAGTAATACATCACTAATAAGTTAAACATACATTACTGATAAGTTAACACATTACAGATAAGAAGCTAACACATAATGCTAAAATCTAACACATTTTTGATAGGACACATTACGAGTGATACAGTTTTTTTCCCAAGTTTTGCGCACAAGAACACTGTTACATTAGTTAACCCTGGGTCCCTCTCTTTTAGACGTATGCCTGAGACTTTACATTGCCATATGCTGGAAGCAAAATAATTTATTTTTTTAAAGGGATTGGGGGGGGGGGGCGGCGGCTGAGTTTAGGTTAAAACTTTGGGCGTTTGTCTAACAGTGAGCTGAGATGCGGGTGGTTGGGAGTGGCGCAGGGGAGTGCTGAATGGTTTTCACGGGGGGTTCTTGGCAAATATTCCTGCTTGTACCAGAATGTCACGAGAATGCCTCTTTGCCAGACTTTTCATAACTCAATGAATGTGTACAAGAGCCAATGAGGCAGGGTCTTACTGGCATATTTTCTTTGAAGGAGATTAAAACGGTTTTTCATTCTGTAAAAAAAAAGGTGTTCTAACACGATTACTTATGATTATTAATCGTGAGCTTGTTGTCATTCTTTGGTTATGTCAGGAATTCAAGATGAAGATTTGTTAAAGGGAGATAAATTTCATTGTATTCTCTCTTGACATCTCTCTCTATATAATTCTCTTCGTTGTCCAACCACGTGGGGTACCACGATGAAAAAGTCATTTTTCCATAACTCTGTTATTTCTGCAAGTGGGACTAGAGTTACCCCACGTAACTTTCACAGAGAGTGAGGCTCAGATAAACACCTTACGACAGGGGTTCTCAACCTGTGGGTCGCGACCCCCTTAGGGGTCGATTGACGATTTGCCAGGGGTATTCTAAGACCATCGATAAATGGATTGTTTTTGTCAATTCTTCTATTGCTGTATGTGTGTGAGTGGGTGGGGGTCGCGGAAGAGTGAGGCGTTGTAAAAAGGGGTCTTCGAGCTTAAAAGGTTGAGAACCGCTGCCTTACGAGAACTATCAGACTGTTTAGTCAATAAGCTTCTCGCTTCATGTTAAGTTTATACTTTTGTAAATCTATTTACGAAATTAAATTATATTTTGTGTGAACAGTGAGTGTTCAATTATCAGGATTTCTACTTGGAGAATTAAAGTATTTTATTGGATTGAAAGGAATTCTGCAAAGATTTCCAGCCGTACTTTGGAATTAGGGTCATCGGTTTGAAGTTCTAAAAATACCAAAACACATTCAATTCCACAGTAACAGTTATTATTATTATTATTATTATTATTATTATTATTATCGTTATTAGGCCTATTATTATTATTTTAACATTCAGAACCAATTGTACTCGGACACTTCCGGAATCGCTAATCTTAAACTTAGGCTATTATATTATTCTTGAAAGCGTCCACTGTGGTCATTAGTATTAAATCTATACTTATTGGTGAACATTTTCAATTGGTCGTGACCAATGGTTCATTCCTGTTGATTCATTTGTTACGTTTGGGAAATACGAACATATTTCCTGTCTCTTCAAGTGAACAAACGAATAGACCGATGTTCTCTGGGATTGAAATTGGCATTCCAAGCTCAGACCTGGAAGTATTTTCTAGTTGAACCACCCCTACTCTTTCCCCTCCGCGTGCTCCTTGCCCGCCCCTATCCCTTCACCCTCCTCTTCCTCTCACTACCACTCCACAGACACCTGTAATTGTGATACTCACCTGGTTTGGAGGTAGATTTTTCTGGAGCTTCTGAAAAGAAAATAAAAAATACTTGAGACGTGAAGAAAAATAAAATGTGCATCTTCCCCCCCCCCCCCCCCCAGACAATTTCCCTTTTTAACTCTCCCCCTGCGTATCATGTAGATAGTCATGCACATAGACGCTGGAGTGTGAACAAGTACGGAGTAGATATTTATTGTCCCACAGGGGCAACTTTCAGTGTGGTGGTGACGTTTTAAACCCTGCCAAGGGCTGTTACTCCACTCGTAAATCTACCATGTTAATTTCCAAACTTAAACTTGCTCGCACAAGAACACGCAGACGGATACAAAGCATTCATCTTGTTTTTTTTTATTTTTTATTCTTCAACTCTGGCTTAGTTCACACCATTTATTAGTTGACGTTCATTGTTTTAGACAAAATCCATTAAAACAAAATAATTATGAAGCATGCTAAACTGAGATAATTAGCTAGAAATAAAAAAAATAAATCTAGACATAATTTCGCTGGACCATGTTTTCTACTATAGTCTAAATCAAACATGCAATTATATTATTTACTAATTGAGATCCATTAATTAATGCTCAACCCAACATGGTCTCGTAAAAACACCTAATAGATAAGATAGTCACATCTCTTAGACCTAATAACGCATTACTGAGATTTTATTGTTTTGTTTTACATATTTCGGATGTTCCTTCAGAGATGAAGATAGTTTACTTTCTTGTCCAAATCTCCTGCTGGACGACGGGGGATGGGAGCGGGCAGGGTTTGAACCCTCGACCGTCTATAAATCCGAACGACAGTCCAGCGCGCAAACCGCACGACTAGGCAGATTTTATTAAAGTGTTTAAATAGGTTAGACATAAAACTGTACAAAATTAGTACAAATCATACTATATATTTATTAATTTAAAATTATTTAATACATTTTAATTAAATAAAAAAAAAAGAGCAACTACAGAAAAACCAAATAAGGAAGTTGTTGCAATAATCTAGCGATTACGGATGTGTCATAAACTGCAAATCTAAGAATGACATTCCTTAAACTCGCTCAACTTATAATTTACCAACAAAAAAAAAACAACAACTAGATCTATATAAGAAAAAGAAAAATTAAAAACAAAACAAAACAAAATAAACGAAAGAAAAACACTACGTATAGACCTCGCTGCTCATTTGACATCATCTATAGCATGTGTGTGTGTGTTGATATAGTTTTACTTAAGTTGTTCATTTCAACTAAATACAATTGTCATAATTACTATTTAGACTGCGCTGTAACTATGAATATTGTGGTCAACGTTGTCAGAAATGATAGCAGTGCTGTGTTGTATTGCGGACATGTGAAATCTAGTTTTTATTTACTCGAAACATCAAAATAAAATTAAAAAAAAAGCATAGCTACCTTTCCGAGGTAAAGCTGAAATAAAACAAGGAACCGAAAATGTCAGTAAGAGTTGAAATGAAATAATTCAAAAAAAAAAATAAAAAAATATACAAAAGATGTGTCTTATAGACTAAACTAGTAGGCCATATAGATGTTGAAATAAACTTGTAAAGTGTGTCTAGGTGTGTGTGTGTGTGAGATAAACAGAAAGGAGAAAGAGGGACAAAAGAGAGAGAGAGAGAGAGAGAAAGGAGAGAGAGAAAGATGCAAAAGAAAGAGCTATAGAGAGAAAGGAGAAGGATATACAGTTAAGAAATAGAGAGAGAGAGAGGAGAAAGAAGTAGAGAGGAGAAAGATGTATAGAGGAGAAAGATGTAGAGAGGAGAAAGAAGTAGAGAGGAGAAAGATGTAGAGAGGAGAAAGATGTTTAGAGGAGAAAGAAGTAGAGAGGAGAAAGATGTAGAGAGGAGAAAGAAGTAGAGAAGAGAAAGAAGTAGAGAGGAGAAAGATGTAGAGAGGAGAAAGAAGTAGAGAGGAGAAAGATGTAGAGAAAAGAAAGATGAAGAGAGGAGAAAGATGTAGAGAGGAGAAAGAAGTAGAGAGGAGAAAGAAGTAGAGAGGAGAAAGATGTAGAGAGGAGAAAGATGTAGAGAGGAGAAAGATGTAGAGAGGAGAAAGATGTAGAGAGGAGAAAGAAGTAGAGAGGAGAAAGATGTAGAGAGGAGAAAGAAGTAGAGAGGAGAAAGAAGTAGAGAGGAGAAAGAAGTAGAGAGGAGAAAGAAGTAGAGAGGAGAAAGATGTAGAGAGGAGAAAGAAGTAGAGAGGAGAAAGATGTAGAGAGGAGAAAGATGTAGAGAGGACAAAGAAGTAGAGAGGAGAACGATGTAGAGAGGAGAAAGATGTAGAGAGGAGAAAAATATAGAGAGGAGAAAGATGTAGAGAGGAGAAAGAAAGCGATATTGAGAGAAAGGAAAAAGATGTAGAGAGGAGAAAGAGGTAGAGAGGAGAAAGAAGTAGAGAGGAGAAAGATGTAGAGAGGAGAAAGATGTAGAGAGGAGAAAGAAGTAGAGAGGAGAAAGAAGTAGAGAGGAGAAAGATGTAGAGAGGAGAAAGATGTAGAGAGGAGAAAGAAGTAGAGAGGAGAAAGAAGTAGAGAGGAGAAAGAAGTAGAGAGGAGAAAGATGTAGAGAGGAGAAAGATGTAGAGAGGACAAAGAAGTAGAGAGGAGAACGATGTAGAGAGGAGAAAGATGTAGAGAGGAGAAAAATATAGAGAGGAGAAAGATGTAGAGAGGAGAAAGAAAGCGATATTGAGAGAAAGGAAAAAGATGTAGAGAGGAGAAAGAGGTAGAGAGGAGAAAGAAGTAGAGAGGAGAAAGATGTAGAGAGGAGAAAGATGTAGAGAGGAGAAAGAAGTAGAGAGGAGAAAGAAGTAGAGAGGAGAAAGATGTAGAGAGGAGAAAGAAGTAGAGAGGAGAAAGATGTAGAGAAGAGAAAGAAGTAGAGAGGAGAAAGATGTAAAGAGGAGAAAGACAGAGAGAGAGAGAAGAAAGAGAGAGTTAGAGTCCGCCGAAACCGCCACATGTTTGGAGCGTTTACTTGCCTCTACTAATGAATTCTACTTTTTGTTTTCTGCAGTCCAAAAGGTTAGTATAAAATTGACAGACATATTGTGATTCTAAAAGTCTTGCCACAGTACGGTGCAGAATTTCTTCTTGGCTACAAATGGCTACCATCCTCTTAATTTGCATATTGGAAGCCCACTACCATATAGTGCTTAAAAACAGAGTAAACAAAGAAAATGAACCAAGGATTTTCATATAGATTTAAACCCAGAACCCTTCCCTGCCCCAAGTCAAACGTTTTCCTGCAGTTTAATCTGCAATTGGATTCTTCTTTCGTCTAAAGAAAGAGTAGGGGACTGCAAGAGAGAGACAAGCGCTGTACAAGTCTGTATTGGGAACTGCAAGGGGCCGATACTAAAATGAGAGAGACAAGCGCTGTACAAGTCTGTATTGGGAACTGCAAGGGCCGATACTGAAATGAGAGAGACAAGCGCTGTACAAGTCTGTATTGGGAACTGCAAGGGGAGACAAGCGCTGTTCAAGTCGGTATTGGGAACGATCGTCGTAAGATCATTGTCGTGGTCAAGCCAAAGACATCGACAAGACAACGGTACTACACTGGACACATTGGACCGTTCTGGCTTAAGAAAGACAAACAGAATCGTGCCATTCGTGACAGTTTCAAATTTTTTTTTTCAAATGCAATTTTTTAGGCTGTAGGTCTTAACTAGAAGATGAAACGGCGCCTCTTAGTCTATTCATAATTGTTGTGAAACATCGGTATTTATTGTGTTTTATTTGATCAATATATTCAAATACAAATGTATAAATACAACGCAAATACAAAACAACATTTGGTCCCATGAAATAACAAACAGACCGCGAACATTTATCTACAGATCGTTGTCGAGTCAACTTTAGGGGGTGCACCCCACAGTTTGTGAAACGCAGGAATACGCCCATGAATTCTTTGTTTTAAACAGAAGATTGTGAGAGGATTGTGAGAGGGTGGTTGATTGTGGATGTAACATGAAGACTTCTATTGTTTTAGAAAATGATAATTATTAATTTTAAAACATTACAATCTAATGATCACAAGAAATAATGCATTAGTTGAGCCATTATGTTAATAAAGAATCGGTACGTGACGTTTTGGCGCCGCCGTTTTGGCGACGCCGTTTTGGCCCCGCCGTTTTGGCGACGGGACGTTTTGGCGCGAGCCGTTTTGGCGACGGGACGTTTTGGCGCGAGATATCATTTGACGATAATTTAATAATCACATAGCTTTTATAACAATGTTTATTTCACTCTATCATAATATTGTATGTATAGTATGAATTCTAACACCGTTCAGCGAATTGTTTTTTTTTTAATTATAAAGGTTTTGCCTATTTCATGAATAAAGGCCAATAATAAGTCAGATTCCTGAATGGTAATGACATGCTATATGTGAGTTCTGCTAATCGCACTGGATGACATTTTTGGATTTCTTTCCAAAAGATTTTTTTTTATTTGACATTAGTGTAACATACGAACTAGCTAGGTGTCACACTTTAATATAACAAAAACCATGTTAACAACTTAAGCTCTATTACGCTGAATGACGACAATAACTCCACACATAGTAAAGATCAAGACACGGAATGTGGTCAGTACAAACTCTAACATAAAAAGGTATATTTTGATAAATTGGGTAGGGGTGGTTTGGGTGACACATCTCGCATTGACGCAGGTAGAGTTAAACAAATGAAGACAAGACCAGCACCGAGCACTGGTCGTTGGCGTCATGAGTCTGGCGATCACCTCCTTGGGAATGGTCATTACATGTGGCACCTATCCCGCCCCCCTCTTCTGCTCACATTTCACTCCTTGTATATACTCTTTCCTCCACCCCTCCCCTCTCTCACGCGATTTTTGTTTTTAATTTTAAAGTAATATCTTTAAAAACTTTTTTGAAAATAAAAGTGTGCCTCTTAATAAGCACACATACACAAGCCAAAATGTTTAAGAAAATGATGTGAAAAACAAACACACATTTACATTTAGTACGTGAAAAATATGTTTTAACACAAACACTCATGCAAAACATAGATATGAATAATTCTTTTAAAAGAAATAATACAATAAACGTACATAATGTATTATGTATTTCGCGCCAAAACGTCCCGTCGCCAAAACGGCTCGCGCCAAAACGACCTTCGCGCCAAAACGGCGGGGCCAAAACGGCCTCGCCAAAACGGCGGCGCCAAAACGTCCTGCTTCGTAAAGAATTTAGATATGTTAACATATTAGTATACAATTGTCATTATTATTATCTGCTGCCTACTCTGTACATTGAATGTTCAGTTGGAAAGAATTTTGTTTGCATTCCTTTGTCTGTTAAATAAAGTTAGATGTGAATGTTTATTTTATCTCAATGTATTTATACGATTTTTTTTACTATTATATATTGTGAAATCTATAATTCAAAGCGAAATATGTTTTGTTTATTTCTTCAAGTAAATGTCCTGAAGTGTTCCTAATCATTAGTATTACATGACATACAAAATAACAGCAGCAACAAAAACTTTTTTGTATTATCAGGTGAGAGAGACAGAGAGAGAGAGAGAGAGAGAGAGACTCACAGAGACAGAGACTCTAGAGACCAAGAGACAATCAAACTGATAAAGTTAGATAGATACAGAAAAAAAAAGAGTCAGAGAGAGAGAGAGAGTCAGAGAGTGAAAAAGATATTCAAAGAGAGAGTCAGAAAGAAAGTCAGTGTGAGAGAGTCAACCAGAGAAAGAGCGATTCAGAGAGAGACAGAGTCTTAGAGTTACAGAGAAAGAGAGAGCTGTTTGTTTATGATTCTCATCATTACACTTTTGCTGCGCATTGTCTCACTTAAATGGATTGTATATTATCCAATCTGAACGTGCTAAGTAGAGGTCAGGGGTCGTGAAGCACCTGGCCACGCCCGCCGTTGAATTCCAAGACTCTCCTCTCCTAATGCAACGTCTCACTTAACCTTTGTTTGTAAACACTTTGGACTATCACTCCCGAGACGGATCTGTTACGACCATGTTGTTAAAAGCATCGAGCGAGAGTTTCAACAAACAGGCACAATGGAAAAGCATTTACTTGGTGGTAAAGCAATTGAGTGATTTACAGGCAGACGAGTCCTAAAATACCTTTGTATTCATAGTTCTTACGAAGTTAAATTGCCATCCCGTTTGCACAAGAGAGAGGATGGGAGAACATAGCGTTGGGCTGCCCGAGGACCGCTTGAGGTTTTATGCGGACCGCCAAGACATTTTACAAATGTGTTTACATTGATACTTGCTGAGCTCGTCTAGATTGTAGATAGATGCAAATATAGTTTGCTCAAATAGTAGATTAACTCTTTCTCTCCTAACTGACATACCAACGTTGATTCCACCAGAACGTGGTAAATAATTACGGAAAGAAAGAGTTAATACAAGTTTGCTCAAATAGTAGATTAATGCAAGTTTGCCCAAAGAGTATATTGACGAAGGTATTATTTACCCAAATAGTAGATTGATGCAACTTTTGTTTGCCCAAATAGATGTTGGTATAGTTTGGAATCCAAAGCCATCCTTAAAAACATGAGGTAGCGATTTTCAGTGCGCCCAGCAAAAATTATTAGCGACAAGACGATAGACTATAAGCCTACAAGTTCGTTATGTGGGCCATACAATGTTTCGATACGTGTGCCACGGACCACTTCGTAAAAAAAAAATATATTAAAAAAAAAAGGGGCTTATTGTGTAATGCAAGCAGAGGTTTCGATGGGCCTGATAGCTTATCGCCAAGGACCGGATAAAGTCCTCGAGCCGTAAGTTGTGTATATCAGGTTAATACGTTGCATACTAAGAATTTAGATGGAGATTGCTATTTAGACTCACTCCAGGTCTAGTGTACATCCACAAAAAGTGGATCTACGCAGAAGTGAAGAGAGATACTAAGGAGAGAACAGATCCCAGTCTTTGAAGGTCATGCATAGCATGGGGGTGGCCTAGTCGAAGGCTCTATTCCTGATAGAATCACTGTTTTCTGTTTTCTTTTATATATAATTAGGAAGTCCTTGACTCGAACAGGTCAAATAGGTTCTTGGCTTCCGAAGAAAGGGGTTCGGGGAAAAAATGTACGTTTGAAATAGAAAGAGGGGGCAGCACCACACAAAGAGAAACCGAAGGTTAGGAATCCCTGACCTATATGCTAGTACACGTAATATGTCCCTCATCACATAAGTGGGCACCCTAGTAGGAATGCTGTTTCCGCCCTAGCGCAAATATTTTCAGTGCTCACTTTTGTCTGTTATTAAAACATTCACTCATTGGATTTGAACAGCGAGTAACAAAAATGTAAAAAAAATCAAAAAGTTTTGTAAACATTTTACATTTAAACACAATGTTATGTTTACATTATTATAAGGATTTTAATTGAACAAAACTATCTTGCTATCTAATGACTAGTTTGAAGAAGTTGATAGGGAATGCTCATCTCTGCACTTTGGCGAATGATTGCATTGAAGATAAACACTGTCTGGCATTGAAACGTGATACTGGTTCTTATCTAACACAAAAATAACACAAGCAAATCTCGCATGTTGCTTATACTGCCACTAGGTGCAAAATAACATATTTGTATTTTAGAGAAAGTACTTTAATACTAAGTATGAGGTGACTGAGTGGTAAAGCGCTTGTCTTCCAAACCTAGGGGTCACGGGTTCGAATCCTGGTGAAGACTGGGATTTTATTCGGGATCTTTAGGGTGCCTCTGATTCCGCCCAGCTCAAATGGGTGCCTGATGTGTGTTGAGGAAAATTAAAGGCGGTGGGTCGTTGTGCTGGCCAGATGACACCCTAGTTAACCGTGGGCCACAGAAACAAATGACCTTTACATCATCAGCCCTATAAATCGTAAGGTCTGAAAGCGGAACTTTACTTACGAGGTGACTGCACCTAGACCAGCATGTAGGTTACTTTTAATGAAGAAATAATAAACTAGTAAACTTTTTTTCTCCTAAGTAAACATATGGGTTACATTTGTATGTCTCGACGTTCTGTACCCCACTAAAAAAACTGGCTAGTTTGGCTCGATGTATAAGGAGTATGTTTGAAACAGTCAAACTTATAATAATGTACTGAAAGATGCCTATGTCCCTCTGTGAACCTCAGTGCTTGGAAGACCAGAAGAGCCCAAAATAATTACTTTTGAATATAAATTCTCTAACCAAAATGTATGTTTCTAACACTAAATAAAGAAAGAAAGAAAGAAATACAAAAATGGTCATCTTCTGACCGAGATTCAAAAGTTATAACGTCTCACTGCCCACGAGAAGTTCAACCATTACCAGTCTATAGAACGTGAAGGACCCTAGACATAAAGATAACTTCCGGCAAAGCTCCTCCCAAATATATCCAACGGCGTAAAGATAGTTTTTTTTTGAAGTGGCATTTATGTAGAAGTAATACCTTCTTTGAACTCTAGCTTTACTGCATAAATGTAAAATAAAGATAAAAAAAAACAGTACTTACCTTGTACAGTCAGCATAACATTTTGACG
Organism: Biomphalaria glabrata; assembly: GCF_947242115.1. NCBI lineage: Eukaryota > Metazoa > Mollusca > Gastropoda > Planorbidae > Biomphalaria > Biomphalaria glabrata. Next base: position 39,938,782 of record NC_074711.1, read on the forward strand.
GATGTGACGTCTTTTGGCCGACACCTGGCACTCGTACACGCCGCTGTCCTCCGGCGTGACGTCAGAGATGTGAAGGTTCCACTCCAATGAGTGCTTCTTATGTATGACCTTGAACCTGGAGTCACCGATGTACGTATCCATACCTATAGTTAAAGGATTAGGATCGGATGCCCTTCTCCAAACAATCTGTGAAACAAAAATTGTTATCACTAACAAAATCCAAACCAAGATAACAAAGGGATAAGAAAGGCCTTGACAATCTCTCGTTTCATTTTTTTATTGGATATTCAAATAGGGACAATTATGGTATCTTCTTCTTCTTCGTCGGAGAGTTCAGATCAGTATTGTTAAATCTGAGATGAACCGCGCAGTGGTTTCCAGATTACGTAGTTCTCCGTATAGTTTTTCTTTTATACGAGGGTTTTGGGACCAGAGTCTTGTTCCGGCCTTTTGATATAGTATGCAGCTTTGAAGGACATGGTCAGTATTCTCTGGTGATGCTACAGAAGGGCAAGCTTCGCTAGTCCCGATTTCTAGCTTCCGGAACATATGTTGTCTCATTCTATTGTGTCTTGTTCTGAATTTAAAAAAATTATGCGTTGGTCATGTCGAGATAACTTATAAAATGCATCCTTTTTCTTATAATTGGGATGTGAGCTGGTCCAATTCTCATTTATTCCACAAATTAGCGCAATTTTTGTTTATATCTCTGCTAGTTGTTATGATTAACAGCAAAGACTTTTGTAAACATTATACAATTTATGATTTAAAAGGAACATTTCAATGAGTTGAACCAATGAGATTGGAACACATATCTTTCCTTTTTCCTTGCTTTTTGTGACCTTTTCTCAATGTCAAACATTTTATTTATTGGCAAAGACGATACATGAATCAATAAAAAATTAACAAATTAAACTAATTACTGGTAATTCATTATTTTGTTTGATACCGACGATGGAAATTAATTCTTCGGTATTTAGAAATATGGCTAAATATTTAGGGTTTTGTCCCCTTAGATAGTTGTACACGTTATTTCTCCTACACCCATTCTCGGATCAATTTGAATTTTAAGATAATTATTTATTGTACCTAACAAAACATGTATCAATTAAAAAAACTATTTGTCAATTAACTATTTGTAATTAATAATTTTGATTGATATTGAAGAAGGAAAATAACTCCTCCATTATTTAGATATTTAGTTGTTATTGCGGAACTCTTCCCCTTGGATAAGCCTTTTAAAATTTTGTTAAAAAAAATTTCTTGTTAAACTATAAATTGAATCTCTCTCTCTTTCAGTGGAAATACGACCCCCCCCCCCCCAATCCAGGTAAGTCATTGGTTAATTAGGTCACGAAGCTTCTACCAAACCATGTCTCTGTGAGAGGACAGAAATACAGTGTAAAAACATGCATAAGTCAAGACAAAAACGAATAGCTCTGGTACATCTAGATCCATATGGGAAGTGAATTTGGTGCAAAGTCTTATATCCATCTCGAAAAAACTGCTTCTAATTCACTTCATCCCATAGGAATCATTTGACAAAAAAAAAAAAAAGAGGAATGTTGACAGTCTCAAGATAACAATGACAGTTAAACATAAGAACTCTTCTTGGGTAGAGATCGGGTACGTTACAGTTAAATAAGCCTCTTTTCCCCCTTATTTATCGCAAAACATTTCACGGTGTGAAATTCGTAGTTGGCAACTTCATTCACTCAGCCTTTAAAAAAAAAAAAAATCAGAGGAAGTAAGCTGTTGAGCAGGGGGTCTGAGTTGTTTATTTTTCGAGCTGTGTAAAACTTGCCAACTATAGTTTAATTGTATTTTTTTTTAAAGGCAATGCAGAAATGCTTATTAAAATCTTTTATGTCTTTTTGTGTAGGTCGAAAGAATGTCTTGATTGAAATAACAGCCACGACTTTCAAAGTGAGCCAAATCTACGAATGTACAGCTGTACAGTATTTTTTTCCCCATATCACTGACTTAAGTGGGTTTCTCTAAATGCGGTTAACATAACGTCTTCTTTTTTTTTTCATACGCTTTGTTTATAGGAGATAATTCAGCTGAAAAATAAACATAAGTTAAAATGTACCATAAATACTGAAATTGCTAATCTCTCTTTCTCCATCTCTCTCTCTCTATATATATATATTATAAGTTACTACTCACTGAATGATTGATCAAGAGAGCTCTGAAACTAGTTATGGATTCGAATGAAATTTCGTACACAAGTTCCTTTTATTTCTTATGTGCTTACTAAAACAATGTTTTGACAGATTCTCAACCTGAACACCGCAATTAACAAAAAAAAAAACAACAAAAAACAACAACTTCATTTTTTTTCGGTAGTTCTCCAAAAGGCCGCACTCTATATAAAAAGCATCAAAAGAAATAGCACACATGTTCCGTATTTTTAAAGTAAATTCTTACTTTGCCTTACGTGATTTTCTCTTTCTTTTAGAAGCGGTACAAATAAAATCAATAACGAATCACATTAACAGAAAAAAAACAAAGATAAATCTACAGTGAGAATGATATACATCTCTAGTCTTGATTCGCATATTTCTGATGTGGTTACATGCGAGCGAAGTTTTTTTCAGACTATTAATTAAGAATTTATTGCGATCAACAATGAAAAATTTGCGACTCACTAATTTGTCAATTGATGGGGAAAAAATAGATTTCAGGCCTCGTGGAATACTAGGGCTCTGGGGAACACAGTTTGGGAAAGACTGGTCAAGTATATCGTATTTTTGTTACAGTCTAGCCAGTATTTGGAACTTAATTTGAAAAACAAGCAAACTGATTATTTATGGAAATATTTGTTGTTAAAGTATTTTATAAATAATATATGTAACAGTCAGTAGTATAATAGAATGTGTATATTATACTTGTAACTGTCTAGTTATCTTTCCTAAATAGTGTCTTCCCCAGAACCCTAATATTCCATGAGGCTTTACTAGGTCTACTCCAGTATCATGTATTGCAGTTAGGATGTGTCTATTTATTAATTTCCTTTTATACTTATAGCCTATAGCTATATATAAACTATACCCAGTATATTGTACTGTAGTTATATATTGTAGTATAGATAAAGAGTGGTTAAATTAGCACTATTCCAACTGACGGGTTCATCAGTCACGTGACTACTTAACTGTTGATCTCTGTGTAGATTCTACCAAATACTTAAACTACTTTTTTTGTGTGTGCTGGCACGAAGAGTTCAATTTTTGAGCTCCCGCTGTTCCAGGAATGTTCTAAAGTTACCAATGTTTAGTATACGATGTGAGCAGCTGTAACAATAGTAGCAGGAAGAGACTCACTGGCCAATGGCTGAGTGCCCATCTTGTTCATCTTTACTATTGGTTGAGTACTTTTGAGATAACCATTTAAACGCTGTTTGTTTTCATTCCGAGAAAACCTGTTTTGTCAATCAATAAATCAATCATTTAATCAATCAATCAAGCAAGCAATCATATTTCTTTAAGACTTTGTTAAATGCCCATCTGTCAGTATCATGGTCTATTTGTCTGTCTATACGTCCGTCAATTTGATTGTCTATCTATCCGCCTTTCAGTAGGTCTAGGTAAGAAAGTTGTCTTATCAAATTTATTTAGCACAACGTAGCAGATCAGACATTTTCTATTGTCGTAACCATGTGTGTCACTTAGCCTTGAGTCTGTATTTATCGAGCTCTGTTATGTGACTTTGATTGATTCTAAAATTAAACAGCACTAATGTCTGTTTCGGAAATAATGACATTCTAACTTTTCAAGAACTAAAACATGAAAAAAAAAGGTTATTGACAGATGAAAGTGTTTACGAGTCTGTATAAAAAGTTCAAGAAATCAAACTTACCAGCACCTGACAGAGATTATATTACAGATAAGATAAGAGACAATCTGATTCTGTGATATCAATAACTCTTTCATGAGGGAAAGATTCTGGTGTGACAGTTTCACAATTTGTTTTGCCAAAAAGCACGAGTGTTACAAAGACAGTCCAAATTACAACTAATAACAATGTACACACTATCAAGTCAAAATTACAACTAATAACAATGTACACACTATCAAGTCCAAATTACAACTAATAACAATGTACACACTATCAAGTCAAAATTACAACTAATAACAATGTACACACTATCAAGTCCAAATTACAACTAATAACAATGTACACACTATCAAGTCAAAATTACAACTAATAACAATGTACACACTATCAAGTCAAAATTACAACTAATAACAATGTACACACTATCAAGTCAAAATTACAACTAATAACAATGTACACACTATCAAGTCCAAATTACAACTAATAACAATGTACACACTATCAAGTCCAAATTACAACTAATAACAATGTACACACTATCAAGTCCAAATTACAACTAATAACAATGTACACACTATCAAGTCCAAATTACAACTAATAACAATGTACACACTATCAAGTCCAAATTACAACTAATAACAATGTACACACTATCAAGTCCAAATTACAACTAATAACAATGTACACACTATCAAGTCAAAATTACAACTAATAACAATGTACACACTATCAAGTCCAAATTACAACTAATAACAATGTACACACTATCAAGTCCAAATTACAACTAATAACAATGTACACACTATCAAGTCAAAATTACAACTAATAACAATGTACACACTATCAAGTCCAAATTACAACTAATAACAATGTACACACTATCAAGTCCAAATTACAACTAATAACAATGTACACACTATCAAGTCCAAATTACAACTAATAACAATGTACACACTATCAAGTCAAAATTACAACTAATAACAATGTACACACTATCAAGTCCAAATTACAACTAATAACAATGTACACACTATCAAGTCAAAATTACAACTAATAACAATGTACACACTATCAAGTCCAAATTACAACTAATAACAATGTACACACTATCAAGTCCAAATTACAACTAATAACAATGTACACACTATCAAGTCCAAATTACAACTAATAACAATGTACACACTATCAAGTCCAAATTACAACTAATAACAATGTACACACTATCAAGTCCAAATTACAACTAATAACAATGTACACACTATCAAGTCCAAATTACAACTAATAACAATGTACACACTATCAAGTCAAAATTACAACTAATAACAATGTACACACTATCAAGTCAAAATTACAACTAATAACAATGTACACACTATCAAGTCAAAATTACAACTAATAACAATGTACACACTATCAAGTCCAAATTACAACTAATAACAATGTACACACTATCAAGTCCAAATTACAACTAATAACAATGTACACACTATCAAGTCCAAATTACAACTAATAACAATGTACACACTATCAAGTCAAAATTACAACTAATAACAATGTACACACTATCAAGTCAAAATTACAACTAATAACAATGTACACACTATCAAGTCAAAATTACAACTAATAACAATGTACACACTATCAAGTCAAAATTACAACTAATAACAATGTACACACTATCAAGTCAAAATTACAACTAATAACAATGTACACACTATCAAGTCAAAATTACAACTAATAACAATGTACACACTATCAAGTCAAAATTACAACTAATAACAATGTACACACTATCAAGTCAAAATTACAACTAATAACAATGTACACACTATCAAGTCAAAATTACAACTAATAACAATGTACACACTATCAAGTCAAAATTACAACTAATAACAATGTACACACTATCAAGTCCAAACTTGCCTATTCTGGAGAGTGGCCGCGAAGCAGACGTTGCCTGGAGATATAGATTTTTCTAGGAGAGATAGACATTGCTAGGTGAGGTAGAATTTGTCAAGAGAGGTAGACTTTGCCAGGAGGGTAGCATTTTTAAGGAGAGGTAGACTTTGCTAGCAGTTTCTGTAAAAAATGTTTCTATCTTAGCGTGATCCTATGGCAGTGATCCCGATACAGCAGGATGGTAACTATTGTACCGATCTGAGGACTTCAGAAATCTCTTGCAAATATACCAGGGGAAGCCATTGGTAACATTGGAAATGTCAAATTCAAATATAACAACATCAAAGCACGAAGAAAGATTTCTTCAGTAGTAATCAATAATGTTATTCTCCCAACATTCGTAGCGCTAATGAAAACTTATAATAGATAAAAAGATATACACATTCAAAAGGTAAATATGCTTCTTTTTATTTAATAATTTTATTTCTTTAGTGGAAGAATAATATGAAATTTAAACATTTATCGTGTTCTGAGTTCTATCGAGATATTGATAATTGCTGCTGCGACGGAGAAGCTAATCGCTACATTCTAGTTATCTTGTGAAAAGAGAAACCGGAAGTGACGTGGATGTCATCCAGATTAAGCAGTTACTATTATGTCACTGGTTAGCTCAAGTGTCCATTGATTGAGTCCGGAGCACACTAGACTATAATGAACCTGTCCAGTCTATTGTCTGCTAAGCCAGTCAGACGATAACAGGCACGGACTGACGGAATGGTCATTAGTGGATCTAGTGGAAGTCTGAAGTGTGAAAATAGTTGTGGAGCGGAGGGAAATTGTGTATGACCATTTGGACTTTTGGACACATTGTCATTTCTAAGTATTTTATTGTAAAAAAAATTATGTTTATAATCGGAACCAATCAATCATAGATTGCGACAGAACAGACTATTAATGTCAATCTCTTTGATTACGAAAAATAAGGATGGGTGTAGTGTTTCACATGGCTACGCGAACCCACAGAATAACATAGACCATTCAATAACATCAATATTATGTAGATACAAGTCTATCTATCTATCTATCTATCTATCTATCTATCTATCTATCTATCTATCTATCTGGACATTGTTGCGCACATGTAAGTGCGTGGAGAAGGCATTAACATACCAAAAGCTTGTATTAGAATAGCGTGTAGTATTGTTCGGACTTTGGTTACAGAGAAGAACTAACAAAATCTAATTGTATTTTATTTTCTGCATTTACTTTGTAGCTAATTTACGTGCAGACCTACTCGTCAATAGTTCGTTGAACACCTATCTCAGACCTCGCGGAACACAGTATGGGAAACACTGGCCCAGGGGGAAATGTAAATGTCCGAAGTGCTTATTGACGGTCGCATTACTGCCAGTGTATTAGTCTCTAACATGCACGATTATCTAAACATGGATACATGTAGTTATCGTCTCTTTTGAATGAACGTCTGTACTTTATAAGATAAGAAAATAAGATAAGCTTGTATTCACAAAGTGAAAAGAATCCCACTTAACTATATAATATTAATGAAGAATTTGCAATAATAATAACTTGCGCTGTTAACAAACTTACCGTGAAGAATAATGTACAATTAATCTAGAGGCAGGCAGACAGACCGAGTGAGATACATAAATAGATTGATAGACAGAGAGACACTGACAGACAGACATACAGACACTGACAGACAGACAGACAGACAGACAGATAGATAGATAGATAGATAGATAGATAGATAGATAGATAGATAGATAGATAGATAGATAGGTAGATTGATTGATTGATTGATTCATTAAGTGATAAGGAGAGAAACAGGCAGACGAGTTAGAGAGATAGATTGATACATATATATATATATATCTAGAGAGAGAGAGAGACAGACAGAGTGATATAGATAGATAGATTGATTGAGAGAGAGAAAGAAAGAGAGAGTAGGTAAGAAAGTGAGGGAGAAAGACAGAGAGTGAGAAGGAGTGAAGCTGCGAGGGAGAGGCAGGGAAGGGAGATATAGAGTGAAAGATGGAGAAAGAAAATGAGAGAGAGAGAAAATGAACGAAAGGGAGAAAGAGAATGAGAAAGAATGAGAGACGGAGGTAGTGAGAGAGAAGTAAAATTAAAGAAAGAAAAAGAAATCCAATTCACAAGGGAGATCATTCAAATCATTCCAGTTATAACAAGGGAGTTAAAAAAAAAACAACAAAAAAACCCAGCATATTTTCTGTTGAATGTAAGAATTGATGTCTCAGAATCTCCCCCGGTGTAGGACACTTTTATCTCTAAACAAAATGTTCACACAGACAGAAAACATGGGGGAAAAGTTGATACACGTAGTACAGTGGCGTAGCTAGAAATTTGCCATCATTTGTGGGCCCTGGGGCCTGACCTCTTTGGGGGCCCCTGCATTTTGTATAATATTTGATGTAAAAAACAATTTCAAACACACATTTGCCCCCCCCCCCTTTTTATGTGGGGGCCCGGGGGGATTTTCAAATTCCCCCTTCCCCCCACCCTAGCTACGCCACTGCTGGAGTATAATGGTTTTATGACATGCGTGTGAACTTGCAAGTTAAGATAAGAATTAGGGTTATACGGGTTTGATTGCATCACCTAACCCTAACTTGTGAACAGAGCTAATCGCTGAGTTCTATTAAAAGAATTCCTATCTTTATTGATAGCGTTATGTCGTCTGCAGGAGAGTGGACTTCAAATTATGGTTCTTTTTGTATTGCATTCTTCTCGTGTCAAGATCTCGGAAGACAGGAGATCTATTCCATTTTTATTTTTTAAACTTCTGAGAAGTTCTCCGAAGAAACTTTCAGACGTCTGTTGAAGTTTCCGGAGCTTATGAGAATTGCAAAACAAGCAAATACACTAACCTCATTCCAATCATTCTAAAAAGAATGTGACGATAGATGCTATATTTAGATATTAGGCTAGTGGCTAACTGTGGCTTAGTACATTCTCTAGAATCAAAGTGCCTCTTTTGAATGAGTTGTAGTTTTTAAATGTCTGTAGTCCAGTTTTAAAATCTTGATTCAAAATAACGTTACAGACTCATATTAATCTGGCGCCAAAATAAGGTAAAATTGGTGATTAGCTGATGTTCAATCACTTCAAGCACTGTACAGCCACAATTTGTGCTTTTGCTTCTACAAGCAACATTTCTTTGTCCAACTTCCAAATATTTAATGAATCAGGTCTGAAACATAAACATACACACATACGCAGAAATAAATGCATTCCAATTTCAGTTCCTTCTAGTCCCTTTCTAGCTATTTCCAGCTATTTCTAGCTATTTCTGTCCATTTCTTGTTCAGAGCAAAATTAGGTGCACGAAGAAATCTGGGTAATCGCTACGGAAAATTCGTTGCTCGTCTGATCATTCAAGAACAATAACTCTGGCATTTTAGGCCGAGTTCTATCGTGTTAGGAATGTCACCATGGAAACAGCTCAGTCATGTGTCTAAAGTAAGTACATCTAAGTTTCTAGTCTTAAACTTTTAAAATAATTTTAAATGGTGTAATTTTCTCTTGCTTTTCAGCGAGGAATAAGTGCATGACAAGCACCCTTATCACGTGACACACTGTAAGCGAAACAGGAGACAGCTATTAATGGATCTATAAAAATGTTTGAAAAATGTTTTCATTAAAAAAGTATTGAACATCCTATAGAATCTGTTTCTCCCTCGGGGATTGTTCTTTTAACAGAACGTTCGAGAACTCCATTGAATGTCATATTTGTTTCGTTTTGTTTTTTTAATTTCTTTTTCTTCTTTCAACACAAACTTATTTTACTTTAGGATGACATAGAACAGCTTGGTAGTTAATATAAAAAAAAACAGCTTTGTATTTAAGAGGACAAATAACAGCCTTGTATTTAAGATGACATAGAACAGCTTGGTAGTTAATATTAAAAAAACAGCTTTGTATTTAAGAGGACAAATAACAGCCTTGTATTTAAGATGCATAGAACAGCTATGCATTCTCAGCTGATTACCAAAATTCACTAGACGCTAAATGAAAGAGAGCTATTAACAGGAACACATATAAAGAAATTCAAAGAACACACTAGAAGCTGTTAAAGGGTATGCGTTACATTGTCAACATACAAAACAAACACATATGTTCAATAACCTCATTAAAAGGTTGAGATAGATGGGAAGTATCGGATATTTCTTGATAGCTAAAGGAAAACTCTTTGGGGACATCAAGAATGATAAAGTTTAGCAAAAATGTTCACCCAGAATAATTTCCTGGATGTAGCTGGACAAAGTTCCTTCAATCAAGATTGGATTGGGTGCACTAGAGAGAAAATGGATAAGCCAATAGAGCAACACATTAAATAGAGCATCCACCTGTACTTATAGTAGATCTATACATTCCTTTAACCAGGAAAGGGGGAGGATGGCCCGGGGGGGGGGGGAATGTTCCATTTAAAAAAATCTAATATTCTATAGTTATTAAAAGAAAAATAACCGCTCCATAAATTATATACATGAGGTATTGTATCTTTTTTAAAAGTATTTTTTATAAATGTTTTTCTTGTTGAAACATAAAAACAGCCAAATTGCAATTTTACTTTATGCTTCTTTAAATTAGATAACGCACAGTTTATGTAACTGTCTGAAAATCTAAATGCTCTTGTTTTTACAAAGCTTAAATCAACTCACTCTGTCTGTCTGGTAAAAGTTTGTACACATTATTTGTCACAAACCCAATCTCGGATCGAGCTGAAATTTTGCACAATTATTTCTTTAACCTGACAAAACAAGAATCAATAAAACAAAAATTAACCAATCAGTTAACCCATTGGTTCTTCTTCTTCTTCCTTGTTCTCATTATTATGTCGGAGCGTTCAAAAGACTAGACTAATATATGAGAGGAACTGCGCAGTGGTTTCCAAATCAGGGAGCTTTTCATATTTTCTTTCTTAAGGGGTGTTTTAGGGCCAGTGTCTTGTTATGGCCTCTTGGTAAAGAATGCAGTTTTGAAGGACATGGTCAGTATTCTCTGGTGACACTACACATGGTCAGATTTAATTTCTTTCTTTGAGCTTCCGGAACATATGCTCTGATTCTGTTGTGTCCGGTTCTGAGGCGAAAGATTAGACGTTGATCTTATCGAGATAGCTTATATTAAGCGTCATCTTTCTTGTGATTCGGATGAGAGTTTGTCCATTTCTCATTTATTCTATTCACTATTAGTTTCTTCATTTCTTCTTGATAGAGTGCAGAGTTTAATTGTGAGTTTGTTTTCCCACTCTCGGCGAGTGTGTCAGCCTTATTTCCTTCTAGTTCTATATGTGCTGGTATCCATTGTTGTTTCCCTTTTCAGACCTTGCGATCTATGGGGCAGGTGATGTTAAGGTCATCTGTTTCTATGGCCAAAGGTTAACGTACAGGGTGCCATGTGGCCAGCACAACGACCAACCGCCTTTACTTTCCCCAACTTAAGTCAGGTACCCATTAGAGTTGGGTGGACTCAGGGACGCCCTAAAAATCCCAGCCTTCACCGAGATTCTAACCCAGGAACCCAGGTTCGGAAGCCAAATGCTTAACCACTCAGCCACTGCGCCCCCTGGTATCCATTAAATAACTGTTGTTTTTTTTTGCTGTTGTTGTTGAGATTTATAAGTGCTGTCCTGAGTCGTTTCATATAGGAGGAATATGAGTTTCCAAGCTTTGGAGGGTTGTTTTCGCATCGGTTAGAAAGACAATCTGACTGTGTGGGGTACTTGGATGATTTGCTAGCATGGTAGCAGCTAGTTTTAGTACTTCCTTTTCTGCTCTGTGGCTGTCAGAGAGCTCTTCCGTTGCAATGGATTTTTCTAGTTTTTCTCCATCGGGCCATTCGATGAGTATTTCAGCTCCTCCTATTGGTAATTCATTATTTTGTTTTGTATCTCAAACAAGGGAAAGAAATTGTACTGATACGTTGAATAAGCCCCCTTTATACTTTGTAGAAAGAAAAGTTTGAAACTAGCAATAGATAGCTATAAAACCTTCTATTTTTATAAGCATTTCCCTGGCATTGTGGTTAATGTATTGGCTTGAGGAGTATGAAAAGGCTCTCGAGTTCGAATTCAGGTCGTTCACTTTTTAGCGGCCCACGAAAGGGGAAAAGACGCTATTAGTTTTGTGCGAAATGTCTGTCCGTCTGTCCGTCCGTCCCGTTTAGATCTCGTAAACTACAAAAGATATTGAAAATCCGACATCACAATATTTTAGACCATTCAAAGTTCTGATGCAACGGCTACTTTTTTTTCCTGAAAGCGAAAAATCTAATTTTTAAAATCAGTTATGCAAGCAGTTTTTCAAAGAGAAAAAGCTAATTAGTATACATTATAAGTTAAACCTACTTTAAAAGAAATAGTAATCTTGTAAACTTCATTTTTATGTACCATTTTTATATTGCGGAAATTTATTTAAATAAAAGATTGAGCGGTAAAGCGCTTGGCTTCCGAACCGGGGTTCACGGGTTCGAATCCTGGTGAAGACTGGGATTTTCAACTTTGGAATCTTTGGGCGCCTCTGAGTCCACTCAGCTCTAATGGGTCCCTGACATTAGTTGGGGAAAAATAAAGGCGGTTGGTCGTTGTGCTGGCTACATGACACCCTCGTTAACCGTAGGCCACAAAAACAGATGAACTTTACATCATCTGCCCTATAGACCACAAGGTCTGAAAGGGGAACTAGTTAGGCCAGGTTCACATCTAACATCACCTATCCTTTGATCTGCGGGACCGTTGGGGCACTACACAAGATCTGTTAACCTTCTTTCTCCATTCTTATCTCTCATTTGTCTTTGATATAATTTCATTCGGATGTTCTTTCTGAAAATATTGAAGCCTGCCTGGGTGGACCACTTCGGAGGCCGATTTTAAGTTTGTGTTTCTACACAAACTGTCTTTTGTAACCTTGTTTTTTTAAAGAAAGCTAAAAGCATGAAATTTGCGCTAAACAAAAGAAATTGGTAAAAATATTTGTAATCGCATAGATTTATTATTGTTAGTTTAGATCGACTAGATCTATTACAAATTTAAATTCCATGTCTGATGCAAAATAATTGATGCAACTACACTAATATAAGCTTTTTTAAATATATATATATATATATATATATATATATATATATATATATATATATATATATATATATATATTTACTTTTGCTTTAAAAAGTAAAAAAAAACAACAACAAACAAACTTAAAAAATATATTGTTGTATATGAATGAGCTGTTACAAAATAGGACATGTATTAAAACATTACTTGATATCACAGTGCTATATGGCCTTGCATTCTGCAGCTTATATGTGTTTAATACTTTCTTCCAATGGAACATTTGTTTCCTGCCTAAAGAAGTGTAGATGAAGTCACGTGATCCAGGCCAATGGTCATTGTTTTAACACATCAATGGGCACTCGTCACATAAAGGCTCTTTCATAATAGCCTCCCTCCCATAAAAGCGTGTCTGATCTGGAACAAGCCACACGACCAGTCGATAATTTATCGTCTCTTCAAGACCGGGATTAATGGACATTGCCATAGATTTGGGACTTAAAATATTTCTGAAGAAATAGATGGGAGGAGTTGCGCGGTTGTGCGGTGCATTTGTTGAATTGGTAATAAGAGAGAGAGAGAGAGAGAGAGAGAAAGATACAGAGAGAGAGAGAGAGAGAGAGAGAGAGAGAGAGGGAATGTGTGGGACAATATTGCTTAGTGTTTTGTGAGTGGCTGGAAGGGATTTGAGAAATATGCAACACAAAAATCTGGGATTTTAGAAAATACGACGGACGTATAGTTTGTGTGTGAAAATGACAAATTCGTGTACAAATTGGCATGGGAAATGATGAAACATAATTCATTGGAATATGGGAAATCGCATTTTCGATATTTCCATCCAACAAATTAGGAATATTTAATGTAATGTAATGAAATTACTTCAATCTAGTTTCTGATGTCTGAAAATATGAAAACATGAACTCTAAGATGTCTGACTCATTATAAATGTTAGTTATGTTAGCTGCAGGGTCCACGTAGCTGTTGGCTTGTAGATATAGCGACAAACACTCTGCTATGTAGACACACAAACACTCTGGTATGTAGACACACAAACACTCTGCTATGTAGAAACACAAACATTCTGCTATGTAGAAACGTGACTTTGCTAACTTCAATAGAAAAAGAAAAGTTTGATATTGAACATAAAGTGATGAGACAGTCAAGTGATAACATTGTAAGAAATTTTAGGCTATAGCTAAACGCTCAAATGTGAGGCAGAAACAGTTTGGTTACCCGAGAGGGACGCAAGTTGGAATCCGTAAGTACGCTAGAAATTATCAATAGGAGACTCGAGCTGATTTGTGTTTTCTGAGCTCCAAAAGGCAGCAAGAAAGCCTTCTCACATGTCCACAAAAGACCAGAGCGTACTTAGCTTCCTATAATAGAAAAGAAGCGCTAAGAATTTGTATTAGGATAGAGCAGTGGTCTTCAACCTTTTTTGGCCCACCGCCCCCTTTTTGTATTTTTTCTATTAAAAATTCCGTCAGCGCCCCCCGCTAAGAAAAACACTTACAAAGAATCGTGAGAAGGCATATATGAACAAAATATTATCTATTTATTAATTGCTTTGCTGTCAATAACACTTATCCCACATGGAAGACGACCGCATGCCAAAGGCGATCTTCTTTGGCGAGCTTAGAGTAGGACGGAGTTACTGAGATGCCTCCCGTAAGCGCAATAAAGATCCACTCAGTAGCCATTTCGCCCTTACTGGCATAGACTAAGGTACCTGGCATCATTCTCTGGCAGCAGATGGCCTCTGAGAGAGGCAATTGGAGAGCTCTCACAAAAGCTACGGGACAAACATTTAAGACTCAAAGAAAAGCTATTATTGAAGACAGGCTCAAAAGACATAAAAAAAACTTAAAGCTTTATCTGCTTAAAATTCGGGATAATATGTAAATCGCAACTGGTTTTGCGTAGTTATGTGAAACACTGCACTCAGCCTTAATCTTCGGAATCGAAGGCATTGCCTATTTTATCATTATAAAAAAATTATGTCAAATAATTTTGAAGTGATTACACACAAAAATTAATCTCATTGTCATGACTTTCTTTCAAATCCTAAGAATAGTTGAATATTAGGGCCTACTGTTTTTCAGTTTAATTGTAAATTTAGGTTTATTTTTAATATAAACATTATTATTGCTGAATTTACTACAAAATGAAATTAAGCAAATGGGAACCCCGTGCCTCCTGCAGTCTGACAATGTTAGAAATTTCAAGCTTTAAATTAGTCAAAGCAAGGCGAAAGTTTCATCTAGTGGCTACATCCAGCCTATTTCTATACTTATTCATTAAGTTTGTTACGCACTAAATCTAGGTTAACCATTTATGTTGGGATAGCTAAAACATAATTGCATTTTCAACCAAAGTTTGGAATTTTACTGAAACATTCAAATGCAGATGCCTACCATAAAAAATATTTTTTAGCCTGCTTTAAGTCATCGCCAACCGTTGAATCTTCCTCGTTCTCAAAAAAAATATTTCAAAATGTTATTTAAGAGCTTAACAAAACGATAAATAACAAACCCCTTTAAAAATCCAGAGAACTTCAGTTTACAACAAGCAGTAGCGGCCTTAGGGGTGGCAAGTGGGGCAACCGCCCCAGGGCCCGAGCCTAAGGGGGGCTCAGCGATAGGAGATTCATTTGTCACCGTCAGGTTCGAAAACCAGACCAGTTCTCATAAATTAGGACTTGTTGCTCAATATTACTGGGCATTTATATGATACCAATTACCTTTTAAACTCTTAACATGACATTTTTGGTTTCGAAATACTTTTCAGTTTCGATTAGGACAACATCTGTACATTATATGCGGCAATTACTGTTTAACAGTTCACCTTGGCATAAAAAAAGCGCATTTAGTGGGAGAACAGAGAAACTTTATGCGCAGAACAATGACCAGTTTTGAGGCTTGGTTGAAATGCTTGACAAAATTGAAATAACCTTGCAAGAACTTCGACGAATTAAAACTCTGAAGCTCACGACCAGTACCTCGGATATATGATTCAAGACGAGATTATGGACCTGATGGTATATTTTCCCGTCATTCTTGATTGCACGATTGATGTTAGCAACAAAGAGAAGATGTCTTTTACTTAGCATTTTGTTGACTTATCAAATTCAGAAGTTAAGCTGGAGAACATTCCGAATGTATGTAGTTCAAGGGCAAATAGTACAGTAATTACGAAGATGTTTGGTAACAAACATACTCTTCAGTGTTAGTGGCGGACGATCCCGTTAGCCTGACATGGTACGATATATCTACAATGCTAAGGCCGCCTCTGACCACAATTTAAGAGCCTAACATCTTTTTTTTTATCTAGTGGCAATTCACTAAAACTCTTTGCAATATTCCATTACATACCAGCGAGTTTTCATAACATTTTGTCAATGTTTGTTGTTTTAAAAAAATATTAAATTAGTCTATTTAATTGTTAGCTTTAACGTTTTTCTTAATTGACATTTACATATCAATGTATTAACATAAGTTAATAAAATAAACTATAATCTAAAAGGAGTATTGCCTAGTTTGTTTATCAAATCATGAACGTTTATGCGCGCAAGATCTAAGGACACTAGATATCCTCCGATTCCAGCAAAAAGAGTAAGAATTTAATTAAAAATAGAAAATGGGATTCCCGAACTCAATTTCTAACGTCAAATTAGAAGCAAGTTAATTATTTGTTTTGTTTCAGTGCACCTTTAGTTCTTCTTTCCCCCTTTATGCCCAGCGCCCCCTTACCGCCCCTTTGGCTCCCAGTGCCCCCAAAATCTCGAAAACGCCCCCCAGGGGGCGATAGCGCCCCCGTTGAAGAGCGCCGGAATAGAATGTACAACCATAACAATCACATTTGTACAGATGACAGACAAATTATTGTAAATCAATCACAGTTTTCAGTTTATTTGTAATAAAACAAATGCAAGCAAAAGACTTGAAAGATTGACGCTTTAACAATTGTCCTCTATTCGGAAGGAATGCACACATGCTACACTTCTCTTGACATCTCTGGTTGCTTAAAGGCATTGCGAAATGTGTTTTATTTCCAGGTCGAGTATGAGCAACGATATCAGAACACATCATTGATGTACTAAATACCCACATGGACACGAAGTTTCTGTCTGGACACGTTTGAGACTCACTCAATCAGGGTACATTTCCATAACTTAGGCTTTGTAGGTCAGAAACACGAAAATAATTCGGAAATAAGTCTAAAACTAATACCAGCTATTAAAATCATCGATAACATCTCTCTACGTGCATGTAAAGCTTCAAGGTGACGCCCGATGTCATGCCAAACTCAAAATAGGTAGCACAAAAGAGATAGCGCGTGTATGATGGTAACTACAGGGTAGCTTACCGGAACTGTAGCTCAGATGGTGGGAGTTAACCCACGCACTCCGACTGTTTATCTTTCTGACTATTTAAACTGCTGAGTATTACAATTTTAAAAAAATCGTAATTAAAAAGAATAAAGTCGATTGATAGAAATGTAGGAATGATGAAAGAGCATTATTTCGCAATGAAGGATGTAGCCTACTAGGCATTGTTCACGTTCGATTTCTGAAAGTAAATATTTGAATGTGCACAATGTGATTACAGAGGGCTTGGTCAGGAATAAAAGTAGGTTTTGTTTTATCCGAAATCCGAAAATGTCTGTCTAAACGGTATAGAGCTGATTTAGGAGAAACACAATGTGTCGTATTTCTTATGATATCTCTACTGACTGAAGTATATGTGGCAATTAGCCAAAAGTTGATCTAAAGTACAAGATCTCTACTGGCTGAAGTATATGTTGATCTAAAGTACAAGATCACTACTGGCTGAAGTATATATGTGGCAATTCACCAAAAGTTGATCTAAAGTACAAGATCACTACTGACTGAAGTATATATGTGGCAATTAGCCAAAAGTTGATCTAAAGTACAAGATCACCACTGGCTTAAGTATATGTGGCAATTAGCCAAAAGTTGATCTAAAGTACAAGATCACTACTGACTGAAGTATATGTGGCAATTAGCCAAAAGTTGATCTAAAGTACAAGATCACTACTGGCTGAAGTATATGTGGCAATTAGCCAAAAGTTGATCTAAAGTACAAGATCACTACTGGCTGAAGTATATGTGGCAATTAGCCAAAAGTTGATCTAAAGTACAAGATCACTACTGGCTGAAGTATATGTGTGGCAATTAGCCAAAAGTTGATCTAAAGTACAAGATCACTACTGGCTGAAGTATATGTGGCAATTAGCCAAAAGTTGATCTAAAGTACAAGATCACTACTGGCTGAAGTATATGTGGCAATTAGCCAAAAGTTGATCTAAAGTACAAGATCACTACTGGCTGAAGTATATGTGTGGCAATTAGCCAACAGTTGATCTAAAGTACAAGATCACTACTGGCTGAAGTATATGTGGCAATTAGCCAACAGTTGATCTAAAGTACAAGATCACTACTGACTGAAGTATATGTGGCAATTAGCCAAAAGTTGATCTAAAGTACAAGATCACTACTGACTGAAGTATATGTGGCAATTAGCCAAAAGTTGATCTAAAGTACAAGATCACTACTGACTGAAGTATATGTGGCAATTAGCCAAAAGTTGATCTAAAGTACAAGATCACTACTGGCTGAAGTATATGTGGCAATTAGCCAAAAGTTGATCTAAAGTACAAGATCACTACTGACTGAAGTATATGTGGCAATTAGCCAAAAGTTGATCTAAAGTACAAGATCACTACTGACTGAAGTATATGTGGCAATTAGCCAAAAGTTGATCTAAAGTACAATATCTCTACTGGCTGAAGTATATGTTGATCTAAAGTACAAGATCACTACTGGCTGAAGTATATATGTGGCAATTCACCAAAAGTTGATCTAAAGTACAAGATCACTACTGACTGAAGTATATATGTGGCAATTCACCAAAAGTTGATCTAAAGTACAAGATCACTACTGACTGAAGTATATGTGGCAATTAGCCAAAAGTTGATCTAAAGTACAAGATCACTACTGGCTGAAGTATATGTGGCAATTAGCCAAAAGTTGATCTAAAGTACAAGATCACTACTGACTGAAGTATATGTGGCAATTAGCCAAAAGTTGATCTAAAGTACAAGATCACTACTGACTGAAGTATATGTGGCAATTAGCCAAAAGTTGATCTAAAGTACAATATCTCTACTGGCTGAAGTATATGTTGATCTAAAGTACAAGATCACTACTGGCTGAAGTATATATGTGGCAATTCACCAAAAGTTGATCTAAAGTACAAGATCACTACTGACTGAAGTATATATGTGGCAATTCACCAAAAGTTGATCTAAAGTACAAGATCACTACTGACTGAAGTATATATGTGGCAATTCACCAAAAGTTGATCTAAAGTACAAGATCACCACTGGCTTAAGTATATGTGGCAATTCACCAAAAGTTGATCTAAAGTACAAGATCACCACTGGCTTAAGTATATGTGGCAATTCACCAAAAGTTGATCTAAAGTACAAGATCACCACTGGCTTAAGTATATGTGGCAATTCACCAAAAGTTGATCTAAAGTACAAGATCACCACTGGCTTAAGTATATGTGGCAATTCACCAAAAGTTGATCTAAAGTACAAGATCACCACTGGCTTAAGTATATGTGGCAATTCACCAAAAGTTGATCTAAAGTACAAGATCACCACTGGCTTAAGTATATGTGGCAATTCACCAAAAGTTGATCTAAAGTACAAGATCACCACTGGCTTAAGTATATGTGGCAATTCACCAAAAGTTGATCTAAAGTACAAGATCACCACTGGCTTAAGTATATGTGGCAATTCACCAAAAGTTGATCTAAAGTACAAGATCACCACTGGCTTAAGTATATGTGGCAATTCACCAAAAGTTGATCTAAAGTACAAGATCACCACTGGCTTAAGTATATGTGGCAATTCACCAAAAGTTGATCTAAAGTACAAGATCACCACTGGCTTAAGTATATGTGGCAATTCACCAAAAGTTGATCTAAAGTACAAGATCACCACTGGCTTAAGTATATGTGGCAATTCACCAAAAGTTGATCTAAAGTACAAGATCACCACTGGCTTAAGTATATGTGGCAATTCACCAAAAGTTGATCTAAAGTACAAGATCACCACTGGCTTAAGTATATGTGGCAATTCACCAAAAGTTGATCTAAAGTACAAGATCACCACTGGCTTAAGTATATGTGGCAATTCACCAAAAGTTGATCTAAAGTACAAGATCACCACTGGCTTAAGTATATGTGGCAATTCGCCAAAAGTTGATCTAAAGTACAAGATCACCACTGGCTTAAGTATATGTGGCAATTAGCCAAAAGTTGATCTAAAGTACAAGATCACTACTGACTTAAGTATATGTGGCAATTAGCCAAAAGTTGATCTAAAGTACAAGATCACTACTGACTGAGTTGTATGTAGTCATTACTAAAAGTTGATGTGAAATACAAGATCTCTACTGACTCAGATATTTGTAGCCATTACCAAATGTTTATCTAAAGTACAAGATCTCTACTGACTGAGATATATATGTAGCCATTACCAAAAGTTTAAAGTACAAGATCTCTTCTGACTTAGATATATGTAGCCATTACCAAATGTTTATCTAAAGTACACGATCTCTACTGACTTAGATATATGTAGCCATTACCAAATGTTTATCTAAAGTACAAGATCTCTACTGACTTAGATATTTGTAGCCATTACCAAATGTTTATCTAAAGTACAAGATCTCTACTGACTGAGATATATATGTAGCCATTACCAAAAGTTTAAAGTACAAGATCTCTTCTGACTTAGATATATGTAGCCATTACCAAATGTTTATCTAAAGTACACGATCTCTACTGACTTAGATATATGTAGCCATTACCAAATGTTTAAAGTACAAGATCTCTACTGACTTAGATATATGTAGCCATTACCAAATGTTTAAAGTACAAGATCTCTACTGACTTAGATATATGTAGCCATTACCAAATGTTTATCTAAAGTACAAGATCTCTACTGACTTAGATATATGTAGCCATTACCAAATGTTTAAAGTACAAGATCTCTACTGACTTAGATATATGTAGCCATTACCAAATGTTTATCTAAAGTACAAGATCTCTACTGACTTAGATATATGTAGCCATTACCAAATGTTTATCTAAAGTACAAGATCTCTACTGACTGAGATATATGTAGCCATTACCAAATGTTTATCTAAAGTACAAGATCTCTACTGACTTAGATATATGTAGCCATTACCAAATGTTTATCTAAAGTACAAAATCTCTACTGACTTAGATATATGTAGCCATTACCAAATGTTTAAAGTACAAGATCTCTACTGACTGGTTATTACGTGTTGAAAATGTTTGCTGTTGTAATAAATAGTGGAAAAGTTCACACTTCGTTTAAGACTTGAATAGACGATTCTACAAAGTACGTTAACAGGCAGAAGTAAGAAAGGCATGGCGAGGAGACAGTACATGGAACTTTGACATATAACAGTAAATGTCAATTTCGAAAAACGGCAAGCACTAATGAACTATTTGATATCAAGTTTCTTCCTTTAGTCAAGCCAGTAAGTAAATAAAGAAGGTAAATAAAACATGCTAAATTGTGTCTGGAGAAGTCCTAAGACTTACCGTTCGTGTTCCCCTGTTCTCTATGGCACACTGCAACACCGCCTCCTCCCCTCTGTTGTAGGTGATGTTACTCGGTGTGGGCAGAAATGTCGGTAAGAAATGATTCTTTCTGTCATACAAAGTATCCAGCTCTTCGGAATGGTCACCTGTGACAGAACAGAAGCAACTCTTTTTTAATAATACAAGAAGACTAAGACTAAGACTGCTTTATTGTTGTGATTACAAGGTCTCTTTTCTCATATAAAGACAACACAACAGAAAAATACACATAAATACAACAGACAACATAAAGAGTTCATTCAGCGACTACACACAGGTATCTTGGTGCATTTCATGTTCCCTGATCAATGAGTGGCGGTGATAGAGTCTGACCGAGTGACCTAGTGAGGTACGAACGAGTTTTTGTACCGCTCCGTTCTTGTTTTGATTGACAGCAGTCGCCCACTTCGCCATGACCTGACGTACTTCTGATGGAGCGGATGGCCGTTGTCTTCCATGATTTTTTCGATTTTTTCGATTTTTCTTAGGCACTTTTGTTCAAAAAGTTCCTTTAAATGTGGTAATGTTGTGAGTGTAATTTTTGATGCTTTTTTAATAATGTTTTCTAGACGTCGCAACAGTTTAGATGAGGCGTTGCCTTGCTAACAAGTTATTCCGTATGTTGTATAGATTTTGTATAGTCGCGCCGTAAAAAGTCTCAAGGATCTTCTTGTTTAGTTTAAAGCTATTGAGTTTGTATAGAAAAAAGAGTCGCTGGGCTGTTTTCTTTGTCAGAGTTCCAAGGTGGTCTTCCCATGCAAGCATGTTGTTGATGATAACGCCTAGATATTTATATGCGTTTACTTGTTCTATAGATGTAGTGTTTATTTGCAGTTTAGGCCTACGTATAGTTTGTTTTTTCTTTCTAAAATCTATTATAAGTTCTTTAGTTTTTATGACATTCAGTTCTAGAAAGTTGTCGGTGCACCAGTTTGTAAACTCTTCTATCGAGCTTCGATACTGAGTTTCGTCTCCTGAAATAAGACCGACTATGGCAGTATCATCAGTGAATTTAATGAGCTTCACTGAGTCATAGATGCTTCTTATGTCATTAGTGTAAAGAGTGTATAGTACAGGAGAAAGTACACAACCTTGTGGAGCACCCGTACATAGTACTCGAGTTGACGATTTGGTGTTCTAATAGAAGATCATGGAATTTAGTAACATTTTATTTATTGTTTATTCTTTTGTATGTATTACAACATGCATATAGAGTGCAGTATTCATTGTAATAACATTGAATCATTTGATTTCTGCTTTAGTAAACAGTGCACTTGAATGTTGAGACTAAAGCTAGAAAGTAAAGCTAGAAAGTAAAGCTAGAAATGAAATTGACATCTATAAAGTAGCCTTCTTATAGAGAGTAGGCTATATCTAAAAAATGACATCTATAAAGTAGCCTTCTTGTAAGAGAGTATATCTAAAAGAATGACATCTATAAAGTAGCCTTCTTATAGAGAGTATATCTAAAAAAATGGCATCTATAAAGTAGCCTTCTTATAGAGAGAAGTTCTAGAAATGAAATCTATAAAGTAGCCTTCAATTAGAGAGTAGATCTAGAAATGACATCCATAAAATAGCCTTCATATAGAGAGTAGATGACATCAATAAAGTAGCCTTCAATTAGAGAGTAGATCTAGAAATGACATCCATAAAATAGCCTTCATATAGAGAGTAGATGACATCAATAAAGTAGCCTTCCTATAGAAAGTTTATTTGGGAAGTAAATTCTATGTGTACATTTAGAAATGCCATCTATAAACTAGTCTACATTTAGAAATTATATTCAGAAAATCGAGCCAGAAGGAAGATCTTTAATTCTTGTAGTTTCTTAATTTTTTTTTTCACATCATATTATTAGCTTATATTTTCTTCATAGATGGAAATATAAACCAAGCAAAAAAAAAAATCTTTTTAGAAAACAAAGCTTTTCCAAGGGAAAGAAATCCGCATTTAGAACTATATCTCTAAGTAATGTATAAGTTATTTCCCTTATTCGACCTCAAACAAGATAATTAATTACCAGTAATTAATTGACTAAATTTTTTTTAAAAATTGATTCATGTTTAGTCAGGTACAATAAATAATTGTTTAAAGTTTCAACTTGTTCCGAGAATGGCTGTGGGAGAAGTCAAGTGTAAAATGATCTATGAGGACCAAACCCACCTGTTTAGCCATATCTGTGAAAACTGAAGTATTAATTACCATTGTTGCTATCAAACGAAATAATTAATTACCAGTAATTAATTGACTAATTGTTTTTTGTTTTATTGATTCATGTCTTGTCTATGCCAATGAATAATTGTGCAAAGTTTCAATATTCTACAAGACAGACAAACATACAGCCAGAGCTAATTTTCTTTTCAATTTTATATTACTTGTTACAGAATTCCAAGGAAAGAAAAATTTGAAAAATGAAGTGTTTTTGTCGTGCTATTAAATTAAAATAATAACATCAACAAGAAACAATATTACAAATGAGCAAGAATTGATATGTCGAAATGTCATTAAATCAAAAACGAAAATAATTAAAGAAAAAAAATTAAAGAATCCCTGCATGTTGTTTAATAAATACAAGGCCATTAAAACAATTATTTGACAAAGAGATGTTTTGAACCACATGCCGAGGACGAGAAATGATGCATACAAATTATATACATATATATATATATATATTGTTATAAACCTGGTGGTGGCACAGATGGGGGTAGTGGTGTGTGTGTAGTAAGCCAACGCAAATCGCCCCAGGCCAGCGCTAGACGAGCGGTCAACCATGACGAGCTACGACAGTCAGCCGAGTCGAGTGTCAACAGGACGGTTCGGGAAGGATCGACGTCGTGAACAGAGCTCAGGAGCGTCACGAGAGTTGTAGTCATCTGACCACCTAGAAACGTCGAGCGGCGTTCTGTCCGGTTCGAGAAGGCCAGCAGGGACCCTATCTAAGAGCGGGGGTGTCGCACTCAAGACGGTCGAGAAAAGGGCCTCAATATAGCAAGGTTCAGAAAAGGGGTTCACGACAGAAGGTTCACTACAGCACAGTTCAACGGTGTGGTTCTGTACGGAGCATTACGACGGTTCAGTGCGGAGTACTGTCAAGTACAGTTGAGACGGCTGGCGTGTTGATCTTGGTCTGCGATCGAGTCCGACACAACGAGCCTAGTGTGTGAAGTCAGTCCTGAACAGTTGAACCCAGTGCAAGCCCGGAACGAGACGGAGAGGCCAGTGCAAGAGTTGATACGGCGGTACGGTGTTATCGGAGAGATATTTGTACAGTGTACGTGTTGCCAATTGTACAGTATTGGCTATTATTTATTCAACCATTAAAGTGTTACGTTACTTTGGAGCCCTGAGTTGTCAAGTTCTTTAAGTTGGTGGTATATGGTGCAGTTTGCAGAGAGCCTTAGGTAAGATTCGTAACAATATATATACACATAAATAAAAGATATATAACTATGAAATACATATATATATAAATAAAAGATATATAACTATGAAATACATATATATGTATTTACGAGGACGAGAAAGTTCTATTCACATTTATTTAGTCCAGCAATGTCAGCTCGACAGAATCGAATGGTTTTGATGTTCCATCATTTCTTAGGAGTCTTTCAGTCAGGAAGTTAAATGACTTGATCTACGGTTTGAACTTACTTGATACTTACAATGACAACAATTTTAAAACTCTTCCTAGTAACATATCAACACAACTGCATAATTCCATCAACTTCTATATAGCAATTTATGTAATATGTTTACCATTGTTCAATCGACAGATAGAACCATCTAGACCTCTATTTACCCTCTGATGTAAGATTACAACGATACACTGACAACAACAAGAATTGTCACGACAAACTAAACCCTGCATGGCATTTCAATGCTGCCAACTACAAACAGAAGAGCTCAGAGAATAAGATTTTGCATTGCTAAAAGTGCACACAAATTAACATATAACTTTACAAAGCTAATTCATCAACACTTTCTTTATGCTTTACAGCCTGGTATTTCTAGTTTTCCCGCCATAAATGCAATTTCTAATAAGCAATGGGCATGCGCACTACGTGGACAATCAACTCTATATGATCACAGAAGTTTTCAACCTGTCGTCTGCTCTCTGATGGTAACACCACTTTGCCATTCGTCAAGGTCACCATTTTTAGCGGTGAACCACTTCAAGACCAAGAAAAAAAAGTTTTTTAGCAGCAATTGTGTGGGAAGCATTGCTTTTTTTCGCCCCAGTATAGCAGGGCACCTCTGAGTCCCCCCAGCTCTGATGGGTACCTGACATTATATGGGGAAAATTAAGGGCGGTTGGTCGTTGTGGTGGCCACATGACACCCACATTGAGCATAGGCCACAAAAACCGATGACCTTTAATCACCTGCCCTATAGACCACAAGGTCTGAAAGGGGAACTTTTTTTTTAGAGCAGGGTTGGAGCTACGCATAATAAAGTCATTTTGATCTCATCAGAAGTTGAATAAAGTACCTTGAGTGTAAGTTCTAGAATTGTCTAATTATCTTGGATGTTAATGAAGCGAATATCTAGGCTAAGTGAAGCATTGCTGTTTCTAGTCTCCCTCTCTGGAGGTGAAAGGTGAGATTATAATAAGAAATATGTTTACTTTAGACTCCGTAGAAGGCAATTTGCATAAAGACACTTCAAAACTAGGAGTTCGCCACCTCTTTTCCCGTCTCTTTTTGTCTCGGCAAATTAGGAATTCCAAGCCCGGACTTGTTTTCCCAGTAGGAAAATGACGGATCTGAGAAGCAAGGAATTTATGCATGTAATCTGCCTGTGTTCTGAGTCCGCTGAAATCTCGTCTCATTAATGCTTCATACTAACATAGAAGAGAGACAGATAGAGAGAGAGAGAGAGAAAAAAAAAAAGGAGAGCGAGAGAGAGAGAGAGAGAGAGAGATAAGGAGAGAGAGAGAGAGAGAGAAAGAGAAAAAAAGGATATTTCACAAATGAGAAGTAATAAGACATAAATCTGAGAAAATGTCAATAAAAGAGATAAATTGAAAAATAAACGAAGAACTAAATCAATGGAATGAAAGCCAAAACGACAAAATGGAATAAAGTTAAAGGGACAGACGTGGACAGAGAAACAGAAAGAGAGAGAGAGAGTAGGAGAGCGTAGAAACGAATGATGGAGACAATGAGATAAAGACACAAAAAAAGAAGGATAGATAGAGAGAGAGAGAAAGAGAGAGAGAGAGAAAGAGAGAGAGAGAGAGAGAGAAGACGTTCTATAAAAGTGTAACATTATATTACATCAACATATTGGGTATTCACCAGGCCTCTTTTAAAGTTTGATTGTACAATAGCACATAGACACTAACTTGATAAGAATGTTCACATTAGGTCACACAGCTTACTAAATACAACCAATAGACTAAGACAAAGGATTAGAAACCTTTTTTAAAAATTGGAACAGTGGCGTCACTAGGGTCGGTGTTACCCGGCGAGGTAAGCTCAGGCTGTCAACCTTACACCCTTAACCTTCCCAACCAAATTCCCAAATAAAAACTATTTTTAATGTGTTCTTTTTGTTGACAATAATAAGTGTCGATTATATTTTAACATTGTCTTGTTTATGACTTTTATCAATAGTTATTAGATATGCATACATGTACGATTATTAAAATTAGAAACGGATTTAATATCAACTGAATATGGAAAGCATTAAAGACTTTACAGATAAAGTTTTACTTGATACCAGTGTTTCTCAAAATTTATAACTGACACCCAGTTAGACCCCCCCCCCTTTTTTTTCTCAAATATCTAATGTGATTAAAGATTGCTAAGCATTATTCTCTACATATTCAATAAAAAAGCCGAGGAGGTCCTTTCCGAAGATCAGGCAGGCTTTAGAGCAGGAAGAAGCAATGAATAATGCCTTAACTCTTTGGCTCCGCACCAACGCACAGGGCGTTGATTTTAAAAAAGGGGAAAAAAGTCGGACCAACGCTGGGGGCATCGGCTATTTCAAATTTTTTTTTTTCGTTTCCATTTCTCCAATTCTTGTTTTTTATTGCTTAATGTTTATCTAGAATAGTTTCCCTTTGCTAAACATCCGGAATTTCCTTCATTTAACGTGTTTTTATTTTGTACGAAGTTTGTAAAGAGATGACATTTATTTTTTCTGTGTGCGTGTTTTTTTTAATATGGAGCTTCAACCAAGGCCATATAAACTTTGTAGATCTAAATATTTCTTTGATAAAGAAGTATAAGAATTCAGATGACAGTGGTTTTGTTTTATCTGATGGTGATATTGATAAATCTAATTATATAGATCTAGATCTAGTAAATTAATTTATAGGTCTAGACCTAGGCCTAGGCCTAGTAATGATGAAGTTTATTAGCTGATGAAGCAGCTCCACCCCCAGCTAATGTTCAATGTAGATCTAGAACTAGTTTAGCTGTCTCTACATTATCTAGATCTAAATCTAATCAGATAGATGTAGATCTCTAGATCTATCATCTAGGCACTGAAACAGAACAATTTCAGATTTATTCCACCAAGAAATTGGGTTGTCAACCTAGACTTAGTCAGCACTGCATCTATTGAGATGGAATGTTTTTTTCATTGACAATCACATTGTTGATAGTCTTGTTAGCAAAATAAATAGCTATGCTGACCATAGGATTAAATGGAACACCCCTGCTAGAATAAGATCCATTTTCAGAGAATGGAGACCTATAACTATAAAGAAAGACAGAGTATGTAAACACTTTGGGTCAGGGAGAACGGTTTATGTTTGCGCTGGATGGGAGTCGAACCCACACATTCATATTGACTGCTTCCATGAATATCACAACTAGAAGGAATATTTATATACTAAGTACATGAAGAACTTTAGAAGAAAATACTATAAATATATATATGCTGTACAGTTAGACTAGTTTTAGGGTAAAAGTGTTTTGTTCCAAGCGTGTTGCTTTTTTTATGGGCTTTTTCGTTAAAGTAGTGACATTGGATTATTAGTTCCAGTTTATTATTTTTTGCATCTATTGCTGTTTCTTTTGTGGTGTTCTGTAAACAAATGGATAAAAATGAGAAAAAAAGCTATTTCAATTCAATTTGAACAATAAATTTCTTTAAACATGCACTTGGATGGATATTTTCAATGTCAGTTGGTGAGTTTTTCATTTTTAATTTTTATATTCAAAACCCAAAATTACAAAAACAACATAATTTGCAAACTAGAAAACATAAGAAATGGAAAGAGCATCCATTTCTCTTTAATTCTATATCAAGTTTATTATTTTCCAATAATAAATAAAAAAGTTATACAAGTTATATCGAAGCAAAGTAGCGCACTCTGAAATGGCGGAAAAATTAATTCCGTCCAAAAGTGGCAAATAATTCCGAATTAATTCCGGAGCCAAAGAGTTAAACACTAAAAGTAATTAGTATACAATTTCATAGACTTCAAAACAGTTTTTGACCGGGATGCATTTTCTCTACAGCTTTTTAAAATTTATTTCTGGAGCATATTATAATGCGAACTCAAGAACAATTTACTCCTAGCTTGACCATAAATGGGCGGCCTATTTCCAATCCCAGGTTTGCAGATGATATAGACATCATAGGAGAAAATGAAGATCAAGTACAAGATCTTTTATCAAAACTGGATGCAGTAGCTAGAGCAGGCGGCATGGAAATCAGTGCTGAAAGAGCAAAATACTAGTTTGTGGTGGAGATAGTACAAGATGTTGCATACAGTTGAATAACCAAACATTAGAAGAAGTTAACTCATTTTAATACCTAGGGTCAAACATAACAAAAGATAGAGGATCAATAAAAGAGATAAAAACCCGATTAAGCTTGGCATCTACTGCCATAACCATACTGTGGAAAATCTGGAAGAGTAAGACCAGCTTCCCAGTAAAATGAAAACTGTATTTTTTTAGCTAGAGGTCTCTGTACCCCAATATGGATGTGAAAATTTGGGCACTGAACGCTGAGGCTGAAAGGAGACAAGCCTTTGAGGGTAAATGCGACAAAAAAATGCTGGGTATCAGATACCAGGAAAAGAAGAATGAGTTTGTTTTTTTACAAGTCAACACTCTAGCTGGCAAGTAGGAAGAACTCCTCAATACTGTGAAGAGACGAAAGCTGGGCTGGTTTCTCTCCCTTAGAGCACAAATCTACAGTGGAGGGCGCAAGAAGAAAGGGTCTTCCAGAGAAAAGCTAAATGGATAACACAAAAGAATGGACCGGCCACTCTCTTAATATCCTGCTAAGAACAGATGCTGACCCTGAAAAGTGGAGGGATTTGGTAACGCGAACAGTCACAGCCCCTCCTACGACGAAAGTGAAAGGACTGGTGATAATGAGGATCCAGTTCTGGACTGGGGTTTTGAGCTTCTGGATTTTCAGAACATCCGTAAGTCCACACCAATCTAAATGGGTATCTGAAATTTAATGGGGAAAATAAAGGCCACTGGCCGTTGTGCTGGCCACATGAAATTTTCATTAACTGTTGGCCATAGAAATTGTGCAAACCTTTAAATACCTTGGTACTATCCTAGACAATAAACTAAATTTTACTGCAAATACTGCTTATATCAGCAAAAAAGGGCAGCAAAGATTACGACTATTAAGAAAACTGTCCTCGTTTAATGTTAGCGAAAAGGCCTTGGCTATGTTTTATCACGCTCACATCTGCAATATTTTCAGTTTCAATATCACTGCCTGGTATGGCAATCTGAGCATTAAAAATAGGAATAAACTTAATAGAATCCTCAATGCTGCTGGCAAAATCATTGGCAAAAAACAAACCCCATTTGGGCAGTTGTTTGAGACAAACATCTATAAAAAAGCTAACAAGATCCTCGAAATAAAGAATCACCCTTTTTGTCAGTATTTTGTGATTTTACCATCACAAAAGAGATACAAGACACCGATAGCAAAGACAAACAGACACAAACACTCTTTTGTTCCCCTGGCAATCAAATCATTAAATAAGAACAATCTGGTATAAACTTTGTCACATGTAAATTATGAGTGAGTCTGGTGTGAATGTACACTTTGGTTTCTTATAGTTATAATGTTTTATTTTGGTGTAATGCACAAATTGTAAGACAAATTTCCTTACGGATAATAAAGATTATTATTATTATTATTATTATTATTATTATTATATATAGAGAGAAAAGCAAAGACTGAGAGAAGAAGAAGATAAAACTTGTTTTGTTTCGTTCAAAAAGAAATGTCTGTTTTATTTTTCTTGGATTGTTTCGGAAGCTCAACTATTACGTCATTTCCCACCTTCAGCAGGACGGATGACGGCAAGCGGGGCTCGAACACTGTACGACTGGAACAATAGTCCGAAGTGCACAACACACAAGCGGGTAGCCATTGGCAAGATGCCACATAATAAAAATTAAACAGCAGAAAGTACTGTAAGAATCAATAGTAAGATATATTTACAGTGTGATGATTTGAATCTATATCTCTTCAGCACAAATGACACATACACCGACTAAGTTTTCAACACAAATGACTGTTTATCTTTTACTTCCCTTTTATTTGTAGTTAATGATACAATTTATAGATACACAGGGAAAACTAATTTACCTTGTCGGTAGCCACTGTCGCAGTTATCTATGTAGTTGCATAGTAAAAATGAAAAATGTTTTTAATCTGACAGCGCCGCTTTCATCAATAGTGATGACGTCATTATCAGTATTTTGTTTGTGTGCAGTAGGTGATCTCCCCTTGTTGCTTCGTCATATTTTGTTTATGACGTAGTAGACTTTCGTCGTAGATCGTTTGGTTCTTTCTCTCCATCTTGGGCTGTAGAGTCAAGCTGTATATCTTTGGAGTTCCTTATACGTTTGTCTTTGTTACTGGATAGCCTTAGCGTTGACCCTGTTATATAGTCTTGGATTATTTGACCCTGTTTAGGGTGAGTTTTATTTCATATTGTATAGTTAATTTTTATTTGGATTCGATCGTATTCGTATTTTGTAATTAGATTAGAAGATTAGCAGATTCTGTTCTTTATCTTTCTATAGGGTTTCAGTTTCAGTCTCAGGTTTCAGTGGTGAAATCGCAAGTCTCAATTCTAGGTTATAGACAGGACTGAGGTTTTTCATCTCAGGTTTTCTGTCTGATGTTTTTTCAAGTTTGATTTACGAGTCTGGGGTTCGAGATTCCAGACTGCGAGTTGCTATATCCAGACATGGCGGTGCCTTGTGTAGTTGTGAGCTTTGGATGCTACTTTAAACTTTTACTTATGGATATGGATCGTCGGTGAACAGTATCTTGGCTGGAAGATAGATCTACTTGTATTGCCAGTTGTTATCTTGAAAGATTGTCACTGTGTGGACAATATTACTGAACCTTATATTAAAGGTCATCATTTTATTTTAAATACTTATTAAGTATTTACTAGAATCTTACTATATGTATTGATTTTGCATACTATACTATATGCACTCATATTTCTTTATCATTTTTATTGATCATATGTCATTGTATAAATATCATTAGATTAAATTCATATTTTAATTTAAATCATCATACATCTCGTTTATTAGTTTATGCACAACTGTGTGTGTATGGTGTGACTGTCGGGCTGTACTTGGGCCTAAAATATTACAAGTTCTAAAGTAATTTTAATACTTAAACACAAGAATAGTTCAGTAATTCAACAACTTAAAATATGAAGTCCTGACAGCCACTAAACTATATGAGCGACTTAGACAAACTAAAATAAGTCCATGCGATTCCTATAACTTAGAGGAACGCTATCCTAACGTGAACCTATAAATCCTACATCCGCCTGAAATAATGTTGTGGGTGGGCGATGGTCTAGGTCAGAGACTAGTGAACCGGATCGAATTAAGACCTTCAGTTTTCTAAGTACACCATTCATCTGACAAGAGCCCGTTATGTTGTGGGCTGACCCTCGGTCTTTATGGAAAGTAGCAGTGTAGAAACAAGTTAGATTGGAAATCTGTTTTTTTGTATTGCCTCTCAATTTTGCGGTTCCACGACAATTCGTTCACTGACATTTCGTTCACCGACAAATCGTTCACGACTTTTCGTTCACGCGACTATTCGTTCACCATACATTTCGTTCACCCGACAATTCGTTCACGCGACATATCGCTCACGGACTATTCGTTCACAGACAACTTGTTCACCGACAACTTGTTCACCGACAGTTGGTTCACGACAAATCGTTCACGCGACAAATCGTTCACGCGACTATTCGTTCACGGCACGGACAAATTGTTCACAGACAAATCGTTCACTGGATAGTAACATATTGTTAATATTATATATTCTCGTCGCGTGTTAAATTTATTTACATTAAAACTATTATTTCCAAAAACAAAAAATTTCTAGAGATCAGGTTTAATCCGAGTTTATTTAATTTCGTTGTTGTTGTTAATATTTTGTTAATGAGGACAGTATGTGATAAAAATAATACTTAAAAGAATAAAAGATCTTACAAGCTAGCTGAAAAATGTAAACGGGTCCTCACTTTACAATAGGTAACATTTTTACTTTCACCTTTAATATACCTTTACCCCCCCCCCCCCATCTTTTTTTTTCATCTACCGGGAATCTACCAATTCATCTGGATACTCTAGTTAACACCTAGTGGAGTGCTAGACAGACTGGCTCCTCTGGAAGTAATAAAACTTTATTGCACATTGCCTATACACATGTTCAATCTGTTAACATTGAAAATATCTACTAGACACTAGTATAGTACTTTCCATCAAGTTTAAAAGGAGTTCTATTTTATTTTTATTTTAGTTAACTTGTTTCTATATGTGACCACCCATTGGTAGACTAATTTTATTGCTTGGACTTCAATATCAAATTTATGGAAACAATTTTGCTTTGTTGTATTGCGATAAATTTATAATTTTTTTGATAGGGAACCGAAATATTTCCTAGTGCTGTATATGTAATTAGTTGTTTTTTCTTAGATGTCTTAATTGATAAGTATTAACCTTAGATATGTATCTAGTATGTGACGTTCAGAGTTGAACAGTGAAACCACACATATTGTAACAAATCTAGTAGGCTACCATTGTTAAAAATCTAAATTATCTCTCGTAAAAACACTGACAGGATTGTGGAAAAAAATACTAGTGTGTATGTGCGTATATTTGTTTTTGTTAATAAGATATCAATAAAATGGGTATGTTAATTAAACATCTGGACCGCAATTAAGAAGATAAGTAAATATGGGTAGGGCGAACAAGACTACATGACAGACATGAGTGTAAAAGAAGGTCTACATGTTGAAAGTAAAAATGTTACCTATAGTAAAGTGAGGGCCCTTTTAAATGTTTCAGCTTGCTTGTAAGATCTCTTTTTTCTTTTAAGTATATATTTTATCACATACTGTCCTCATTAACAAAATATTAACAACAAACAAAAAATTAACAAAGAATTTCGGATCAGGCCCTATCTCTAGCAATTTTTTGTTTTTGGAAATATCCAGTGAACGATTTGTCTGTGAACAATTTGTCTGTGAACGAATTGTTAGTGAACGATTTGTCTCGTGAACGATTTGCCGTGAACCAATTGTCGGTGAACAAGTTGTCGGTGAACAAGTTGTCTGTGAGCGAATAGTCCGTGAGCGATATGTCGCGTGAACGAATTGTCGGATGAAAGAAATGTCTGGTGAACGAATAGTCGCGTGAACGAAAAGTCGTGAACGATTTGTCGGTGAACGAAATGTCAGTGAACGAATTGTCGTGTCCCCCAATTTTGCAATTAATATTTATATGAAAAATAATTTATCTCAATGGAGTTTTTTTTTTTAAATCGATTATTTTATACAATTGTTTATCAAAGCACATAATTTCATGCACTAGATCAAGACCAGAGATGTTTATTTATTATCACTGCACGAAAATGTGCCTCAAACGGATGTTGTTTTGTACTGTAGTTCACCTTCAGATTCACCTACCCATTTGTTAAGCCGTTGGGGCACCACACATGATCTGTCGTCAGTCTTTTTCCATCCTCAGTCTTTTACATTAGAATCTCTTTCAATGACAGACCCGTCCATTTTTTTAAAATGTCTTCTTTCCATCTTCTTTCTGTGCCTTTTCTTCTTTCCTGGCATTGTTCTATGAAGGAAGGTCTTAGCGAGCCACGAGGACGTTGTGATACGGCCATAACGTTTCAAACTGCGTTTTTGACAGGCCCAAATGCCTTATATATATAAGTGAATTAGACACTATATATATATATATATATATATATATAATTCACTTAGCTATCGAATTATCGATATATAATAAAGTGACTTAGAATAGAAGCTTTAAAGGGTATGGGCCTCCACTCTAATTCTACACAAACCCTCCACTTACTAATATCCGGCACATAAACAATGTAATGAATGTATACATCTTTCATTAATACACAGGGGTGCATTATTAACAGACATATCATCTTAAAACTCACAAAATATTTCCTATCCATCTTTTCTCATTTTTTTCCAAGGCCAAGATGAGATTGAAATACAATTTTGTTAAAAAAAATAATCAAAATTAAAACAAATGTAAAATTATGTTTCAAAAAAATTGACATTAAATTTTGTTGTCCAGGACGGAAAGAAGAAAATGAAAACGAAAGGAAAACAAAGCTATTGATTTAATGGCCAACAAATAGGTAAAAACATCTTCCTGCAGAAATGGAGGCTGTTTTGTGTTTCTCCAGTTTTAATGAGTGCATGACCTTGCTGGTGAATGTCAGGGCAAGTCACGTGATAAATTGCAGTACATTTATGCCCAGATACATGTAAATAAGCTTGCGGTACTAATTATGTCCCGTCCTGGAGGTCGTCCTTCAAAGATCAATACCCAATGGCTAATGATCAAAAGTTTAAGTAAAAGTACCCTTTTCAGACCTTACGATCTATAGGGCAGATGGCGTAAAGGTCATCTGTTTCTAGGCCGACGATTCACGAGTGCGTCCTGTGACTAGCGAAACGACCAACCGCATTGAGTTTCCCCAACTATATTGAACTAATGTCAGATACCCATTAGAGTTGGATTGACTCAGGGGCTTGCTAAAATCCCGAAATTAAAAAAAATCCAACTCTTCCGCGATTCGAACCCAAGATCCCTCGGTTCGGAAGCCATGCTCTTAAACACTTAGCCATCACACCTCCTCATGGTTATTGCTAATAGTACAAACGGTAATTCTGCAGGATTTCAAGGGGCAGCCATCTTTGCTACTATTTTGTTATTGTTTATGTTCCAAAGAAATCCCAAGATAGTGTCTTAAAAAATACCAAGAATTAACATTATAACTTTTCTGTGTTTTCAAAGTCATGCTATTTTTTCTTTTAATTAAGACTTGGTGTCAATACAATACGTTTCTTATTGTTCTGTCTTCTTTTTAATTGTTAAATATTGTCTATATCTATTCTAAATTATTCTGATTTTTTTTTGTCACTATTTAAGTATTTTTATCGTCCTTTAGGCCCTATATATGTCTTTTGAAATGACCCAGACTAAATGTATGGATCTTAAAACTTAAATTTATATTTAAATTTAGATCTAGATTCTAGATCTATAAATGTAGATCTAGAAAATTCTAGATCTATAAATGTAGATCTAGAAAATTCTAGATCTATAAATTTAGATCTAGATCTATAAATTTTGATCTATAGGGGGCCTAAATCTAGATCTATATATAACATATATGTATAGATCTAATATGTTGTTATCTTTGTTGTTTTTAACAAATGTTTGTACTTTTTAATACTCATTTTTCTATTAAATTGTTTTAAATGTAAATTTAATCCTATTAAGACTATTAGAATTTCGCCTTATGCTAAAAAAGGGGGAGTCTTGTGGGAGCGCTGTTACCTCCCCCATTGGGAGTCAAGCATTAACCTGTTTTGGTGTCTATTAGATTATGAGTCTAATTAACAGACTTATTAGGACTAGATGATACCGGTATAGCTAGATCTAGCATATTTTTTTGGCTACAAAAATAAAAACAAACAAAAACCCAAATCTGAGAGAAAAACCAAGATATAAGATTACAGTCTAAACAATAACAAAGATGGCTGCCCCTTGAAATCCTGCAGAATTACCGTACAAACTTTACAGGGACATACGTTTGTAGTAGATTAGTCGATGACTTGCAAATAAAAACTCCAATTTGTATCTTTGCACTAAAATGTGTTTTTAAACAAATATGTATATGTTTTAAAATGTGATAATTAAAGGTCTTTTCTTTTTTATTTTGATTCCATTTTAATGAGACAACATAAAGATTTCTTTTTTCTTCGTTTGTGTCTCCCCATGGAGGTTCTAGGAATTGTGGATTACTGCGCTGCAACATTAGAATGCAAAGCATGTGTTCATCTGTTGGAAGAAATATGCTTAGCACGCCAGGCAATGATGGACATTTGTGATGGGCTGAGCTCAATACATTCAGAAAACACATTTAGAGCGTCATATAGACGAGATTGCATGGCTTAATGATTTTAAATGGGTATATTTTGAAACGAATTCGTCAGAAAATTTCAACACAATAAAAAATTAGCTGATGAGTGCATGGGCGTAGCCAGGATTTTTTTTCGGGGGGGGGGGGGGGGGGTTGGGGGGGGGGGATTTTGTTTCTCCCCCGACCCCCCCCCCCCCCCCGCGAAAAATAAATTTATATGTATTTATGTGTATGTGTGTGTACACAATCTTTATTACATTCTGACCCTTTATTCTTTCGGAAGATGTTTATTGTGTCCTAGAATAGGTTCTTCCATGAGTTAGTGGAAAAATTGTAGATTCCCTGCAATTATCAGCAATGGGGTCTGGGGGAGCGCTAGGAACCCCGGCCGCCAAGCACTATTCTGATATTGAAAGCCAACAAAATGCATATTCTGAGGTATCTACAGTGCATTTTCCTGCTATTAAAAAGTTCTATTTCAAAAACCTATGTGC